>NC_091757.1:5722026-6026684 GCF_043380555.1 Nothobranchius furzeri
GTCTTGCTTGGGCCTCTCTCCTGGAGGCGCTCAGTCAGACCCAGTGTTGACATGTGGCAAGACGCTCCTCGGGGCGTGTCTTGCTTGGGCCTCTCTCCTGGAGGCGCTCAGTCAGACCCATTTTTGACATGTTGCAAGACGCTCCTCGGGGCACGTCTTGCTTGGGCCTCTCTCCTGGAGGCGCTCAGTCAGACCGAGTAGTGACATGTGGCAAGACGCTCCTCGGGGCGCTTCTTGCTTGGACCTCCCTCCTGGAGGCTCTCAGTCAGACCGAGTAGTGACATTTGGCAAGACGCTCCTCGGGGCGCGTCTTGCTTGGACCTCTCTCCTGGAGGCGCTCAGTCAGACCGAGTAGTGACATGTGGCAAGACGCTCCTCGGGGCGCGTCTTGCTTGGACCTCCCTCCTGGAGGCGCTCAGTCAGACCGAGTAGTGACATGTGGCAAGACGCTCCTCGGGGCACATCTTGCTTGGGCCTCTCTCCTGGAGGCGCTCAGTCAGACCCAGTGGTGACATGTGGCAAGACACTCCTCGGGGCGCATCTTGCTTGGGCCTCTCTCGTGGAGGCCCCTCATTCAGACCCAGTGTTGACATGTGTCAAGACACTCCTCGGGGCGCGTCTTGCTTGGGCTTCTCTCCAGGAGGCCCTCAGTCAAACCCATTGTTGACATGTGGCAAGACGCTCCTCGGGGCGCGTCTTGCTTGGGCTTCTCTCCTGGAGGCGCTCAGACAGACCCAGTGTTGACATGTGACAAGACGCTCCTCGGGGCGCGTCTTGCTTGGGCCTCTCTCCTGGAGGCGCTCAGTCAGAACCAGAGTTGACATGTGGCAAGACGCTCCTCGGGGCGCGTCTTGCTTGGGCCTCTCTCCTGGAGGCCCTCTGTCAGACCCAGTGTTGACATGTGGTAAGACGCTCCTCCGGGCGCATCTTCCTTGGGCCTCTCTCCTGGAGGCCCTCAGTCAGACCCATTGTTGACATGTGGCAAGACGCTCCTCGGGGCGCTACTTGCTTGGGCCTCTCTCCTGGAGGCGCTCAGTCAGACCAAGTGCTGACATAAGGCAAGACGCTCATCGGGGCGCGTCTTGCTGGGGCCTCTCTCCTGGAGGCGCTCAGTCAGACCCAGTGCTGACATGTGGCAAGACACTCCTCGGGGCACGTCTTGCTTTGGCCTCTCTCCTGGAGGCGCTCAGTCAGACCCAGTGTTGACATGTGGCAAGACGCTCCTCGGGGCGCGTCTTGCTTGGGCCTCTCTCCTGGAGGCGCTCAGTCAGACCCAGTGTTGACATGTGGCAAGACGCTCCTCGGGGCGCGTCTTGCTTGGGCCTTTCTCCTGGAGGCGCTCAGTCAGACCCAGTGGTGACACGTGGAAAGACGCTCCTCGGGGCGCGTGTTGCTTGGGCCTCTCTCCTGGAGGCGCTCAGTCAGACCCAGTGGTGACACGTGGAAAGACGCTCCTCGGGGCGCGTGTTGCATGGGCCTCTCTCCTGGAGGCGCTCAGTCAGACCCAGTGTTGACACGTGGCAAGAAGCTCCTCGGGGCGCGTCTTGCTTGGGCCTCTCTCCTGGAGGCGCTCAGTCAGACCCAGTGTTGGCATGTGGCAAGACACTCCTCGGGGCGCGTCTTGGTTGGGCCTCTCTCCTGGAGGCGCTCATTCAGACCCAGTGGTGACATGTGGCAAGACGCTCCTCGGGGCGCGTATTGCTTGGGCCTCTCTCCTGAATGCCCTCTGTCAGACCGAGTGTTGACATGTGGCAAGACTCTCCTCGGGGCGCGTCTTGCTTGGGCTTCTCTCATGGAGGCCCTCAGTCCGACCCAGTGTTGACATGTGTCAAGACGCTTCTCGGGGCGTGTCTTGCTTGGGCCTCTCTCCTGGAGGCGCTCAGTCAGACCCATTGTTGACATGTGGCAAGACGCTCCTCGGGGCACGTCTTGCTTGGGCCTCTCTCCTGGAGGCGCTCAGTCAGACCGAGTAGTGACATGTGGCAAGACGCTCCTCGGGGCGCTTCTTGCTTGGACCTCCCTCCTGGAGGCTCTCAGTCAGACCGAGTAGTGACATTTGGCAAGACGCTCCTCGGGGCGCGTCTTGCTTGGACCTCTCTCCTGGAGGCGCTCAGTCAGACCGAGTAGTGACATGTGGCAAGACGCTCCTCGGGGCGCGTCTTGCTTGGACCTCCCTCCTGGAGGCGCTCAGTCAGACCGAGTAGTGACATGTGGCAAGACGCTCCTCGGGGCGTGTCTTGCTTGGACCTCTCTCCTGGAGGTGCTCAGTTAGACCGAGTAGTGACATGTGGCAAGACGCTCCTCGGTGCGGGTCTTGCTTGGGCCTCTCTCCTGGAGGTGCTCAGTCAGACCGAGTGCTGACATAAGGCAAGATGCTCCTCGGGGCGCGTCTTGCTGGGGCCTCTCTCCTGGAGGTGCTCAATCAGACCCAGTGGTGACACGTGGCAAGACGCTCCTCGGGGCGCATCTTGCTTGGGCCTCACTCCTGGAGGAGCTCAGTCAGACCCAGTGGTGACACGTGGCAAGACGCTCCTTGGGGCGCATCTTGCTTTGGCCTGTCTCCTGGAGGCGCTAAGTCAGACCCAGTGTTGACACGTGGCAAGACGACCTCGGGCCGCGTCTTGCTTGGGCCTCTCTCCTGGAGGCGCTCAGTCAGACCCAGTGTTGACATGTGGCAAGACACTCCTCGGGGCGCGTCTTGCTTGGGCCTCTCTCATGGAGGCCCTCTGTCAGACCCAGTGTTGACATGTGTCAAGACGCTCCTCGGGGCGCATCTTGCTTGGGCCTCTCTCCTGGAGGCGCTCAGTCAGACCGAGTGCTGACATGTGGCAAGAAGCTCCTCGGGGCGCGTCTTCCTTGGGCTTCTCTCCTGGAGGCCCTCAGTCAGACCCATTGTTGACATGTGGCAAGACTCTCCTCGGGGCGCGTATTGCTTGGGCCTCTCTCCTGGATGCCCTCTGTCAGACCCAGTGTTGACATGTGGCAAGACTCTCCTCGGGGCACGTCTTGCTTGGGCTTCTCACATGGAGGCCCTCAGTCAGACCCAGTGTTAACATGTGTCAAGACGCTCCTCGGAGCGTGTCTTGCTTGGGCCTCTCTCCTGGAGGCGCTCAGTCAGACACATTGTTGACATGTGGCAAGACGCTCCTCGGGGCACGTCTTGCTTGGGCCTCTCTCCTGGAGGTGCTCAGTCAGACCGAGTAGTGACATGTGACAAGATGCTCCTCGGGGCGCGTCTTGCTGGGGCTTCTCTCATGGAGGCACTCAGTCAGACCCAGTGTTGACATGTGGCAAGACGCTCCTCGGGGCGCGTGTTGCTTGGACCTCTCTCCTGGAGGCGCACAGTCAGACCCAGTGTTGACATGTGTCAAGACGCTCCTCGGGCGTTTCTTGCTTGGGCCTCGCTCCTGGAGGCGCTCAGTCAGACCCAGTGTTGACATGTGACAAGACGCTCCTCGGGGCGCGTCTTGCTTGGGCCTCTCTCCTGGAGGCGCTCAGTCAGACCCAGAGGTGACATGTGTCAAGACGCTCCTCGGTTCTCTCTCCTGGAGGCGCTCAGTCAGACCCAGTGTTGACATGTGGCAAGACGCTCCTCGGGGCGCGTCTTGCTGGGGCTTCTCTCATGGAGGCACTCAGTCAGACCCAGTGTTGACAAGTGGAAAGACGCTCTTCGGGGCACGTCTTGCTTGGGCCTCTCTCCTGGAGGCGCTCAGTCAGACCAAGAGGAGAAATGTGTCAAGATGCTCCTCAGGGCGCGTCTTGCTTGGGCGTCTCTCCTGGAGGCGCTCAGTCAGACCGAGTGCTGACATGTGGCAAGACTCTCCTCGGGGCGCTTCTTGCTTGGGCCTCTCTCCTGGAGGCGCTCAGTCAGACCCAGTGTTGACATGTGGCAAGACGGTCCTTGGGGCGCGTCTTATTTGGGCCTCTCTCCTGGAGGCCCTCAGTCAGACCCAGTGTTGACATGTGGCAAGACGCTCCTCGGGGCGCGTCTTGTTTGGGCCTCTCTCCTGGAGGCCCTCAGTCAGACCCAGTGTTGACATGTGGCAAGACGCTCCTCGGGGCGCGTTTTGCTTGGGCTTCGCTCCTGGAGGCCCTCAGTCAGACCCATTGTTGACATGTGGCAAGACGCTCCTCGGGGCGCGTCTTGCTTGGGCCTCTCTCCTGGAGGCGCTCAGTCAGACCCAGTGGTGACACGTGGCAAGACGCTCCTCGGGGCGCGTCTTGCTGGGGCCTCTCTCCTGGAGGTGCACAATCAGACCCAGTGGTGACACGTGGCAAGACGCTCCTCGGGGCGCATCTTGCTTGGGCCTCTCTCCTGGAGGCGCTAAGTCAGACCCAGTGTTGACACGTGGCCAGACGCTCCTCGGGGCGCGTCTTAATTGGGCCTCTCTCCTGGAGGCGCTCAGTCAGACCCAGTGTTGACATGTAGCAAGACGCTCCTCGGGGCGCGTCTTGCTTGGGCCTCTCTCCTGGAGGCGCTCAGTCAGACCCAGTGTTGACATGTGGCAAGACGCTCCTCGGGGTGCGTCTTGCTTGGGCCTCTCTCCTGGAGGCGCTCAGTCAGACCGAGTGCTGACATGTGGCAAGACGCTCCTCGGGGCGCATCTTGCTTGGGCTTCTCTCCTGGAGGCCCTCAGTCAGACCCAGTGTTGACATGTGGCAAGACGCTCCTCGGGGCGCGTCTTATTTGGGCCTCTCTCCTGGGGGCCCTCAGTCAGACCCAGTGTTGACATGTGGCAAGACGCTCCTCGGGCCTCTCTCCTGGAGGCGCTCATTCAGACCCAGTGTTGACATGTGGCAAGACGCTCCTCGGGGCGCGTCTTGCTTGGGCCTCTCTCCTGGAGGTGCTCAGTCAGACCCAGTGTTGACATGTGGCAAGACGCTCCTCGGGGCGCGTCTTGCTGGGGCTTCTCTCATGGAGGCACTCAGTCAGACCCAGTGTTGACATGTGGCAAGATGCTCCTCGGGGCACGTCTTGCTTGGGCCTCTCTCCTGGAAGCGCTCAGTCAGACCCAGAGGAGACATGTGTCAAGACGCTCCTCGGGGCGCGTCTTGCTTGGGCCTCTCTCCTGGAGGCGCTCAGTCAGACCGAGTGCTGACATGTGGCAAGACGCTCCTCCGGGCGCGTCTTGCTTGGGCCTCTCTCCTGGAGGCGCTCAGTCAGACCCAGTGTTCACATGTGGCAAGACGCTCCTCGGGGCGCGTCTTGCTTGGGCCTCTCTCCTGGAGGCGCTCAGTCAGACCCAGTGTTGACATGTGGCAAGACGCTCCTCGGGGCACATCTTGCTTGGGCTTCTCTCCTGGAGGCCCTCAGTCAGACCCAGTGTTGACATGTGGCAAGACGCTCCTCGGGGCGCGTCTTATTTGGGCCTCTCTCCTGGGGGCCCTCAGTCAGACCCAGTGTTGACATGTGGCAAGACGCTCCTCGGGGAGCGTCTTGCTTGGGCCTCTCTCCTGGAGGCGCTCAGTCAGACCGAGTAGTGACATGTGGCAAGACGCTCCTCGGGGATCGTCTTGCTTGGACCTCCCTCCTGGAGGCGCTCAGTCAGACCGAGTAGTGACATGTGGCAAGACGCTCCTCGGGGCGTGTCTTGCTTGGGCCTCTCTCCTGGAGGCGCTCAGTCAGACCCAGTGTTCACATGTGGCAAGACGCTCCTCGGGGCGCGTCTTGCTTGGGCTTCTCTCATGGAGGCACTCAGTCAGACCCAGTGTTGACATGTGGCAAGACGCTCCTCGGGGCGCATCTTGCTTGGGCCTCTCTCCTGGAGGCGCTCAGTCAGACCCAGTGTTGACATGTGGCAAGACGCTCCTCGGGGCGCGTCTTGCTGGGGCTTCTCTCATGGAGGCACTCAGTCAGACCCAGTGTTGACATGTGGCAAGACGCTCCTCGGGGCGCATCTTGCTTGGGCCTCTCTCCTGGAGGCGCTCAGTCAGACCGAGTAGTGACATGTGGCAAGACGCTCCTCGGGGCGCGTCTTGCTTGGACCTCCCTCCTGGAGGCGCTCAGTCAGACCGAGTAGTGACATGTGGCAAGACGCTCCTCGGGGCGTGTCTTGCTTGGACCTCTCTCCTGGAGGCGCTCAGTTAGACCGAGTAGTGATGTGTGGCAAGACGCTCCTCGGTGCGGGTCTTGCTTGGGCCTCTCTCCTGGAGGCGCTCAGTCAGACCGAGTGCTGACATAAGGCAAGATGCTCCTCGGGGCGCGTCTTGCTGGGGCCTCTCTCCTGGAGGTGCTCAATCAGACCCAGTGGTGACACGTGGCAAGATGCTCCTCGGGGCACGTCTTGCTTGGGCCTCTCTCCTGGAGGCGCTCAGTCAGACCCAGAGGAGATATGTGTCAAGACGCTCCTCGGGTCGCGTCTTGCTTGGGCCTCTCTCCTGGAGGCGCTCAGTCAGACCGAGTGCTGACATGTGGCAAGACGCTCCTCCGGGCGCGTCTTGCTTGGGCCTCTCTCCTGGAGGCGCTCAGTCAGACCCAGTGTTCACATGTGGCAAGACGCTCCTCGGGGCGCGTCTTGCTTGGGCCTCTCTCCTGGAGGCGCTCAGTCAGACCCAGTGTTGACATGTGGCAAGACGCTCCTCGGGGCATATCTTGCTTGGGCTTCTCTCCTGGAGGCCCTCAGTCAGACCCAGTGTTGACATGTGGCAAGACGCTCCTCGGGGCGCGTCTTGCTTGGGCCTCCCTCCTGGAGGTGCTCAGTCAGACCCAGTGTTGACATGTGGCAAGACGCTCCTCGGGGCGTGTCTTGCTGGGCTTCTCTCATGGAGGCACTCAGTCAGACCCAGTGTTGACATGTGGCAAGATGCTCCTCGGGGCACGTCTTGCTTGGGCCCCTCTCCTGGAGGCGCTCAGTCAGACCCAGAGGAGACATGTGTCAAGACGCTCCTCGGGGCGCGTCTTGCTTGGGCCTCTCTCCTGGAGGCGCTTAGTCAGACCGAGTGCTGACATGTGGCAAGACGCTCCTCCGGGCGCGTCTTGCTTGGGCCTCTCTCCTGGAGGCGCTCAGTCAGACCCAGTGTTCACATGTGGCAAGACGCTCCTCGGGGCGCGTCTTTCTTGGGCCTCTCTCCTGGAGGCGCTCAGTCACACCCAGTGTTGACATGTGGCAAGACGCTCCTCGGGGCGCATCTTGCTTGGGCTTCTCTCCTGGAGGCCCTCAGTCAGACCCAATGTTGACATGTGGCAAGACGGTCCTCGGGGCGCGTCTTATTTTGGCCTCTCTCCTGGGGGCCCTCAGTCAGACCCAGTGTTGACATGTGGCAAGACGCTCCTCGGGGCGCGTCTTGCTTGGGCCTCTCTCCTGGAGGCGCTCAGTCAGAACGAGTAGTGACATGTGGCAAGACGCTCCTCGGGGCGCATCTTGCTTGGGCTTCTCTCCTGGAGGCCCTCAGTCCGACCCAGTGTTGACATGTGGCAAGACGCTCCTCGGGGCGCGTCCTGCTTGGGCCTCTCTCCTGGAGGCGCTCAGTCAGACCGAGTAGTGACATGTGGCAAGACGCTCCTCGAGGCGCGTCTTGCTTGGACCTCCCTCCTGGAGGCGCTCAGTCAGACCGAATAGTGACATGTGGCAAGACGCTCCTCGGGGCGTGTCTTGCTTGGACCTCTCTCCTGGAGGCGCTCAGTTAGACCGAGTAGTGACATTTGGCAAGACGCTCCTCGTTGCGGGTCTTGCTTGGGCCTCTCTCCTGGAGGCGCTCAGTCAGACCGAGTGCTGACATAAGGCAAGATGCTCCTCGGGGCGCGTCTTGCTGGGGCCTCTCTCCTGGAGGTGCTCAATCAGACCCAGTGGTGACACGTGGCAAGACGCTCCTCGGGGCGCGTCTTGCTTGGGCCTCTCTCCTGGAGGAGCTCAGTCAGACCCAGTGGTGACACGTGGCAAGACGCTCCTCGGGGCGCATCTTGCTTTGGCCTGTCTCCTGGAGGCGCTAAGTCAGACCCAGTGTTGACACGTGGCAAGACGCTCCTCGGGGCACGTCTTGCTTGGGCCTCTCTCCTGGAGGCGCTCAGTCAGACCGAGTGCTGACATGTGGCAAGACGCTCCTCCGGGCGCGTCTTGCTTGGGCCTCTCTCCTGGAGGCGCTCAGTCAGACCCAGTGTTCACATGTGGCAAGACGCTCCTCGGGGCGCGTCTTGCTTGGGCCTCTCTCCTGGAGGCGCTCAGTCAGACCCAGTGTTGACATGTGGCAAGACGCTCCTCGGGGCATATCTTGCTTGGGCTTCTCTCCTGGAGGCCCTCAGTCAGACCCAGTGTTGACATGTGGCAAGACGCTCCTCGGGGCGCGTCTTGCTTGGGCCTCTCTCCTGGAGGTGCTCAGTCAGACCCAGTGTTGACATGTGGCAAGACGCTCCTCGGGGCGCGTCTTGCTGGGGCTTCTCTCATGGAGGCACTCAGTCAGACCCAGTGTTGACATGTGGCAAGATGCTCCTCGGGGCACGTCTTGCTTGGGCCCCTCTCCTGGAGGCGCTCAGTCAGACCCAGAGGAGACATGTGTCAAGACGCTCCTCGGGGCGCGTCTTGCTTGGGCCTCTCTCCTGGAGGCGCTCAGTCAGACCGAGTGCTGACATGTGGCAAGACGCTCCTCCGGGCGCGTCTTGCTTGGGCCTCTCTCCTGGAGGCGCTCAGTCAGACCCAGTGTTCACATGTGGCAAGACGCTCCTCGGGGCGCGTCTTGCTTGGGCCTCTCTCCTGGAGGCGCTCAGTCAGACCCAGTGTTGACATGTGGCAAGACGCTCCTCGGGGCGCATCTTGCTTGGGCTTCTCTCCTGGAGGCCCTCAGTCAGACCCAGTGTTGACATGTGGCAAGACGCTCCTCGGGGCGCATCTTATTTGGGCCTCTCTCCTGGGGGCCCTCAGTCAGACCCAGTGTTGACATGTGGCAAGACGCTCCTCGGGGCGCGTCTTGCTTGGGCCTCTCTCCTTGAGGCGCTCAGTCAGACCGAGTAGTGACATGTGGCAAGACGCTCCTCGGGGCGCATCTTGCTTGGGCTTCTCTCCTGGAGGCCCTCAGTCAGACCCAGTGTTGACATGTGGCAAGACGCTCCTCGGGGCGCGTCTTGCTTGGGCCTCTCTCCTGGAGGCGCTCAGTCAGACCGAGTGCTGACATGTGGCAAGACGCTCCTCCGGGCGCGTCTTGCTTGGGCCTCTCTCCTGGAGGCGCTCAGTCAGACCCAGTGTTCACATGTGGCAAGACGCTCCTCGGGGCGCGTCTTGCTTGGGCCTCTCTCCTGGAGGAGCTCAGTCAGACCCAGTGGTGACACGTGGCAAGACGCTCCTCGGGGCGCATCTTGCTTTGGCCTGTCTCCTGGAGGCGCTAAGTCAGACCCAGTGTTGACACGTGGCAAGACGCTCCTCGGGGCACGTCTTGCTTGGGCCTCTCTCCTGGAGGCGCTCAGTCAGACCGAGTGCTGACATGTGGCAAGACGCTCCTCCGGGCGCGTCTTGCTTGGGCCTCTCTCCTAGAGGCGCTCAGTCAGAACCAGTGTTCACATGTGGCAAGACGCTCCTCGGGGCGCGTCTTGCTTGGGCCTCTCTCCTGGAGGCGCTCAGTCAGACCCAGTGTTGACATGTGGCAAGATGCTCCTCGGGGCATATCTTGCTTGGGCTTCTCTCCTGGAGGCCCTCAGTCAGACCCAGTGTTGACATGTGGCAAGACGCTCCTCGGGGCGCGTCTTGCTTGGGCCTCTCTCCTGGAGGTGCTCAGTCAGACCCAGTGTTGACATGTGGCAAGACGCTCCTCGGGGCGCGTCTTGCTGGGGCTTCTCTCATGGAGGCACTCAGTCAGACCCAGTGTTGACATGTGGCAAGATGCTCCTCGGGGCACGTCTTGCTTGGGCCCCTCTCCTGGAGGCGCTCAGTCAGACCCAGAGGAGACATGTGTCAAGACGCTCCTCGGGGCGCGTCTTGCTTGGGCCTCTCTCCTGGAGGCGCTCAGTCAGACCGAGTGCTGACATGTGGCAAGACGCTCCTCCGGGCGCGTCTTGCTTGGGCCTCTCTCCTGGAGGCCCTCAGTCAGACCCAGTGTTCACATGTGGCAAGACGCTCCTCGCGGCGCGTCTTGCTTGGGCCTCTCTCCTGGAGGCGCTCAGTCAGACCCAGTGTTGACATGTGGCAAGACGCTCCTCGGGGCGCATCTTGCTTGGGCTTCTCTCCTGGAGGCCCTCAGTCAGACCCAGTGTTGACATGTGGCAAGACGCTCCTCGGGGCGCGTCTTATTTGGGCCTCTCTCCTGGGGGCCCTCAGTCAGACCCAGTGTTGACATGTGGCAAGACGCTCCTCGGGGCGCGTCTTGCTTGGGCCTCTCTCCTGGAGGCGCTCAGTCAGACCGAGTAGTGACATGTGGCAAGACGCTCCTCGGGGCGCATCTTGCTTGGGCTTCTCTCCTGGAGGCCCTCAGTCAGACCCAGTGTTGACATGTGGCAAGACGCTCCTCGGGGCGCGTCTTGCTTGGGCCTCTCTCCTGGAGGCGCTCAGTCAGACCGAGTGCTGACATAAGGCAAGATGCTCCTCGGGGCGCGTCTTGATGGGGCCTCTCTCCTGGAGGTGCTCAATCAGACCCAGTGGTGACACGTGGCAAGATGCTCCTCGGGGCACGTCTTGCTTGGGCCTCTCTCCTGGAGGCGCTCAGTCAGACCCAGAGGAGATATGTGTCAAGACGCTCCTCGGGTCGCGTCTTGCTTGGGCCTCTCTCCTGGAGGCGCTCAGTCAGACCGAGTGCTGACATGTGGCAAGACGCTCCTCCGGGCGCGTCTTGCTTGGGCCTCTCTCCTGGAGGCGCTCAGTCAGACCCAGTGTTCACATGTGGCAAGACGCTCCTCGGGGCGCGTCTTGCTTGGGCCTCTCTCCTGGAGGCGCTCAGTCAGACCCAGTGTTGACATGTGGCAAGACGCTCCTCGGGGCATATCTTGCTTGGGCTTCTCTCCTGGAGGCCCTCAGTCAGACCCAGTGTTGACATGTGGCAAGACGCTCCTCGGGGCGCGTCTTGCTTGGGCCTCCCTCCTGGAGGTGCTCAGTCAGACCCAGTGTTGACATGTGGCAAGACGCTCCTCGGGGCGCGTCTTGCTGGGGCTTCTCTCATGGAGGCACTCAGTCAGACCCAGTGTTGACATGTGGCAAGGTGCTCCTCGGGGCACGTCTTGCTTGGGCCCCTCTCCTGGAGGCGCTCAGTCAGACCCAGAGGAGACATGTGTCAAGACGCTCCTCGGGGCGCGTCTTGCTTGGGCCTCTCTCCTGGAGGCGCTCAGTCAGACCGAGTGCTGACATGTGGCAAGACGCTCCTCCGGGCGCGTCTTGCTTGGGCCTCTCTCCTGGAGGCGCTCAGTCAGACCCAGTGTTCACATGTGGCAAGACGCTCCTCGGGGCGCGTCTTGCTTGGGCCTCTCTCCTGGAGGCGCTCAGTCAGACCCAGTGTTGACATGTGGCAAGACGCTCCTCGGGGCGCATCTTGCTTGGGCTTCTCTCCTGGAGACCCTCAGTCAGACCCAGTGTTGACATGTGGCAAGACGCTCCTAGGGGCGCGTCTTATTTTGGCCTCTCTCCTGGGGGCCCTCAGTCAGACCCAGTGTTGACATGTGGCAAGACGCTCCTCGGGGCGCGTCTTGCTTGGGCCTCTCTCCTGGAGGCGCTCAGTCAGACCGAGTAGTGACATGTGGCAAGACGCTCCTCGGGGCGCATCTTGCTTGGGCTTCTCTCCTGGAGGCCCTCAGTCAGACCCAGTGTTGACATGTGGCAAGACGCTCCTCGGGGCGCGTCTTGCTTGGGCCTCTCTCCTGGAGGCGCTCAGTCAGACCGAGTAGTGACATGTGGCAAGACGCTCCTCGAGGCGCGTCTTGCTTGGACCTCCCTCCTGGAGGCGCTCAGTCAGACCGAGTAGTGACATGTGGCAAGACGCTCCTCGGGGCGTGTCTTGCTTGGACCTCTCTCCTGGAGGCGCTCAGTTAGACCGACTAGTGACATGTGGCAAGACGCTCCTCGTTGCGGGTCTTGCTTGGGCCTCTCTCCTGGAGGCGCTCAGTCAGACCGAGTGCTGACATAAGGCAAGATGCTCCTCGGGGCGCGTCTTGCTGGGGCCTCTCTCCTGGAGGTGCTCAATCAGACCCAGTGGTGACACGTGGCAAGACGCTCCTCGGGGCGCGTCTTGCTTGGGCCTCTCTCCTGGAGGAGCTCAGTCAGACCCAGTGGTGACACGTGGCAAGACGTTCCTCAGGGCGCATCTTGCTTTGGCCTGTCTCCTGGAGGCGCTAAGTCAGACCCAGTGTTGACACGTGGCAAGACGCTCCTCGGGGCACGTCTTGCTTGGGCCTCTCTCCTGGAGGCGCTCAGTCAGACCGAGTGCTGACATGTGGCAAGACGCTCCTCCGGGCGCGTCTTGCTTGGGCCTCTCTCCTGGAGGCGCTCAGTCAGACCCAGTGTTCACATGTGGCAAGACGCTCCTCGGGGCGCGTCTTGCTTGTGCCTCTCTCCTGGAGGCGCTCAGTCAGACCCAGTGTTGACATGTGGCAAGACGCTCCTCGGGGCATATCTTGCTTGGGCTTCTCTCCTGGAGGCCCTCAGTCAGACCCAGTGTTGACATGTGGCAAGACGCTCCTCGGGGCGCGTCTTGCTTGGGCCTCTCTCCTGGAGGTGCTCAGTCAGACCCAGTGTTGACATGTGGCAAGACGCTCCTCGGGGCGCGTCTTGCTGGGGCTTCTCTCATGGAGGCACTCAGTCAGACCCAGTGTTGACATGTGGCAAGATGCTCCTCGGGGCACGTCTTGCTTGGGCCCCTCTCCTGGAGGCGCTCAGTCAGACCCAGAGGAGACATGTGTCAAGACGCTCCTCGGGGCGCGTCTTGCTTGGGCCTCTCTCCTGGAGGCGCTCAGTCAGACCGAGTGCTGACATGTGGCAAGACGCTCCTCCGGGCGCGTCTTGCTTGGGCCTCTCTCCTGGAGGCGCTCAGTCAGACCCAGTGTTCACATGTGGCAAGACGCTCCTCGGGGCGCGTCTTGCTTGGGCCTCTCTCCTGGAGGCGATCAGTCAGACCCAGTGTTGACATGTGGCAAGACGCTCCTCGGGGCGCATCTTGCTTGGGCTTCTCTCCTGGAGGCCCTCAGTCAGACCCAGTGTTGACATGTGGCAAGACGCTCCTCGGGGCGCGTCTTATTTGGGCCTCTCTCCTGGGGGCCCTCAGTCAGACCCAGTGTTGACATGTGGCAAGACGCTCCTCGGGGCGCGTCTTGCTTGGGCCTCTCTCCTGGAGGCGCTCAGTCAGACCGAGTAGTGACATGTGGCAAGACGCTCCTCGGGGCGCATCTTGCTTGGGCTTCTCTCCTGGAGGCCCTCAGTCAGACCCAGTGTTGACATGTGGCAAGACGCTCCTCGGGGCGCGTCTTAATTGGGCCTCTCTCCTGGAGGCGCTCAGTCAGACCGAGTAGTGACATGTGGCAAGACGCTCCTCGGGGCGCGTCTTGCTTGGACCTCCCTCCTGGAGGCGCTCAGTCAGACCGAGTAGTGACATGTGGCAAGACGCTCCTCGGGGCGTGTCTTGCTTGGACCTCTCTCCTGGAGGCGCTCAGTTAGACCGAGTAGTGACATGTGGCAAGACGCCTCTCGTTGCGGGTCTTGCTTGGGCCTCTCTCCTGGAGGCGCTCAGTCAGACCGAGTGCTGACATAAGGCAAGATGCTCCTCGGGGCGCGTCTTGCTGGGGCCTCTCTCCTGGAGGTGCTCAATCAGACCCAGTGGTGACACGTGGCAAGACGCTCCTCGGGGCGCGTCTTGCTTGGGCCTCTCTCCTGGAGGAGCTCAGTCAGACCCAGTGGTGACACGTGGCAAGACTCTGCTCGGGGCGCATCTTGCTTTGGCCTGTCTCCTGGAGGCGCTAAGTCAGACCCAGTGTTGACACGTGGCAAGACGCTCCTCGGGGCACGTCTTGCTTGGGCCTCTCTCCTGGAGGCGCTCAGTCAGACCGAGTGCTGACATGTGGCAAGACGCTCCTCCGGGCGCGTCTTGCTTGGGCCTCTCTCCTGGAGGCGCTCAGTCAGACCCAGTGTTCACATGTGGCAAGACGCTCCTCGGGGCGCGTCTTGCTTGGGCATCTCTCCTGGAGGCGCTCAGTCAGACCCAGTGTTGACATGTGGCAAGACGCTCCTCGGGGCATATCTTGCTTGGGCTTCTCTCCTGGAGGCCCTCAGTCAGACCCAGTGTTGACATGTGGCAAGACGCTCCTCGGGGCGCGTCTTGCTTGGGCCTCTCTCCTGGAGGTGCTCAGTCAGACCCAGTGTTGACATGTGGCAAGACGCTCCTCGGGGCGCGTCTTGCTGGGGCTTCTCTCATGGAGGCACTCAGTCAGACCCAGTGTTGACATGTGGCAAGATGCTCCTCGGGGCACGTCTTGCTTGGGCCCCTCTCCTGGAGGCGCTCAGTCAGACCCAGAGGAGACATGTGGCAAGACGCTCCTCCGGGCGCGTCTTGCTTGGGCCTCTCTCCTGGAGGCGCTCAGTCAGACCCAGTGTTCACATGTGGCAAGACGCTCCTCGGGGCGCGTCTTGCTTGGGCCTCTCTCCTGGAGGCGCTCAGTCAGACCCAGTGTTGACATGTGGCAAGACGCTCCTCGGGGCGCATCTTGCTTGGGCTTCTTTCCTGGAGGCCCTCAGTCAGACCCAGTGTTGACATGTGGCAAGACGCTCCTCGGGGCGCGTCTTATTTGGGCCTCTCTCCTGGGGGCCCTCAGTCAGACCCAGTGTTGACATGTGGCAAGACGCTCCTCGGGGCGCGTCTTGCTTGGGCCTCTCTCCTGGAGGCGCTCAGTCAGACCGAGTAGTGACATGTGGCAAGACGCTCCTCGGGGCGCATCTTGCTTGGGCTTCTCTCCTGGAGGCCCTCAGTCAGACCCAGTGTTGACATGTGGCAAGACGCTCCTCGGGGCGCGTCTTGCTTGGGCCTCTCTCCTGGAGGCGCTCAGTCAGACCGAGTAGTGACATGTGGCAAGACGCTCCTCGGGGCGCGTCTTGCTTGGACCTCCCTCCTGGAGGCGCTCAGTCAGACCGAGTAGTGACATGTGGCAAGACGCTCCTCGGGGCGCGTCTTGCTTGGACCTCTCTCCTGGAGGCGCTCAGTTAGACCGAGTAGTGACATGTGGCAAGACGCCTCTCGTTGCGGGTCTTGCTTGGGCCTCTCTCCTGGAGGCGCTAAGTCAGACCCAGTGTTGACACGTGGCAAGACGCTCCTCGGGGCGCATCTTGCTTTGGCCTGTCTCCTGGAGGCGCTAAGTCAGACCCAGTGTTGACACGTGGCAAGACGCTCCTCGGGGCGCGTCTTGCTTGGGCCTCTCTCCTGGAGGCGCTCAGTCAGACCCAGTGTTGACACGTGGCAAGACACTCCTCGGGGCGCGTCTTGCTTGGGCCTCTCTCATGGAGGCCCTCTGTCAGACCCAGTGTTGACATGTGGCAAGACGCTCCTCGGGGCGCTTCTTGCTTGGGCTTCTCTCCTGGAGGCCCTCAGTCAGACACATTGTTGACATGTGGCAAGACGCTCCTCGGGGCACGTCTTGCTTGGGCCTCTCTCCTGGAGGCGCTCAGTCAGACCGAGTAGTGACATGTGACAAGATGCTCCTCGGGGCGCGTCTTGCTGGGGCTTCTCTCATGGAGGCACTCAGTCAGACCCAGTGTTGACATGTGGCAAGATGCTCCTCGGGCGTTTCTTGCTTGGGCCTCGTTCCTGGAGGCGCTCAGTCAGACCCAGTGTTGACATGTGACAAGACGCTCCTCGGGGAGCATCTTGCTTGGGCCTCTCTCCTGGAGGCGCTCAGTCAGACCCAGAGGTGACATGTGTCAAGACGCTCCTCGGTTCTCTCTCCTGGAGGCGCTCAGTCAGACCCCGTGTTGACATGTGGCAAGACGCTCCTCGGGGCGCGTCTTGCTGGGGCTTCTCTCATGGAGGCACTCAGTCAGACCCAGTGTTGACAAGTGGAAAGACGCTCTTCGGGGCACGTCTTGCTTGGGCCTCTCTCCTGGAGGCGCTCAGTCAGACCAAGAGGAGAAATGTGTCAAGATGCTCCTCGGGGCGCGTCTTGCTTGGGCGTCTCTCCTGGAGGCGCTCAGTCAGACCGAGTGCTGACATGTGGCAAGACTCTCCTCGGGGCGCTTCTTGCTTGGGCCTCTCTCCTGGAGACGGGGCGCGTCTTGCTTGGGCCTCTCTCCTGGAGGCGCTCAGTCAGACCGAGTGCTGACATTTGGCAAGACGCTCCTCGGGGCGCGTCTTGCTTGGGCTTCTCTCCTGGAGGCCCTCAGTAAGACCCATTGTTGACATGTGGCAAGACGCTCCTCGGGGCGCGTCTTATTTGGGCCTCTCTCCTGGAGGCCCTCAGTCAGACCCAGTGTTGACATGTGGCAAGACGCTCCTCGGGGCGCGTCTTGCTTGGGCTTCGCTCCTGGAGGCCCTCAGTCAGACCCATTGTTGACATATGGCAAGACGCTCCTCGGGGCACGTCTTGCTTGGGCCTCTCTCCTGGAGGCGCTCTGTCAGACCGAGTAGTGACATGTGGCAAGACGCTCCTCGGGGCGCGTCTTGATTGGGCCTCTCTCCTGGAGGCGCTCAGTCAGAGCCAGTGGTGACACGTGGCAAGACGCTCCTCGGGGCGCGTCTTGCTGGGGCCTCTCTCCTGGAGGTGCTCAATCAGACCTAGTGGTGACACGTGGCAAGACGCTCCTCCGGGCGCGTCTTGCTTGGGCCTCTCTCCTGGAGGCGCTCAGTCAGACCCAGTGTTCACATGTGGCAAGACGCTCCTCGGGGCGCGTCTTGCTTGGGCATCTCTCCTGGAGGCGCTCAGTCAGACCCAGTGTTGACATGTGGCAAGACGCTCCTCGGGGCATATCTTGCTTGGGCTTCTCTCCTGGAGGCCCTCAGTCAGACCCAGTGTTGACATGTGGCAAGACGCTCCTCGGGGCGCGTCTTGCTTGGGCCTCTCTCCTGGAGGTGCTCAGTCAGACCCAGTGTTGACATGTGGCAAGACGCTCCTCGGGGCGCGTCTTGCTGGGGCTTCTCTCATGGAGGCACTCAGTCAGACCCAGTGTTGACATGTGGCAAGATGCTCCTCGGGGCACGTCTTGCTTGGGCCCCTCTCCTGGAGGCGCTCAGTCAGACCCAGAGGAGACATGTGGCAAGACGCTCCTCCGGGCGCGTCTTGCTTGGGCCTCTCTCCTGGAGGCGCTCAGTCAGACCCAGTGTTCACATGTGGCAAGACGCTCCTCGGGGCGCGTCTTGCTTGGGCCTCTCTCCTGGAGGCGCTCAGTCAGACCCAGTGTTGACATGTGGCAAGACGCTCCTCGGGGCGCATCTTGCTTGGGCTTCTTTCCTGGAGGCCCTCAGTCAGACCCAGTGTTGACATGTGGCAAGACGCTCCTCGGGGCGCGTCTTATTTGGGCCTCTCTCCTGGGGGCCCTCAGTCAGACCCAGTGTTGACATGTGGCAAGACGCTCCTCGGGGCGCGTCTTGCTTGGGCCTCTCTCCTGGAGGCGCTCAGTCAGACCGAGTAGTGACATGTGGCAAGACGCTCCTCGGGGCGCATCTTGCTTGGGCTTCTCTCCTGGAGGCCCTCAGTCAGACCCAGTGTTGACATGTGGCAAGACGCTCCTCGGGGCGCGTCTTGCTTGGGCCTCTCTCCTGGAGGCGCTCAGTCAGACCGAGTAGTGACATGTGGCAAGACGCTCCTCGGGGCGCGTCTTGCTTGGACCTCCCTCCTGGAGGCGCTCAGTCAGACCGAGTAGTGACATGTGGCAAGACGCTCCTCGGGGCGCGTCTTGCTTGGACCTCTCTCCTGGAGGCGCTCAGTTAGACCGAGTAGTGACATGTGGCAAGACGCCTCTCGTTGCGGGTCTTGCTTGGGCCTCTCTCCTGGAGGCGCTCAGTCAGACCGAGTGCTGACAGAAGGCAAGATGCTCCTCGGGGCGCGTCTTGCTGGGGCCTCTCTCCTGGAGGTGCTCAATCAGACCCAGTGGTGACACGTGGCAAGACGCTCCTCGGGGCGCGTCTTGCTTGGGCCTCTCTCCTGGAGGAGCTCAGTCAGACCCAGTGGTGACACGTGGCAAGACGCTCCTCGGGGCGCATCTTGCTTTGGCCTGTCTCCTGGAGGCGCTAAGTCAGACCCAGTGTTGACACGTGGCAAGACGCTCCTCGGGGCGCGTCTTGCTTGGGCCTCTCTCCTGGAGGCGCTCAGTCAGACCCAGTGTTGACACGTGGCAAGACACTCCTCGGGGCGCGTCTTGCTTGGGCCTCTCTCATGGAGGCCCTCTGTCAGACCCAGTGTTGACATGTGGCAAGACGCTCCTCGGGGCGCTTCTTGCTTGGGCTTCTCTCCTGGAGGCCCTCAGTCAGACACATTGTTGACAAGTGGCAAGACGCTCCTCGGGGCACGTCTTGCTTGGGCCTCTCTCCTGGAGGCGCTCAGTCAGACCGAGTAGTGACATGTGACAAGATGCTCCTCGGGGCGCGTCTTGCTGGGGCTTCTCTCATGGAGGCACTCAGTCAGACCCAGTGTTGACATGTGGCAAGATGCTCCTCGGGCGTTTCTTGCTTGGGCCTCGTTCCTGGAGGCGCTCAGTCAGACCCAGTGTTGACATGTGACAAGGCGCTCCTCGGGGCGCATCTTGCTTGGGCCTCTCTCCTGGAGGCGCTCAGTCAGACCCAGAGGTGACATGTGTCAAGACGCTCCTCGGTTCTCTCTCCTGGAGGCGCTCAGTCAGACCCCGTGTTGACATGTGGCAAGACGCTCCTCGGGGCGCGTCTTGCTGGGGCTTCTCTCATGGAGGCACTCAGTCAGACCCAGTGTTGACAAGTGGAAAGACGCTCTTCGGGGCACGTCTTGCTTGGGCCTCTCTCCTGGAGGCGCTCAGTCAGACCAAGAGGAGAAATGTGTCAAGATGCTCCTCGGGGCGCGTCTTGCTTGGGCGTCTCTCCTGGAGGCGCTCAGTCAGACCGAGTGCTGACATGTGGCAAGACTCTCCTCGGGGCGCTTCTTGCTTGGGCCTCTCTCCTGGAGACGGGGCGCGTCTTGCTTGGGCCTCTCTCCTGGAGGCGCTCAGTCAGACCGAGTGCTGACATTTGGCAAGACGCTCCTCGGGGCGCGTCTTGCTTGGGCTTCTCTCCTGGAGGCCCTCAGTAAGACCCATTGTTGACATGTGGCAAGACGCTCCTCGGGGCGCGTCTTATTTGGGCCTCTCTCCTGGAGGCCCTCAGTCAGACCCAGTGTTGACATGTGGCAAGACGCTCCTCGGGGCGCGTCTTGCTTGGGCTTCGCTCCTGGAGGCCCTCAGTCAGACCCATTGTTGACATATGGCAAGACGCTCCTCGGGGCACGTCTTGCTTGGGCCTCTCTCCTGGAGGCGCTCTGTCAGACCGAGTAGTGACATGTGGCAAGACGCTCCTCGGGGCGCGTCTTGATTGGGCCTCTCTCCTGGAGGCGCTCAGTCAGAGCCAGTGGTGACACGTGGCAAGACGCTCCTCGGGGCGCGTCTTGCTGGGGCCTCTCTCCTGGAGGTGCTCAATCAGACCTAGTGGTGACACGTGGCAAGACGCTCCTCGGGGCGCATCTTGCTTGGGCCTCTCTCCTGGAGGCGCTAAGTCAGACCCAGTGTTGACACGTGGCAAGACGCTCCTCGGGGCGCGTATTGCTTGGGCCTCTCTCCTGGATGCCCTCTGTCAAACCCAGTGTTGACATGTGGCAAGACTCTCCTCGGGGCGCGTCTTGCTTGGGCTTCTCTCATGGAGGCCCTCAGTCAGACCCAGTGTTGACATGTGGCAAGACGCTCCTCGGGGCGCGTCTTGCTTGGGCCTCTCTCCTGGAGGCGCTCAGTCAGACCCAGTGTTGACACTTGGCAAGACGCTCCTCGGGGCGCGTCTTGCTTGGGCCTCTCTCCTGGAGGAGCTCAGTCAGACCCAGTGGTGACACGTGGCAAGACGCTCCTCGGGGCGCATCTTGCTTGGGCCTCTCTCCTGGAGGCGCGAAGTCAGACCCAGTGTTGACACGTGGCAAGACGCTCCTCGGGGCGCGTCTTAATTGGGCCTCTCTCCTGGAGGCGCTCAGTCAGACCCAGTGTTGACATGTGGCAAGACACTCCTCGGGGCGCGTCTTGCTTGGGCCTCTCTCATGGAGGCCCTCTGTCAGACCCAGTGTTGACATGTGTCAAGATGCTCCTCGGGGCGCGTCTTGCTTTGGCCTCTCTCCTGGAGGCGCTCAGTCAGACCGAGTGCTGACATGTGGCAAGAAGCTCCTCGGGGCGGGTCTTGCTTGGGCTTCTCTCCTGGAGGCCCTCAGTCAGACCCATTGTTGACATGTGGCAAGACGCTCCTCGGGGCGCGTCTTGCTTGGGCCTCTCTCCAGAAGGCCCTCAATCAGACCCAGTGTTGACACGTGGCAAGACGCTCCTCGGGGCACTTCTTGCTTGGGCCTCTCTCCTGGAGGCGCTCAGTCAGACCCAGTGGTGACATGTGGCAAGACGCTCCTCGGGGCGCGTATTGCTTGGGCCTCTCTCCTGGAGGCGCTCAGTCAGACCCAGTGTTGACATGTGGCAAGACGCTCCTCGGGGCAAATCTTGCTTGGGCTTCTCTCCTGGAGGCCCTCAGTCAGACCCAGTGTTGACATGTGGCAAGACGCTCCTCGGGGCGCGTCTTGCTTGGGCCTCTCTCCTGGAGGTGCTCAGTCAGACCCAGTGTTGACATGTGGCAAGACGCTCCTCGGGGCGCGTCTTGCTGGGGCTTCTCTCATGGAGGCACTCAGTCAGACCCAGTGTTGACATGTGGCAAGATGCTCCTCGGGGCACGTCTTGCTTGGGCCCCTCTCCTGGAGGCGCTCAGTCAGACCCAGAGGAGACATGTGTCAAGACGCTCCTCGGGGCGCGTCTTGCTTGGGCCTCTCTCCTGGAGGCGCTCAGTCAGACCGAGTGCTGACATGTGGCAAGACGCTCCTCCGGGCGCGTCTTGCTTGGGCCTCTCTCCTGGAGGCGCTCAGTCAGACCCAGTGTTCACATGTGGCAAGACGCTCCTCGGGGCGCGTCTTGCTTGGGCCTCTCTCCTGGAGGCGCTCAGTCAGACCCAGTGTTGTCATGTGGCAAGACGCTCCTCGGGGCGCATCTTGCTTGGGCTTCTCTCCTGGAGGCCCTCAGTCAGACCCAGTGTTGACATGTGGCAAGACGCTCCTCGGGGCGCGTCTTATTTGGGCCTCTCTCCTGGGGGCCCTCAGTCAGACCCAGTGTTGACATGTGGCAAGACGCTCCTCGGGGCGCGTCTTGCTTGGGCCTCTCTCCTGGAGGCGCTCAGTCAAACCGAGTAGTGACATGTGGCAAGACGCTCCTCGGGGCGCATCTTGCTTGGGCTTCTCTCCTGGAGGCCCTCAGTCAGACCCAGTGTTGACATGTGGCAAGACGCTCCTCGGGGCGCGTCTTGCTTGGGCCTCTCTCCTGGAGGCGCTCAGTCAGACCGAGTAGTGACATGTGGCAAGACGCTCCTCGGGGCGCGTCTTGCTTGGACCTCCCTCCTGGAGGCGCTCAGTCAGACCGAGTAGTGACATGTGGCAAGACGCTCCTCGGGGCGTGTCTTGCTTGGACCTCTCTCCTGGAGGCGCTCAGTTAGACCGAGTAGTGACATGTGGCAAGACGCCTCTCGTTGCGGGTCTTGCTTGGGCCTCTCTCCTGGAGGCGCTCAGTCAGACCGAGTGCTGACAGAAGGCAAGATGCTCCTCGGGGCGCGTCTTGCTGGGGCCTCTCTCCTGGAGGTGCTCAATCAGACCCAGTGGTGACACGTGGCAAGACGCTCCTCGGGGCGCGTCTTGCTTGGGCCTCTCTCCTGGAGGAGCTCAGTCAGACCCAGTGGTGACACGTGGCAAGACGCTCCTCGGGGCGCATCTTGCTTTGGCCTGTCTCCTGGAGGCGCTAAGTCAGACCCAGTGTTGACACGTGGCAAGACGCTCCTCGGGGCGCGTCTTGCTTGGGCCTCTCTCCTGGAGGCGCTCAGTCAGACCCAGTGTTGACACGTGGCAAGACACTCCTCGGGGCGCGTCTTGCTTGGGCCTCTCTCATGGAGGCCCTCTGTCAGACCCAGTGTTGACATGTGGCAAGACGCTCCTCGGGGCGCTTCTTGCTTGGGCTTCTCTCCTGGAGGCGCTCAGTCAGACCGAGTAGTGACATGTGACAAGATGCTCCTCGGGGCGCGTCTTGCTGGGGCTTCTCTCATGGAGGCACTCAGTCAGACCCAGTGTTGACATGTGGCAAGATGCTCCTCGGGCGTTTCTTGCTTGGGCCTCGTTCCTGGAGGCGCTCAGTCAGACCCAGTGTTGACATGTGACAAGACGCTCCTCGGGGCGCATCTTGCTTGGGCCTCTCTCCTGGAGGCGCTCAGTCAGACCCAGAGGTGACATGTGTCAAGACGCTCCTCGGTTCTCTCTCCTGGAGGCGCTCAGTCAGACCCCGTGTTGACATGTGGCAAGACGCTCCTCGGGGCGCGTCTTGCTGGGGCTTCTCTCATGGAGGCACTCAGTCAGACCCAGTGTTGACAAGTGGAAAGACGCTCTTCGGGGCACGTCTTGCTTGGGCCTCTCTCCTGGAGGCGCTCAGTCAGACCAAGAGGAGAAATGTGTCAAGATGCTCCTCGGGGCGCGTCTTGCTTGGGCGTCTCTCCTGGAGGCGCTCAGTCAGACCGAGTGCTGACATGTGGCAAGACTCTCCTCGGGGCGCTTCTTGCTTGGGCCTCTCTCCTGGAGACGGGGCACGTCTTGCTTGGGCCTCTCTCCTGGAGGCGCTCAGTCAGACCGAGTGCTGACATTTGGCAAGACGCTCCTCGGGGCGCGTCTTGCTTGGGCTTCTCTCCTGGAGGCCCTCAGTAAGACCCATTGTTGACATGTGGCAAGACGCTCCTCGGGGCGCGTCTTATTTGGGCCTCTCTCCTGGAGGCCCTCAGTCAGACCCAGTGTTAACATGTGGCAAGACGCTCCTCGGGGCGCGTCTTGCTTGGGCTTCGCTCCTGGAGGCCCTCAGTCAGACCCATTGTTGACATATGGCAAGACGCTGCTCGGGGCACGTCTTGCTTGGGCCTCTCTCCAGAAGGCCCTCAATCAGACCCAGTGTTGACACGTGGCAAGACGCTCCTCGGGGCACTTCTTGCTTGGGCCTCTCTCCTGGAGGCGCTCAGTCAGACCCAGTGGTGACATGTGGCAAGACGCTCCTCGGGGCGCGTATTGCTTGGGCCTCTCTCCTGGATGCCCTCTGTCAGACCCAGTGTTGACATGTGGCAAGACTCTCCTCGGGGCGCGTCTTGCTAGGGCTTCTCTCATAGAGGCCCTCAGTCAGACCCAGTGTTGACATGTGACAAGACGCTCCTCGGGGCCTGTCTTGCTTGGGCCTCTCTCCTGGAGGCGCTCAGTCAGACACAGTGTTCACATGTGGCAAGACGCTCCTCGGTGCGCTTCTTGCTTGGGCTTCTCTCCTGGAGGCCCTCAGTCAGACCCATTGTTGACATGTGGCAAGACGCTCCTCGGGGCGCGTCTTATTTGGGCCTCTCTCCAGGAGGCCCTCAGTCAGACCCAGTGTTGACATGTGGCAAGACGCTCCTCGGGGCGCGTCTTGCTTGGGCTTCGCTCCTGGAGGCCCTCAGTCAGACCCATTGTTGACATATGGCAAGACGCTCCTCGGGGCACGTCTTGCTTGGGCCTCTCTCCTGGAGGCGCTCAGTCAGACCGAGTAGTGACATGTGGCAAGACGCTCCTCGGGGCGCGTCTTGCTTGGGCCTCTCTCCTGGAGGCGCTCAGTCAGAGCCAGTGGTGACACGTGGCAAGACGCTCCTCGGGGCGCGTCTTGCTGGGGCCTCTCTCCTGGAGGTGCTCAATCAGACCTAGTGGTGACACGTGGCAAGACGCTCCTCAGGGCGCATCTTGCTTGGGCCTCTCTCCTGGAGGCGCTAAGTCAGACCCAGTGTTGACACGTGGCAAGACGCTCCTCGGGGCGCGTATTGCTTGGGCCTCTCTCCTGGATGCCCTCTGTCAAACCCAGTGTTGACATGTGGCAAGACTCTCCTCGGGGCGCGTCTTGCTTGGGCTTCTCTCATGGAGGCCCTCAGTCAGACCCAGTGTTGACATGTGGCAAGACGCTCCTCGGGGCGCGTCTTGCTTGGGCCTCTCTCCTGGAGGCGCTCAGTCAGACCCAGTGTTGACACGTGGCAAGACGCTCCTCGGGGCGCGTCTTGCTTGGGCCTCTCTCCTGGAGGAGCTCAGTCAGACCCAGTGGTGACACGTGGCAAGACGCTCCTCGGGGCGCATCTTGCTTGGGCCTCTCTCCTGGAGGCGCGAAGTCAGACCCAGTGTTGACACGTGGCAAGACGCTCCTCGGGGCGCGTCTTAATTGGGCCTCTCTCCTGGAGGCGCTCAGTCAGACCCAGTGTTGACATGTGGCAAGACACTCCTCGGGGCGCGTCTTGCTTGGGCCTCTCTCATGGAGGCCCTCTGTCAGACCCAGTGTTGACATGTGTCAAGACGCTCCTCGGGGCGCGTCTTGCTTTGGCCTCTCTCCTGGAGGCGCTCAGTCAGACCGAGTGCTGACATGTGGCAAGAAGCTCCTCGGGGCGCGTCTTGCTTGGGCTTCTCTCCTGGAGGCCCTCAGTCAGACCCATTGTTGACATGTGGCAAGACGCTCCTCGGGGCGCGTCTTGCTTGGGCCTCTCTCCAGAAGGCCCTCAATCAGACCCAGTGTTGACACGTGGCAAGACGCTCCTCGGGTCACTTCTTCCTTGGGCCTCTCTCCTGGAGGCGCTCAGTCAGACCCAGTGGTGACATGTGGCAAGACGCTCCTCGGGCCGCGTATTGCTTGGGCCTCTCTCCTGGATGCCCTCTGTCAGACCCAGTGTTGACATTTGGCAAGACTCTCCTCGGGGCGCGTCTTGCTTGGGCTTCTCTCATAGAGGCCCTCAGTCAGACCCAGTGTTGACATGTGACAAGACGCTCCTCGGGGCCTGTCTTGCTTGGGCCTCTCTCCTGGAGGCGCTCAGTCAGACACAGTGTTCACATGTGGCAAGACGCTCCTCGGGGCGCTTCTTGCTTGGGCTTCTCTCCTGGAGGCCCTCAGTCAGACCCATTGTTGACATGTGGCAAGACGCTCCTCGGGGCACATCTTGCTTGGGCCTGTCTCCTGGAGGCGCTCAGTCAGACCCAGAGTTGACATGTGGCAAGACGCTCCTCGGGGTGCGTCTTGCTTGGGCCTCTCTCCTGGAGGTTCTCAGTCAGACCCAGTGTTGACATGTGGCAAGATGCTCCTCGGGGCACGTCCTGCTTAGGCTTCTCTCATGGAGGCCCTCAGTCAGACCCAGTGTTGACATGTGTCAAGACGCTCCTCGGGGCGTGTCTTGCTTGGGCCTCTCTCCTGGAGGCGCTCAGTCAGACCCAGTGTTGACATGTGGCAAGACGCTCCTCGGGGTGCTTCTTGCTTGGGCTTCTCTCCTGGAGGCCCTCAGTCAGACCCATTGTTGACATGTGGCAAGACGCTCCTCGGGGCACGTCTTGCTTCGGCCTCTCTCCTGGAGGCGCTCAGTCAAACCCAGTGTTGACATGTGGCAAGACGCTCCTCGGGGCGCGTCTTGCTTGGGCCTCTCTCCTGGAGGTTCTCAGTCAGACCCAGTGTTGACATGTGGCAAGATGCTCCTCGGGGCGCGTCCTACTGGGGCTTCTCTCATGGAGGCACTCAGTCAGACCCAGTGTTGACATGTGGCAAGACGCTCCTCGGGGCACGTCTTGCTTGGGCCTCTCTCCTGGAGGCGCTCAGTCAGACCCAGAGGAGACATGTGTCAAGATGCTCCTCGGGGCGCGTCTTGCTTGGTCCTCTCTCCTGGAGGCGCTCAGTCAGACCGAGTGCTGACATGTGGCAAGACGCTCCTCCGGGCGCGTCTTGCTTGGGCCTCTCTCCTGGAGGCGCTCAGTCAGACCCAGTGTTGACATGTGGCAAGACGCTCCTCGGGGCACGTCTTGCTTGGGCCTCTCTCCTGGAGGCGCTCAGTCAGACCGAGTGCTGACATGTGGCAAGACGCTCCTCGGGGCGCGTCTTGCTTGGGCCTGTCTCCTGGAGGCGCTCAGTCAGACCCAGAGTTGACATGTGGCAAGACGCTCCTCGGGGTGCGTCTTGCTTGGGCCTCTCTCCTGGAGGGTCTCAGTCAGACCCAGTGTTGACATGTGGCAAGATGCTCCTCGGGGCACGTCCTGCTTAGGCTTCTCTCATGGAGGCCCTCAGTCAGACCCAGTGTTGACATGTGTCAAGACGCTCCTCGGGGCGTGTCTTGCTTGGGCCTCTCTCCTGGAGGCGCTCAGTCAGACCCAGTGTTGACATGTGGCAAGACGCTCCTCGGGGTGCTTCTTGCTTGGGCTTCTCTCCTGGAGGCCCTCAGTCAGACCCATTGTTGACATGTGGCAAGACGCTCCTCGGGGCACGTCTTGCTTCGGCCTCTCTCCTGGAGGCGCTCAGTCAAACCCAGTGTTGACATGTGGCAAGACGCTCCTCGGGGCGCGTCTTGCTTGGGCCTCTCTCCTGGAGGTTCTCAGTCAGACCCAGTGTTGACATGTGGCAAGATGCTCCTCGGGGCGCGTCCTACTGGGGCTTCTCTCATGGAGGCGCTCAGTCAGACCGAGTGCTGACATGTGGCAAGACGCTCCTCCGGGCGCGTCTTGCTTGGGCCTCTCTCCTGGAGGCGCTCAGTCAGACCCAGTGTTGACATGTGGCAAGACGCTCCTCGGGGCACGTCTTGCTTGGGCCTCTCTCCTGGAGGCGCTCAGTCAGACCGAGTGCTGACATGTGGCAAGACGCTCCTCGGGGCGCGTCTTGCTTGGGCTTCTCTCCTGGAGGCCCTCAGTCAGACCCATTGTTGACATGTGGCAAGACGCTCCTCCGAGCGCGTCTTGCTTGGGCCTCTCTCCAGAAGGCCCTCAATCAGACCCAGTGTTGACATGTGGCAAAACGCTCCTCCAGGCGCGTCTTGCTTGGGCCTCTCTCCTGGGGAGGCGCTCCGTCAGACCGAGTGCTGACATGTGGCAAGACGCTCCTCGGGGCACGTCTTGCTGGGGCTTCTCTCCTGGAGGCGCTCAGTCAGACCCAGTGTTGACATGTGACAAGACGCTCCTCGGGGCGCGTCTTGCTTGGGCCTCTCTCATGGAGGCACTCAGTCAGACCCAGAGGTGACATGTGGCAAGACGCTCCTCGGGGCGCGTCTTGCTTGGGGCTCTCTCCTGGAGGCGCTCAGTCAGACCCAGTGTTGACATGTGGCAAGACGCTCCTCGGGGCACGTCTTGCTTGGGCCTTGCTCCTGGAGGCGCTCAGTCAGACCCTGAGGAGACATGTGTCAAGATGCTCCTCGGGCCGCGTCTTGCTTGGGCCTCTCTCCTGGAGGCGCTCAGTCAGACCGAGTGCTGACATGTGGCAAGACGCTCCTCCGGGCGCGTCTTGCTTGGGCCTCTCTCCTGGAGGCGCTCAGTTAGACCCAGTGTTCACATGTGTCAAGACGCTCCTCGTGGCGCGTCTTGCTTGGGCCTCTCTCCTGGAGGCGCTCAGTCAGACCCAGTGTTGACATGTGGCAAGACGCTCCTCGGGGCGCGTCTTGCTTGGGCTTCTCTCCTGGAGGCCCTCAGTCAGACCCAATGTTGACATGTGGCAAGACGCACCTCGGGGTGCATCTTGCTTGGGCCTCTCTCGAGAAGGCCCTCAATCAGACCCAGTGTTGACATGTGGCAAAACGCTCCTCCAGGCGCGTCTTGCTTGGGCCTCTCTCCTGGAGGCGCTCAGTCAGACCCAGTGGTTACATGTGGCAAGACGCTCCTTGGGGCGCGTCTTGCTGGGGCTTCTCTCATGGAGGTACTCAGTCAGACCCAGTGTTGACCTGTGGCAAGACGCTCCTCAGGGCGCGTCTTGCTTGGGCCTCTCTCCTGGGGAGGCGCTCAGTCAGAACGAGTTCTGACATGTGGCAAGACGCTCCTCGGGGCACGTCTTGCTGGGGCTTCTCTCCTGGAGGCGCTCAGTCAGACCCAGTGTTGACATGTGACAAGACGCTCCTCGGGGCGCGTCTTGCTTGGGCCTCTCTCCTGGAGGCGCTCAGTCAGACCCAGAGGTGACATGTGGCAAGACGCTCCTCGGGGCGCGTCTTGCTTTGGCCTCTCTCCTGGAGGCGCTCAGTCAGACCCAGTGTTGACATGTGGCAAGACGCTCCTCGGGGCGCGTCTTGATTGGGCCTCTCTCCTGGAGGCGCTCAGTCAGTCCTAGTGCTGACATAGCAAGACGCTCCTCGGAGCGCGTCTTGCATGGGCTTCTCTCCTGGAGGCCCTCAGTCAGACCCTTCATTGACATGTGGCAAGACGCTCCTCGGGGCGCGTCTTGCTTGGCCCTCTCTACTGGAGGCGCTCAGTCAGACCGAGTGCTGACATGTGGCAAGACGCTCCTCGGGGCGCATCTTGCTTGGGCTTCTCTCCTGGAGGCCCTCAGTCAGACCCATTGTTGACATGTGGCAAGTTGCTCCTCAGGGCGCATCTTGCTTGGGCCTCTCTCCTGGAGGCGCTCAGTCAGACCGAGTGCTGACATGTGGCGAGACGCTCCTCGGGTCACGTAATGCTGGGGCTTCTCTCCTGGAGGCGCTCAGTCAGACCCAGTGTTGACATGTGACAAGACGCTCCTCGGGGCGCGTCTTGCTTGGGCCTCTCTCCTGGAGGCGCTCAGTCAGACCCAGAGGTGACATGTGGCAAGACGCTCCTAGGGGCGCGTCTTGCTTGGGCCTCTCTCCTGGAGGCCCTCTGTCAGACCCAGTGTTGACATGTGGTAAGGACACGATCACGCCGACCCTATTGTTGGAGAACCTGCTGAGTTCGTCGAACAAGTAGATGCCGGATTGGGCGCGGGCACGCGCTTGTTTTAGAGGCGTTTTCGCGCAGCCTCTACCCTGCACGACCGCTCGTGGCCGCACTAGCTATATTTATCTTTATTTGTTTCACACACACACACACACACACACACACACACACACACACACACACACACACACACACACACACACACACACACACACACACACACACACACACACACACACACACACACACACACACACACACACACACACACACACACACACACAGGCCCTTGCGTGCAAACCCCGGTCAGGCCTGCAAGGTACACATCAGAGACATGATGTTCTTTCACAGAACTGAGGTTGTTCATTACTAAATGACTTTTACAGGAATATTGTTATTATACTATTCAACAGGTTGATCATAATAATGTGTATTAAACCCACAACCTAGCACTGAGGACAGAGGGACCTTATTTAAATTAGTACTTATTGGAAACGATACATAATGATACATAAGAGCCATGTCATACATTCAGCCTAGGAATAGTAGCATTGTGCAATATTAAAAATATACACATCAATTGCTCGAATCCCATTGTTGCAAGGTAAAACTCTAATAAAACTCTAGTCTGACATCAACAGAGAAGACTTAGTGTATGTACTACAAATACAGCATTAGGATTTCGAGTGGACCGTGCACCTTGTGAACCATCAGAGGCTTATGACGCAATATATCTTCCAGTTGCTATTAGACAAGTTATCACAATTACGTTGATTAATAAATCCAGTGTTTTAGCGACTGCAGCCAGCGCCGTCGCGCAACTCGTGTCGGTGTTATCTCTCGATACTTTCATTCGTATCCGAGCGTATGCAGAATCTACGGATCTGGTGAAGTTGCTTGTCACTAGCTTGCGCACATTTGATATGGCACTTTGCTCGTGAGTCACACAACCTGCAGTGGCGACCGTCGCGTCAGTGCAAAGTTTTTCCGATATATCGCTCGCAACATCGTTTGTCATTTGCTGTACACTGCGCACAATGGCCGCGAGGTCGCGGAGAGGGTCTTCGTTACGAGTTGTGTAATATCCGCTGACTTGCCGATTCAATTCTGGTGGCGCTGACCCAAACGAGAACGCTTTTAAGGTGCATGTCGTGGTAACTCTAGTAGCACCGTGGTTGACGAGGACGATTATCTTTAGCAATAGTTCATCTCGAAGCGCAACGATGGTGAGGGCGACGGGTTGGCCGGTTCCGCCTTCAGGCCACTCGGTTGCCGCTAGATTGCCCAATGCCACACACGCAGACGAACCCTGTACACACTCAATGACCCGTGTGCAATCGTTGATTACTGCTAGAACGTTTGCTAGTTCTATGTGCTTCCACGGATCGGGCGTGGGCACGCGCTTGTTTTAGAGGCGTTTTCGCGCAGCCTCTACCCTGCACGACCGCTCGTGGCCGCACTAGCTATATTTATCTTTATTTGTTTCACACACACACACACACACACACACACACACACACACACACACACACACACACACACACACACACACACACCCGCCCGATCCGCGGAAGCACGTAGAACTAGCAAACGTACTAGCAGAAATCAACGATCGCACACGGGTCATTGAGTGTGTACAAGGTTCGTCTGCGTGTGTGGCATTGGGCAATCTAGTGGCAACCGAGTGGCCTGAAGGCGGAACTGGCCAACCCGTCGCCCTCACCATCGTTGTACTTCGAGATGAACTATTGCTAAAGATGATCGTCCTCGTCAACCACGGCGCTACCAGAGTTACCATGACATGCGCCTTAAAAGCGTTCTCGTTTGGGTCAGCGCCACCAGAATTGAATCGGCAAGTCAGCGGATATTACACAACTTGTAATGAAGACCCTCTCTGCGACCTCGCGGCCAGTGTGCACAGTGTACAGCAAATGACAAACGATGTTGCGAGCGATATATCGGAAAAACTTTGCACTGACGCGACGGTCGCCACTGCAGGTTGTGTGAGTCTCGCGCAAAGTGCCATATCAAACGTGCGCAAGCTAGTGACAAGCAACTTCACCAGATCCTCAGATTCTGCATACGCTTGGATACGAATGAAAGTATCGAGAGATAACACCGACACGAGTTGCGCGACGGCGCTGGCTGCAGTTGCTACAACACTGGATTTATTAATCAACGTAATTGTGATCGTAATGGTGTATCGAGTGTGCACCAGAAACTACAACCAGTACTACAGAAAACTGGCATGAGGGTCGCGGTCTAACGTTATGTTGGTGTCTCGCATCGACCGTCGACGGCCGTTTGCCAGCGGCTGAAAATGGCACAGTTGACGAAATGGAAACGCCGACCGTCGATAGTGCACTCTCGCAAGTTCCAACCGCACCATCTCAGGAGACAGACCACAGAGTCATATTAGCGGAGGGTAGATAGAAAATGCGCAAACCGCCGCAACCGCCCATATACATACTATACGAGTTCAACATAGAGTGGAGTAAGAAGTTACTACCGATTGTATTTCCAACGTGCAAGCAGCTGGTGTGTGACGCTTTACTTGATTATCACAGAGGTTGCGATGTCCTGTGTTCCACGAGCGCATGGAAACAAGTGAACAAACCTCTACGGACCGTACTGTCGGGGTGTGAGCGAGCTGTAAAATCAATACACGCTAGACACGCGGACTTTGCCGCGTTACTGGACACGCATATCGCCACAACAAAACCGGGTCAAGTGTTCGGGGCGTCACCGCGCTCGACTATACACGTCTTGGCCTACCACGAGTACATGAGCCCACAAGATCCTAAGCGAGGTCGAAGCCGTTGTGTCTACCCAACGCAAATTCAGCACAGCCGTGCGCGCTAAGACAAGTCCCTCTAGACTGCTGGAAACTTTGGAAACGTGGAAGGCTGGCGTGTACGTGCTTTCTACACATCTCAACGGTATGATCACGATACTCTCGGCCGCACAACGACTAATGGTCATGTGTTCGGAAGGTCTGATCAGGTCTGACATGACCGGTTGTCAATCGATGTCGAGCGTGCACTCACACGCGGATATCCTGGCATACAGTAAAGCGACAGCGACCTCTACGCTCACGTTGATCGCCGATGTTTCGAAGGACAATCGAGTGTGTTGGCTGATGAAAGCTATGGTGACCGACGGTCGCGTCGACTACAATGTGCCTCATTGCGACTGGAGAGGCGTATGTGATCCTTTGCAAATCGACAACACCACCGCGGTCGAGTGCGAAGTCACGGTCGGCGGCGTGTTGTCCTTACTGTGCCCCATACAATGTGACGGTCCGTGTCACGGACCGGTGTGTTACGACCCGACTAACGAAACGTACCAGGTGATAACATTGCATCTGCCCATTACAGCGGAGCGAGCGTTTCGCCACACTCCCAAACCAAGGTTAATAGTTGTAGCGCAGCCCTTTCGGACTTCGGTGTACGCGAAACACTGGCGTAGCCTCACAACATCACGCAGCATGCAGGAGACAACGCTACCACATACATATGATCAAGCGTTACGCGAAACAAAGGACGTGTTCAAATCCATAGAGAATATACGTTCTTTAGCGTATGCGTATATAAAGAAAGTCGATGACATTTACAGACCCGGCGGCGTGGGCACCACAGTAGAACAACAAGGTGCTCTCAAGCGCACACAGACACTGGCCGCATTATCACTCGTGATGTCTATCCTGACATGCCCGTTTCTGATTTCTATGTATATTAAATTATGACAAGAGCTACGGTGGTTACGATTACACTCTGACCACGTGCCTTAGTTTCTGCTAGTGACCTATAAATACATTTGACCACTTGCTCTCACTGCCATTAAAGCGGCTGTACCCACACGTACAACACCCAAGAAAAAAAATGATCTCGCTGTCTGTACTGGGTGTACTCTCAGTAGTCGCAGTTGCTCAGGCCATGATGGTACGCTCACATAACGCCTCTGAGATACGTCCCATCACACCACCTCCTAGACTACTCGCGAAGGAGTATTCAACACCCCCTTTGTACGAAGACAACCATTATAACGAGCACAGCACAACGCTTGCCGCACGCGAAGACAACATGCAGGAGACAACGCTACCACCTGTCGTGAGAACAACGGATTCGAGTGACAACGATCGCGACTATGACGAGCACATTACAACACCCTCTGTGCACGAAGACCAGGTGCAGGAGACAACGCTACCACCTGTCGTGAGAAACAAGAGTTTGGTTAACAATGATCATCGTCGTGTCCCATTGTAAACGGGCGCGCCATTGCACACATCGTACATGTGTGTTAACCCACCTGTATGTGACAGACTTTGTGTGTTGCATGACATTGAGATGTATTGACGTCTGTGTCAATACAGGACTCTCTATTAGCCAGGAGCTGGACGCTAACGACCCGTGCATGCGCCACACAAAAGGTATCGTACATGTGTTAAACCACCTGTATGCGACAGACTTTGTGTGTTGCATGACATCGAGATGTATTGACATCGGTGTCAATACAGGACTCTCTACGCTGGGAGCTGGACGCTAATGACCCGTGCATGCGCCACACAAAATGTAACTCGACTAACTACAAAACGAATATTGTGATGTAGAAAGTTGGCTCGACTGTTTGAATCAGCTGCAGCTGCGGTTTACTCACGAAGTTAATCGCACGCTTGTTAGAAGTACATTCGGAGCACTTAAAAAATACATCGCTCTCATCGAGTTCCGTCTCAGCGTTCACCGGCTGATGGGCAAGAGCGTGACATGGGATCGCCAGGAACTTACTTAAGGACTATCATCTCATTTGGCATTTACTCACGGACCCAAGAAACCAGTTCCGAAAAATGGTCGAGAATTATAACTTGTCTAATAGCAACTGGAAGATATGTTGCGTCATAAGCCTCTGATGGTTCACAAGGTGCACGGTCCACTCGAAATCCTAATGCTGTATTTGTAGTACATACACTAAGTCTTCTCTGTTGATGTCAGACTAGAGTTTTATTAGAGTTTTACTTTGAAACAATGGGATTCGAGCAATTGATGTGTATATTTTTAATAGTGCACGATGCTACTATTCCTAGGCTGAATGTATGACATGGCTCTTATGTATCATTATGTATCGTTTCCTTTAAGTACTAATTTCAATAAGGTCCCTCTGTCCTCAGTGCTAGGTTGTGGGTTTAATACACATTATTATGATCAACCTGTTGAATAGTATAATAACAATATTCCTGTAAAAGTCATTTAGTAATGAACAACCTCAGTTCTGTGAAAGAACATCATGTCTCTGATGTGTTCACTGCAGGCCTTACTGGGGTTTGCACGCAAGGGCCTGTGTGTGTGTGTGTGTGTGTGTGTGTGTGTGTGTGTGTGTGTGTGTGTGTGTGTGTGTGTGTGTGTGTGTGTGTGTGTGAAACAAATAAAGATAAATATAGCTAGTGCGGCCACTAGTGGTCGTGCAGGGTAGAGGCTGCGCGAAAATGCCTCTAAAACAAGCACGTGCCCACGCCCGATCCGTGGAAGCACGTAGAACTAGCAAACGTACTAGCAGAAATCAACGATCGCACACGGGTCATTGAGTGTGTACAGGGTTCGTCTGCGTGTGTGATATTGGGCAATCTAGCGGCAACAAGGTGGCCTGAAGGCGGAACTGGACAACCCGTCGCCCTCACCATCGTTGCGCTTCGAGATGAACTATTGCTAAAGATGATTGTCCTCGTCAACCACGGCGCTACCAGAGTTACCACGACATGCGCCTTAAAAGCGTTCTCGTTTGGGTCAGCGCCACCAGAATTGAATCGGCAAGTCAGCGGATATTACACAACTCGTAACGAAGACGCTCTCCGCGACCTCGCGGCCAGTGCGCGCAGTGTACAGCAAATGACAAACGATGTTGCGAGCGATATATCGGAAAAACTTTGCACTGACGCGACGGTCGCCACTGCAGGTTGTGTGAGTCTCGCGCAAAGTGCCATATCAAACGTGCGCAAGCTAGTGACAAGCAACTTCACCAGATCCGTAGATTCTGCATACGCTCGGATACCAATGAAAGTATCGAGAGATAACACCGACACGAGTTGCGCGACGGCGCTGGCTGCAGTCGCTACAACACTGGATTTATTAATCAACGTAATTGTGATCGTAATGGCGTTTCGAGTGTGCACCAGAAACTACAACCAGTACTACAGAAAACTGGCATGAGGGTCACGGTCTAACTTTATGTTGGTGTCTCGCATCGACCGTCGACGGCCGTTTGCCAGCGGCTGAAAATGGCACAGTTGACGAAATGGAAACGCCGACCGTCGATAGCGCACTTTCGCAAGTTCCAACCACACCATCTCAGGAGACAGACCACAGAGTCATATTAGCGGAGGGTAGATAGAAAATGCGCAAACCGCCGCAACCGCCCATATACATACTATACGAGTTCAACATAGAGTGGAGTAAGAAGTTACTACCGATTGTATTTCCAACGTGCAAGCAGCTGGTGTGTGACGCTTTACTTGAGTATCACAGAGGTTGCGATGTCATGTGTTCCACGAGTGCATGGAAACAAGTGATTGAAATTCTACGGACCGTACTGTTGGGGTATGAGCGAGCTGTAAAATCAATACACGCTAGACACGCGGACTTTGCCGCGTTACTGGACACGCATATCGCCACAACAAAACCGGGTCACGTGTTCGGGGCGTCACCGCGCTCGACTATACACGTCTTGGCCTACCACGAGTACATGAGCCCACAAGATCCTAAGCGAGGTCGAAGCCTTTGTGTCTACCCAACGCAAATTCAGCACAGCCGTGCGCGCTAAGACAAGTCCCTCTAGACTGCTGGAAACTTTGGAAACGTGGAAGGCTGGCGTGTACGCGCTTTCTACACATCTCAACGGTATGATCGCGATACTCTCGGCCGCACAACAACTAATGGTCATGTGTTCGGAAGGTCTGATCAGGTCTGACATGACCGGTTGTCAATCGACGTCGAGCGTGCACTCACACACGGATATCCTGGTGTACAGTAAAGCGACGGCGACCTCTACGCTCACGTTGATCGCCAATGTTTCGAAGGGCAATCGAGTGTGTTGGCTGACGGAAGCTATGGTGACCGACGGTCGCGTCGACTACAATGTGCCTCATTGCGACTGGAGAGGCGTATGTGATCCTTTGCAAATCGACAACACCACCGCGGTCGAGTGCGAAGTCACGGTCGGCGGCGTGTTGTCCTTACTGTGCCCCATACAATGTGAGGGTCCGTGTCACGGACCGGTGTGTTACGACCCGACTAATGAAACATACCAGGTGATAACATTGCATCTGCCCATTACAGCGGAGCGAGCGTTTCACCACACTCCCAAACCAAGGTTAATAGTTGTAGCGCACGCCCTTTCAGACCTCGGTGGATGCGAAACACTGGCGTACACTCACAACATCACGCTCGAGACAGCTCAAGCGTTCCGCGACACAAAGGACGTGTTCAAATCCATAGAGAATATACGGTCTTTAGCGTATGCGTATATAAAGAAGGTTGATTGCATTTACAGACCCGGCGGCGTGGGCACCACAGTAGAACAACAAGGTGCTCTCAAGTGCACACAGATACTGGCCGCATTATCACTCACGATGTCTATCCTGACACGCCCGTTTCTGATTTCTATGTATATTAAATTATGACAAGAGCTACTTTAGGTGGTTACGATTGCACTCTGACCACGTGCCTTAGTTTCTGCAAGTGACCTATAAATACATTTGCCCACTTGCTCTCACTGCCATTAAAGCGGCTGTACCCACACGTACAACACCCAAGAAAAAAAATGATCTCGCTGTCTGTACTGGGTGTACTCTCAGTAGTCGCAGTTGCTCAGGCCATGGTGGTACGCTCACATAACGCCTCTGAGATACGTCCCATCACACCACCTCCTAGACTACTCGCGAAGGAGTATTCAACACCCCCTTTGTACGAAGACAACCATTATAACGAGCACAGCACAACGCTTGCCGCACGCGAAGACAACATGCAGGAGACAACGCTACCACCTGTCGTGAGAACAACGGATTTGAGTGACAACGATTGCAACTATGACGAGCACATTACAACACCCTCTGTGCACGAAGACCAGGTGCAGGAGACAACGCTACCACCTGTCGTGAGAAACAAGAGTTTGGTTAACAATGATCATCGTCGTGTCCCATTGTAAACGGGCGCGCATCGTACATGTGTGTTAACCCACCTGTATGGGACAGACTTTGTGTGTTGCATGACATCGAGATGTATTGACGTCTGTGTCAATACAGGACTCTCTATAAGCCGGGAGCTGGACGCTAACGACACGTGCATGCGTCACACAAAAGGTATCGTACATGTGTTAACCCACCTGTATGCGACAGACTTTGTGTGTTGCATGACATCGAGATGTATTGACGTCTGTGTCAATACAGGACTCTCTATAAGCCGGGAGCTGGACGCTAACGACCCGTGCATGCGCCACACAAAAGGCATCGTACATGTGTTAACCCACCTGTATGCGACAGACTTTGTGTGTTGCATGACATCGAGATGGATTGACGTCTGTGTCAATACAGGACTCTCTAAGCTGGGAGCTGGACGCTAACGACCCGTGCATGCGCCACACAAAAGGTAACTCGACTAACTACAAAACGCATATTGTGATGTAGAAAGTTGGCTCGACTGTTTGAATCAGCTGCAGCTGCGGTTTACTCACGAAGTGAATCGCACGCTTGTTAGAAGTACATTCGGAGCACTTAAAAAATACATCGCTCTCATCGAGTTCCGTCTCAGCGTTCACCGGCTGATGGGCAAGAGCGTGACATGGGATCGCCAGGAACTTACTTAAGGACTATCATCTCATTTGGCATTTACTCACGGACCCAAGAAACCAGTTCCGAAAAATGGTCGAGAATTATAACTTGTCTAATAGCAACTGGAAGATATGTTGCGTCATAAGCCTCTGATGGTTCACAAGGTGCACGGTCCACTCGAAATCCTAATGCTGTATTTGTAGTACATACACTAAGTCTTCTCTGTTGATGTCAGACTAGAGTTTTATTAGAGTTTTACTTTGCAACAATGGGATTCGAGCAATTGATGTGTATATTTTTAATAGTGCACAATGCTACTATTCCTAGGCTGAATGTATGACATGGCTCTTATGTATCATTATGTATCGTTTCCATTAAGTACTAATTTAAATAAAGTCCCTCTGTCCTCAGTGCTAGGTTGTGGGTTTAATACACATTATTATGATCAACCTGTTGAATAGTATAATAACAATATTCCTGTAAAAGTCATTTAGTAATGAACAACCTCGGTTCTGTGAAAGAACATCATGTCTCTGATGTGTACACTGCAGGCCTGACCGGGGTTTGCACGCAAGGGCCTGTGTGTGTGCGTGTCTGTGTGTGTGTGTATGTGTGTGTGTGTGTGTGTGTGTGTGTGTGTGTGTGTGTGTGTGTGTGTGTGTGTGTGTGTGTGTGTGTGTGTGTGTGTGTGTGTGTGTGTGTGTGTGTGTGAAACAAATAAAGATAAATATAGCTAGTGCGGCCACGAGCGGTCGTGCAGGGTAGAGGCTGCGCGAAAACGCCTCTAAAACAAGCGCGTGCCCACGCCCGATCCATGGAAGCACGTAGAACTAGCAAACGTACTAGCAGAAATCAACGATCGCACACGGGTCATTGAGTGTGTACAGGGTTCGTCTGCGTGTGTGGCATTGGGCAATCTAGCGGCAACCGAGTGGCCTGAAGGCGGAACCGGCCAACCCGTCGCCCTCACCATCGTTGTGCTTCGAGATGAACTATTGCTAAAAATGATCGTCCTCGTCAACCACGGCGCTACCAGAGTTACCACGACATGCGCCTTAAAAGCGTTCTCGTTTGGGTCAGCGCCACCAGAATTGAATCGGCAAGTCAGCGGATATTACACAACTCGTAACGAAGACCCTCTCCGCAACCTCGCGGCCAGTGTACGTAGTGTACAGCAAATGACAAACGATGTTGCGAGCGATATATCGGAAAAACTTTGCACTGACGCGACGGTCGCCACTGCAGGTTGTGTGAGTCTCGCGCAAAGTGCCATATCAAACGTGCGCAAGCTAGAGACAAGCAACTTCACCAGATCCGTAGATTCTGCATACGCTTGGATACGAATGAAAGTATCGAGAGATAACACCGACACGAGTTGCGCGACGGCGCTGGCTGCAGTCGCTACAACACTGGATTTATTAATCAACGTAATTGTGATTGTAATGGCGTATCGAGTGTGCACCAGAAACTACAACCCGTACTACAGAAAACTGGCATGAGGGTCGCGGTCTAACGTTATGTTGGTGTCTCGCATCGACCATCGACGGCCGTTTGCCAGCGGCTGAAAATGGCACAGTTGACGAAATGGAAACGCCGACCGTCGATAGCGCACTCTCGCAAGTTCCAACCGCACCATCTCAGGAGACAGACCACAGAGTCATATTAGCGGAGGGTAGATAGAAAATGCGCAAACCGCCGCAACCGCCCATATACATACTATACGAGTTCAACATAGAGTGGAGTAAGAAGTTACTACCGATTGTATTTCCAACGTGCAAGCAGCTGGTGTGTGACGCTTTACTTGAGTATCACAGAGGTTGCGATGTCCTGTGTTTCACGAGCGCATGGAAACAAGTGAACGAACTTCTACGGACCGTACTGTTGGGGTATGAGCGAGCTGTAAAATCAATACACGCTAGACACGCGGACTTTGCCGCCTTACTGGACACGCATATCGCCACAAAACAAAACCGGGTCAAGTGTTCGGGGCGTCACCGCGCTCGACTATACACGTCTTGGCCTACCACGAGTACATGAGCCCACAGATCCTAAGCGAGGTCGAAGCCGTTGTGTCTACCCAACGCAAATTCAGCACAGCCGTGCGCGCTAAGACAAGTCCCTCTAGACTGCTGGAAACTTTGGAAACGTGGAAGGCTGGCGTGTACGCGCTTTCTACACATCTCAACGGTATGATCGTGATACTCTCGGCCGCACAACGACTAATGGTCATGTGTTCGGAAGGTCTGATCAGGTCTGACATGACCGGTTGTCAATCGATGTCGAGCGTGCACTCACACACAGATATCCTGGCGTACAGTAAAGCGACGGCGACCTCTACGCTCATGTTGATCGCCGATGTTTCGAAGGGCAATCGAGTGTGTTGGCTGACGAAAGCTATGGTGACCGACAGTCGCGTCGACTACATTGTGCCTCACTGCGACTGGAGAGGCGTATGTGATCCTTTGCAAATCGACAACACCACTGCGGTCGAGTGCGAAGTCACGGTCGGCGGCGTGTTGTCCTTACTGTGCCCCATACAATGTGATGGTCCGTGTCACGGACCGGTGTGTTACGACCCGACTAACGAAACGTACCAGGTGATAATATTGCATCCGCCCATTACAGCGGAGCGAGCGTTTCGCCACACTCCCAAACCAAGGTTAATAGTTGTAGCGCACGCCCTTTCGGACCTCGGTGCACGCGAAACACTGGCGTACACTCACAACATCACGCTCGAGACAGCTCAAGCGTTACGCGAAACAAAGGACGTGTTCAAATCCATAGAGAATATACGGTCTTTAGCGTATGCGTATATAAAGAAGGTCGATGACATTTGCAGACCCGGTGGCGTGGGCACCACAGTAGAACAACAAGGTGCTCTCAAGTGCACACAGATACAGGCCGCATTATCACTCGTGATGTCTATCCTGACATGCCCGTTTCTGATTTCTATGTATATTAAATTATGACAAGAGCTACTTTAGGTGGTTACGATTACACTCTGACCACGTGCCTTAGTTTCTGCTAGTGACCTAAAAATACATTTGCCCACTTGCTTTCGCTGCCATTAAAGCGGCTGTACCCACACGTACAACACCCAAGAAAAAAAATGATCTCGCTGTCTGTACTGGGTGTACTCTCAGTAGTCGCAGTTGCTCAGGCCATGGTGGTACGCTCACATAATGCCTCTGAGATACGTCCCATCACACCACCTCCTAGACTACTCGCGAAGGAGTATTCAACACCCCCTTTGTACGAAGACAACCATTATAACGAGCACAGCACAACGTTTGCCGCATGCGAAGACAACATGCAGGAGACAACGCTACCACCTGTCGTGAGAACAACGGATTCGAGTGACAACGATCGCGACTATGACGAGCACATTACAGCACCCTCTGTGCACGAAGACCAGGTGCAGGAGACAACGCTACCACCTGTCATGAGAAACAAGAGTTTGGTTAACAGTGATCATCGTCGTGTCCCATTGTAAATGGGCGCACCATCGCACACATCGTCCATGTGTGTTAACCCACCTGTATGCGACAGACTTTGTGTGTTGCATGACATCGAGATGTATTGACGTCTGTGTCAATACAGGACTCTATAAGCCGGGAGCTGGACGCTAACGACCCGTGCATGCGCCACACAAAAGGTATCGTACATGTGTTAACCCACCTGTATGCGACAGACTTTGTTTGTTGCATGACATCGAGATGTATTGACATCTGTGTCAATACAGGACTCTCTAAGCTGGGAGCTGGACGCTGACGACCCGTGCATGCCCCACACAAAAGGTAAGTCGACCAACTACAAAACGCATATTGTGATGTAGAAAGTTGGCTCGACTGTTTGAATAAGCTGCAGCTGCAGTTTACTCACGAAGTGAATCGCACGCTTGTTAGAAGTACATTCGGAGCACTTAAAAAATACATCGCTCTCATCGAGTTCCGTCTCAGCGTTCACCGGCTGATGGGCAAGAGCGTGACATGGGATCGCCAGGAACTTACTTAAGGACTATCATCTCATTTGGCATTTACTCACGGACCCAAGAAACCAGTTCCGAAAAATGGTCGAGAATTATAACTTGTCTAATAGCAACTGGAAGATATGTTGCGTCATAAGCCTCTGATGGTTCACAAGGTGCACGATCCACTCGAAATCCTAATGCTGTATTTGTAGTACATACACTAAGTCTTCTCTGTTTATGTCAGACTAGAGTTTTATTAGAGTTTTACTTTGCAACAATGGGATTCGAGCAATTGATGTGTATATTTTTAATAGTGCACAATGCTACTATTCCTAGGCTGAATGTATGACATGGCTCTTATGTATCAGTATGTATCGTTTCCATTAAGTACTAATTTAAATAGAGTCCCTCTGTCCTCAGTGCTAGGTTGTGGGTTTAATACACATTATTATGATCAACCTGTTGAATAGTATAATAACAATATTCCTGTAAAAGTCATTTAGTAATGAACAACCTCAGTTCTGTGAAAGAACATCATGTCTCTGATGTGTACCTTGCAGGCCTGACCAGGGTTTGCACACAAGGGCCTGTGTGTGTGTGTGTGTGTGTGTGTGTGTGTGTGTGTGTGTGTGTGTGTGTGTGTGTGTGTGTGTGTGTGTGTGTGTGTGTGTGTGTGTGTGTGTGTGTGTGTGTGTGTGTGTGTGTGTGTGTGTGTGTGTGGTGTATATTTTTAATAGTGCACAATGCTACTATTCCTATGGTGAATGTATGACATGGCTCTTATGTATCATTATGTATCGTTTCCATTAAGTACTAATTTAAATAAAGTCCCTCTGTCCTCAGTGCTAGGTTGTGGGTTTAATACACATCATTATGATCAACCTGTTGAATAGTATAATAACAATATTCCTGTAAAAGTCATTTAGTAATGAACAACCTCAGTTCTGTGAAAGAACATCATGTCTCTGATGTGTACACTGCAGAACTGACTGGGGTTTGCACGCAAGGGCCTGTGTGTGTGTGTGTGCGTGTGTGTGCGTGTGTGTGTGTGTGTGTGTGTGTGTGTGTGTGTGTGTGTGTGTGTGTGTGTGTGTGTGTGTGTGTGTGTGTGTGTGTGTCTGTGTGTGTGTGTGTGTGTGTGAAACAAATAAAGATAAATATAGCTAGTGCGGCCACGAGCGGTCATGCAGGGTAGAGGCTGCGCGAAAACGCCTCTAAAACAAGCGCGTGCCCACGCCTGATCCGTGGAAGCACGTAGAACTAGCAAACGTACTAGCAGAAATCAACGATCGCACACGGGTCATTGAGTGTGTACAGGGTTCGTCTGCGTGTGTGGCATTGGGCAATCTAGCGGCAACCGAGTGGCCTGAAGGCGGAACCGGCCAACCCGTCGCCCTCACCATCGTTGTGCTTCGAGATGAACTATTGCTAAAGATGATCGTCCTCGTCAACCACGGCGCTATCAGAGTTACCACGACATGCGCCTTAAAAGCGTTCTCGTTTGGGTCAGCGCCACCAGAATTGAATCGGCAAGTCAGCGGATATTACACAACTCGTAACGAAGACCCTCTCCGCGACCTCGCGGCCAGTGTGCGCAGTGTACAGCAAATGACAAACGATGTTGCGAGCGATATATCGGAAAAACTTTGCACTGACGCGACGGTCGCCACTGCAGGTTGTGTGAGTCTCGCGCAAAGTGCCATATCAAACGTGCGCAAGCTAGTGACAAGCAACTTCACCAGATCCGTAGATTCTGCATACGCTTGGATACGAATGAAAGTATCGAGAGATAACACCGACACGAGTTGCGCGACGGCGCTGGCTGCAGTCGCTACAACACTGGATTTATTAATCAACGTAATTGTGATCGTAATGGCGTATCGAGTGTGCACCAGAAACTACAACCAGTACTACAGAAAACTGGCATGAGGGTCGCTGTCTAACGTTATGTTGGTGTCTCGCATCGACCGTCGACGGCCGTTTGCCAGCGGCTGAAAATGGCACAGTTGACGAAATGGAAACGCCGACCGTCGATAGTGCACTCTCGCAAGTTCCAACCGCACCATCTCAGGAGACAGACCACAGAGTCATATTAGCGGAGGGTAGATAGAAAATGCGCAAACCGCCGCAACCGCCCATTTACATACTATACGAGATCAACATAGAGTGGAGTAAGAAGTTACTACCGATTGTATTTCCAACGTGCAAGCAGCTGGTGTGTGACGCTTTACTTGAGTATCACAGAGGTTGCGATGTCCTGTGTTCCACGAGCGCATGGAAACAAGTGAACGAACTTCTACGGACCGTACTGTTGGGGTATGAGCGAGCTGTAAAATCAATACACGCTAGACACGCGGGCTTTGCCACGTTACTGGACACGCATATCGCCACAACAAAACCGGGTCAAGTGTTCGGGACGTCACCGCGCTCGACTATACACGTCTTGGCCTACCACAAGTACATGAGCCCACAAGATCCTAAGCGAGGTCGAAGCCGTTGTGTCTACCCAACGCAAATTCAGCACAGCCGTGCGCGCTAAGACAAGTCCCTCTAGACTGCTGGAAACTTTGGAAACGTGGAAGGCTGGCATGTACGCGCTTTCTACACATCTCAACGGTATGATCGCGATACTCTCGGCCGCACAACAACTAATGGTCATGTGTTCGGAAGGTCTGATCAGGTCTGACATGACCGGTTGTCAAACGACGTCGAGCGTGCACTCACACACGGATATCCTGGCGTACAGTAAAGCGACAGCGACCTCTACGCTCACGTTGATCGCCGATGTTTCGAAGGGCAATCGAGTGTGTTGGCTGACGAAAGCTATGGTGACCGACGGTCGCGTCGACTACAATGTGCCTCATTGCGACTGGAGAGGGGTATGTGATCCTTTGCAAATCGACAACACCACCACGGTCGAGTGCGAAGTCACGGTCGGCGGCGTGTTGTCCTTACTGTGCCCCATACAATGTGAAGGTCCGTGTCACGGACCGGTGTGTTACGACCCGACTAACGAAACGTACCAGGTGATAACATTGCATCTGCCCATTACAGCGGAGCGAGCGTTTCGCCACACTCCCAAACCAAGGTTAATAGTTGTAGCGCACGCCCTTTCGGACCTCGGTGCACTCGAAACACTGGCGTACACTCACAACATCACGCTCGAGACAGCTAAAGCGTTACGCAAAACAAAGGACGTGTTCAAATCCATAGAGAATATACGGTCTTTAGCGTATGCGTATATAAAGAAGGTCGATGACATTTACAGACCCGGCGGCATGGGCACCACAGTAGAACAACAAGGTGCTGTCAAGCGCACACAGATACTGGCCGCATTATCACTTGCGATGTCTATCCTGACATGCCCGTTTCTGATTTCTATGTATATTAAATTATGACAAGAGCTACGGTGGTTACGATTACACTCTGACCACGTGCCTTAGTTTCTGCTAGTGACCTATTAATACATTTGACCACTTGCTCTCACTGCCATTAAAGCGGCTGTACCCACACGTACAACACCCAAGAAAAAAAATGATCTCGCTGTCTGTACTGGGTGTACTCTCAGTAGTCGCAGTTGCTCAGGCCATGGTGGTACGCTCACATAACGCCTCTGAGATACGTCCCATCACACCACCTCCTAGACTACTCGCGAAGGAGTATTCAACACCCCCTTTGTACGAAGACAACCATTATAACGAGCACAGCACAACGCTTGCCGCACGCAAAGACAACATGCAGGAGACAACGCTACCACCTGTCGTGAGAACAACGGATTCGAGTGACAACGATCGCGACTATGACGAGCACATTACAACACCCTCTGTGCACGAAGACCAGGTGCAGGAGACAACGTTACCACCTGTCGTGAGAAACAAGAGTTTGGTTAACAATGATCATCGTCGTGTCCCATTGTAAACGGGCGCGCCATCGCAGACATTTTACATGTGTGTTAACCCACCTGTATGCGACAGACTTTGTGTGTTGCATGACATCGAGATGTATTGACGTCTGTGTCAATACAGGACTCTCTATAAGCCGGGAGCTGGACGCTAACGACCCATGCATGCGCCACACAAAAGGTATCGTACATGTGTTAACCCACCTGTATACGACAGACTTTGTGTGTTGCATGACATCGATATGTATTGACGTCTGTGTCAATACAGGACTCTATAAGCCGGGAGCTCGACGGTAACGACCCGTGCATGCGCCACACAAAAGGTATCGTACATGTGTTAACCCACCTGTATGCGACAGACTTTGTTTGTTGCATGACATCGAGATGTATTGACGTCTGTGTCAATACAGGACTCTCTATAAGCCGGGAGCTGGACGCTAACGACCCGTGCATGCGCCACACAAAAGGTAACTCGACTAACTACAAAACGCATATTGTGATGTAGAAAGTTGGCTCGACTGTTTGAATCAGCTGCAGCTGCGGTTTACTCACGAAGTGAATCGCACGCTTGTTAGAAGTACATTCGGAGCACTTAAAAAATACATCGCTCTCATCGAGTTCCGTCTCAGCGTTCACCGGCTGATGGGCAAGAGCGTGACATGGGATCGCCAGGAACTTACTTAAGGACTATCATCTCATTTGGCATTTACTCACGGACCCAAGAAACCAGTTCCGAAAAATGGTCGAGAATTATAACTTGTCTAATAGCAACTGGAAGATATGTTGCGTCATAAGCCTCTGATGGTTCACAAGGTGCACGGTCCACTCGAAATCCTAATGCTGTATTTGTAGTACATACACTAAGTCTTCTCTGTTGATGTCAGACTAGAGTTTTATTAGAGTTTTACTTTGCAACAATGGGATTTGAGCAATTGATGTGTATATTTTTAATAGTGCACAATGCTACTATTCCTAGGCTGAATGTATGACATGGCTCTTATGTATCATTATGTATCGTTTCCATTAAGTACTAATTTAAATAAAGTCCCTCTGTCCTCAGTGCTAGGTTGTGGGTTTAATACACATTATTATGATCAACCTGTTGAATAGTATAATAACAATATTCCTGTAAAAGTCATTTAGTAATGAACAACCTCAGTTCTGTGAAAGAACATCATGTCTCTGATGTGTACACTGCAGGCCTGACCGGGGTTTGCACGCAAGGGCCTGTGTGTGTGTGTGTGTGTGTGTGTGTGTGTGTGTGTGTGTGTGTGTGTGTGTGTGTGTGTGTGTGTGTGTGTGTGTGTGTGTGTGTGTGTGTGTGTGATTGAAACAAATAAAGATAAATATAGCTAGTGCGGCCACGAGCGGTTTTGCAGGGTAGAGGCTGCGCGAAAACGCCTCTAAAACAAGCGCGTGCCCGCGCCCAATCCGGCGTCTACTTGTTCGACGAGCTCAGCAGGTTCTCCAACAATAGGGTCGGCGTGATCGTGTCCTTACCACATGTCAACACTGGGTCTGACAGAGGGCCTCCAGGAGAGAGGCCCAAGCAAGACGTGCCCCGAGGAGCGTCTTGCCACATGTCACCTCTGGGTCTGACTGAGCGCCTCCAGGAGAGAGGCCCAAGCAAGACGCGCCCCGAGGAGCGTCTTGTCACATGTCAACACTGGGTCTGACTGAGCGCCTCCAGGAGAGAAGCCCCAGCAAGACGTGCCCCGAGGAGCGTCTTGCCACATGTCAGCACTCGGTCTGACTGAGCACCTCCAGGAGAAAGGCCCAAGCAAGATGCGCCCCGAGGAGCGTCTTGCCACATGTAAACAATGGGTCTGACTGAGGGCCTCCAGGAGAGAAGCCCAAGCAAGATAAGCCCCGAGGAGCGTCTTGCCACATATCAGCACTCGGTCTGACTGAGCGCCTCCAGGAGAGAGGCCCGAGCAAGACGCGCCCCGAGGAGCGTCTTGTCACATGTCAACACTGGGTCTGACTGAGCGCCTCCAGGAGAGAAGCCCCAGCAAGACGCGTCCAGAGGAGCGTCTTGCCACATGTCAACGAAGGGTCTGACTGAGGGCCTCCAGGAGAGAAGCCCAAGCAAGACGCGCCCCGAGGAGCGTCTTGCCACATGTCACCTCTGGGTCTGACTGAGCGCCTCCAGGAGAGAAGCCGCAGCAAGACGTGCCCCGAGGAGCGTCTTGCCACATGTCAGCACTCGGTCTGACTGAGCGCCTCCAGGAGAGAAGCCCAAGCAAGACGCGCCCCAAGGAGGGTCTTGCCACATGTCAACGAAGGGTCTGACTGAGGGCCTCCAGGAGAGAAGCCCAAGCAAGACGCGCCCCAAGGAGCGTCTTGCCACATGTCAGCACTAGGTCTGACTGAGCGCCTCCAGGAGAGAGGCCCAAGCAAGATGCGCCCCGAGGAGCGTCTTGCAACATGTCAACACTGGGTCTGACTGAGCGCCTCCAGGAGAAAGGCCCAAGCAAGAAACGTCCGAGGAGCCTCTTGAAACATGTCAACACTGGCTCTGACTGATCGCCTCCCCAGGAGAGAGGCCCAAGCAAGACGCGCCCCGAGGTGCGTCTTGCCACATGTCAACAATGGGTCTGACTGAGGGCCTCCAGGAGAGAAGCCCAAGCAAGACGCGCCCCAAGGAGCATCTTGCCACATGTCAGCACTCGGTCTGACTGAGCGCCTCCAGGAGAGAGGCCAAAGCAAGACGCGCCCCGAGGAGTGTCTTGCCAAATGTCAACACTGGGTCTGACTGAGCGCCTCCAGGAGAGAGACCCAAGCAAGAAGCGCCCCGAGGAGCGTCTTACCACGTGTCAACACTGGGTCTGATTGAGGGCCTTCTGGAGAGAGGCCCAAGCAAGAAGCGCCCCGAGGAGCGTCTTGCCACATGTCAACAATGGGTCTGACTGAGGGCCTCCAGGAGAGAAGCCCAAGCAAGACGCGCCCCGAGGAGCGTCTTGCCACATGTCAGCACTCGGTCTGACGGAGCGCCTCCAGGAGAGAGGCCCAAGCAAGACGTGCCCCGAGGAGCGTCTTGCCACCTGTCAACACTGGGTCTGACTGAGCACCTCCAGGAGAGAGGCCAAAGCAAGACGCGCCCCGAGGAGCGTCTTGTCACATGTCAACACTGGGTCTGACTGAGGGCCTCCATGAGAGAAGCCCAAGCAAGACGCGCCCCGAGGAGAGTCTTGCCACATGTCAACACAGGGTCTGACAGAGGGCATCCAGGAGAGAAGCCCAAGCAATACGCGCCCCGAGGAGCGTCTTGCCACATGTCACCACTGGGTCTGACTGAGCGCCTCCAGGAGAGAGGCCCAAGAAAGAAGCGCCCCGAGGAGCGTCTTGCCACGTGTCAACACTGGGTCTGATTGAGGGCCTTCTGGAGAGAGGCCCAAGCAAGACGCGCCCCGAGGACCGTCTTGCCACATGTCAACAATGGGTCTGACTGAGGGCCTCCAGGAGAGAAGCCCAAGCAAGACGCGCCCCGAGGAGCGTCTTGCAACATGTCAGCACTCGGTCTGACTGAGCGCCTCCAGGAGAGAGGCCCAAGCAAGACGCGCCCCGAGGAGCGTCTTGCCACATGTGAACACTGGGTCTGACTGAGCGCCTCCAGGAGAGAGGCCAAAGCAAGACGCGCCCGGAGGAGCATCTTGCCACATGTCAGCACTCGGTCTGACTGAGCGCCTCCAGGAGAGAGGCCCAAGCAAGACGCTCTCCGAGGAGCATCTTGACACATGTCTCCTCTGGGTCTGACTGAGCGCCTCCAGGAGAGAGGCCCAAGCAAGACGTGCCCCGAGGAGCGTCTTGCCACATGTCAACACTGGGTCTGACTGAGTGCCTCCATGAGAGAATCCCCAGCAAGACGCGCCCCGAGGAGCGTCTTGCCACATGTCAACACTGGGTCTGACTGAGCGCCTCCAGGAGAGAGGCCCAAGCAAGACGCGCCCCGAGGAGCGTCTTGTCACATGTCACTACTCAGTCTGACTGAGCGCCTCCAGGAGAGAGGCCCAAGCAAGACGTGCCCGAGGAGCGTCTTGCCACATGTCAACAATGGGTCTGACTGAGGGCCTCCAGGAGAGAAGCCCAAGCAAGAAGCGCCGCGAGGAGCGTCTTGCCACATGTCAACACTGGGTCTGACTGAGCGCCTCCAGGAGAGAGGCCCAAGCAATACGCGCCCCGAGGAGCGTCTTGCCACATGTCAACACTGGGTCTGACTGAGCGCCTCCAGGAGAGAGGCCCAAGCAATACGCGCCCCGAGGAGCGTCTTGACACATGTCACCACTGGGTCTGACTGAGCGCCTCCAGGAGAGAGGCCCAAGCAAGAAGCGCCCCGAGGAGCGTCCTGCCACATGTCAGCACTGGGTCTGACAGAGGGCATCCAGGAGAGAGGCCCAAGCAATACGCACCCCGAGGAGCGTCTTGCCACATGTCACCACTGGGTCTGACAGAGGGCATCCAGGAGAGAGGCCCAAGCAATACGCGCCCCGAGGAGCGTCTTGCCACATGTCACCACTGGGTCTGACTGAGCGCCTCCAGGAGAGAGGCCCAAGCAAGAAGCGCCCCGAGGAGCATCTTGCCACATGTCAGCACTCGGTCTGACTGAGCGCCTCCAGGAGAGAGTCCCAAGCAAGACGTGCCCAGAGGAGCGTCTTGCCACATGTCAACACTGGTACTGACAGAGTGCCTCCAGGAGAGAGGCCCAAGCAAGACGCGCCCCGAGGAGCGTCTTGCCACATGTGAACACTGGGTCTGACTGAGAGCCTCCAGGAGAGAGGCCCAAGCAAGACGCGCCCGGAGGAGCATCTTGACACATGTCTCCTCTGGGTCTGACTGAGCGCCTCCAGGAGAGAGGCCCAAGCAAGACGTGCCCCGAAGAGCGTCTTGCCACATGTCAACACTGGGTCTGACTGAGTGCCTCCTTGAGAGAAGCCCCAGCAAGACGCGCCCCGAGGAGCATCTTGCCACATGTCAACACTGGGTCTGACTGAGAACCTCCAGGAGAGAGGACCAAGCAAGACGCGCCCCGAGGAGCATCTTGCCACATGTCAACACTGGGTCTGACTGAGAACCTCCAGGAGAGAGGACCAAGCAAGACGCGCCCCGAGGAGCATCTTGTCACATGTCACTACTCGGTCTTACTGAGCGCCTCCAGGAAAGAGGCCCAAGCAAGACGTGCCCCGAGGAGCGTCTTGCCACATGTCAACAATGGGTCTGACTGAGGGCCTCCAGGAGAGAAGCCCAAGCAAGAAGCGCCGCGAGGAGCGTCTTGCCACATGTCAACACTGGGTCTGACTGAGCGCCTCCAGGAGAGAGGCCCAAGCAAGACACGCCCCGAGGAGCGTCTTGACACATGTCAACACTGGGTCTGACTGAGGGCCTCCATGAGAGAAGCCCAAGCAAGACGCGCCCCGAGGAGAGTCTTGCCACATGTCAACACTGGGTCTGACAGAGGGCATCCAGGAGAGAGGCCCAAGCAATAAGCGCCCCGAGGAGCGTCTTGCCATATGTCACCACTGGGTCTGACTGAGCGCCTCCAGGAGAGAGGCCCAAGCAAGAAGCTCCCCGAGGAGCGTCGTGCCACATGTCAGCACTCGGTCTGACTGAGCGCCTCGAGGAGAGAGGCCCAAGCAAGACGTGCCCCGAGGAGCGTCTTGCCACATGTCAACACTGGGTCTGACTGAGCGCCTCCAGGAGAGAGGCCCAAGCAAGACGCGCCCCGAGGAGCGTCTTGCCACATGTGAACACTGGGTCTGACTGAGCGCCTCCAGGAGAGAGGCCCAAGCAAGACACGCCCGGAGGAGCGTCTTGCCACATGTCAGCACTCGGTCTGACTGAGCGCCTCCAGGAGAGAGGCCCAAGCAAGACGCGCCCCGAGGAGCATCTTGACACATGTCTCCTCTGGGTCTGACTGAGCGCCTCCAGGAGAGAGGCCCAAGCAAGACGTGCCCCGAGGAGCGTCTTGCCACATGTCAACACTGGGTCTGACTTAGTGCCTCCATGAGAGAAGCCCCAGCAAGACGCGCCCCGAGGAGCATCTTGCCACATGTCAACACTGGGTCTGACTGAGAACCTCCAGGAGAGAGGCCCAAGCACGATGCGCCCCGAGGAGCATCTTGCCACATGTCAACACTGGGTCTGACTGAGCGCCTCTAGGAGAGAGGCCCAAGCAAGACGCGCCCCGAGGAGCGTCTTGTCACATGTCACTACTCGGTCTGACTGAGCGCCTCCAGGAGAGAGGCCCAAGCAAGACGTGCCCCGAGGAGCGTCTTGCCACATGTCATCAATGGGTCTGACTGAGGGCCTCCAGGAGAGAAGCCCAAGCAAGAAGCGCCCCGAGGAGTGTCTTGCCACATGTCAGCACTGGGTCTGACTGAGTGCCTCTAGGAGTGAGGCCCAAATAATACGCGCCCCGAGGAGCGTCTTGCCACATGTCACCACTGGGTCTGACTGAGCGCCTCCAGGAGAGAGGTCCAAGAAAGAAGCGCCCCGAGGAGCGTCTTGCCACGTGTCAACACTGGGTCTGATTGAGGGCCTTCTGGAGAGAGGCCCAAGCAAGACGCGCCCCGAGGAGCGTCTTGCCACATGTGAACACTGGGTCTGACTGAGCGCCTCGAGAAGAGAGGCCCAAGCAAGACGCGCCCGGAGGAGCGTCTTGCCACATGTCAGCACTCTGTCTGACTGAGCGCCTCCAGGAGAGAGGCCCAAGCAAGACGCTCTCCGAGGAGCATCTTGACACATGTCTAGTCTGGGTCTGACTGAGCGCCTCCAGGAGAGAGGCCCAAGCAATACGTGCCCCGAGGAGCGTCTTGCCACATGTCAACACTGGGTCTGACTGAGTGCCTCCATGAGAGAATCCCCAGCAAGACGCGCCCCGAGGAGCATCTTGCCACATGTCAACACTGGGTCTGACTGAGAACCTCCAGGAGAGAGGCCCAAGCAAGACGCGCCCCGAGGAGCGTCTTGCCACATGTCAACACTGGGTCTGACTGAGCGCCTCCAGGAGAGAGGCTCAAGCAAGACGCGCCCCGAGGAGCGTCTTGTCACATGTCACTACTCGTCTGACTGAGCGCCTCCAGGAGAGAGGCCCAAGCAAGACATGCCCCGAGGAGCATCTTGCCACATGTCAACAATGGGTCTGACTGAGGGCCTCCAGGAGAGAAGCCCAAGCAAGAAGCGCCGCGAGGAGCGTCGTGCCACATGTCAACACTGGGTCTGACTGAGCGCCTCCAGGAGAGAGGCCCAAGCAATACGCGCCCCGAGGAGCGTCCTGACACATGTCACCACTGGGTCTGACTGAGCGCCTCCAGGAGAGAGGCCCAAGCAAGAAGCGCCCCGAGGAGCATCTTGCCACATGTCAGCACTAGGTCTGACAGAGGGCATCCAGGAGAGAGGCCCAAGCAATACGCGCCCCGAGGAGCGTCTTGCCACATGTCACCACTGGGTCTGACAGAGGGCATCCAGGAGAGAGACCCAAGCAATACGCGCCCCGAGGAGCGTCTTGCCACATGTCACCACTGGGTCTGACTGAGCGCCTCCAGGAGAGAGGCCCAAGCAAGAAGCGCCCCGAGGAGCGTCTTGCCACATGTCAGCACTCGGTCTGACTGAGCGCCTCCAGGAGAGAGGCCCAAGCAAGACGTGCCCCGAGGAGCGTCTTGCCACATGTCAACACTGGGACTGACTGAGTGCCTCCAGGAGAGAGGCCCAAGCAAGAAGCGCCCCGAGGAGCGTCTTGCCACATGTGAACACTGGGTCTGACTGAGCGCCTCCAGGAAAGAGGCCCAAGCAAGACGCGCCCGGAGGAGCGTCTTGCCACATGTCAGCACTCGGTCTGACTGAGCGCCTCCAGGAGAGAGGCCCAAGCAAGACGCGGCCCGAGGAGCATCTTGACACATGTTTCCTCTGGGTCTGACTGAGCGCCTCCAGGAGAGAGGCCCAAGCAAGACGTGCCCCGAGGAGCGTCTTGCCACATGTCAACACTGGGTCTGACTGAGTGCCTCCTTGAGAGAAGCCCCAGCAAGACGCGCCCCGTGCAGCATCTTGCCACATGTCAACACTGGGTCTGACTGAGAACCTCCAGGAGAGAGGCCCAAGCAAGACGCGCCCCGAGGAGCGTCTTGTCACATGTCACTACTCGGTCTGACTGAGCGCCTCCAGGAGAGAGGCCCAAGCAAGACGTGCCCCGAGGAGCGTCTTGCCACATGTCAACAATGGGTCTGACTGAGGGCCTGCAGGAGAGAAGCCCAAGCAAGAAGCGCCGCGAGGAGCGTCTTGCCACATGTCAACACTGGGTCTGACTGAGCGCCTCCAGGAGAGAGGCCCAAGCAAGACACGCCCCGAGGAGCGTCTTGACACATGTCAACACTGGGTCTGACTGAGGGCCTCCATGTGAGAAGCCCAAGCAAGATGCGCCCCGAGGAGAGTCTTGCCACATGTCAACACTGGGTCTGACAGAGGGCATCCAGGAGAGAGGCCCAAGCAATACGCGCCCCGAGGAGCGTCTTGCCATATGACACCACTGGGTCTGACTGAGCGCCTCCAGGAGAGAGGCCCAAGCAAGAAGCGCCCCGAGGAGCGTCTTGCCACATGTCAGCACTCGGTCTGACTGAGCGCCTCCAGGAGAGAGGCCCAGGCAAGACGTGCCCCGAGGAGCGTCTTGCCACATGTCAACACTGGGTCTGACTGAGCGCCTCCAGGAGAGAGGCCCAAGCAAGACGCGCCCCGAGGAGCGTCTTGCCACATGTGAACACTGGGTCTGACTGAGCGCCTCCAGGAGAGAGGCCCAAGCAAGACGCGCCCGGAGGATCGTCTTGCCACATGTCAGCACTCGGTCTGACTGAGTGCCTCCAGGAGAGAGGCCCAAGCAAGACGCGCCCCGAGGAGCATCTTGACACATGTCTCCTCTGGGTCTGACTGAGCGCCTCCAGGAGAGAGGCCCAAGCAAGACGTGCCCCGAGGAGCGTCTTGCCACATGTCAATACTGGGTCTGACTGAGTGCCTCCATGAGAGAAGCCCTAGCAAGACGCGCCCCGAGGAGCATCTTACCACATGTCAACACTGGGTCTGACTGAGAACCTCCAGGAGAGAGGCCCAAGCACGACGCGCCCCGAGGAGCGTCTTGCCACATGTCAACACTGGGTCTGACTGAGCGCCTCTAGGAGAGAGGCCCAAGCAAGACGCGCCACGAGGAGCGTCTTGTCACATGTCACTACTCGGTCTGACTGAGCGCCTCCAGGAGAGAGGCCCAAGCAAGACGTGCCCCGAGGAGCGTCTTGCCACATGTCAACAATGGGTCTGACTGAGGGCCTCCAGGAGAGAAGCCCAAGCAAGAAGCGCCCCGAGGAGTGTCTTGCCACATGTCAGCACTGGGTCTGACTGAGTGCCTCCAGGAGAGAGGCCCAAGCAAGACACGCCCCGAGGAGCGTCTTGACACATGTCAACACTGGGTCTGACTGAGGGCCTCCATGAGAGAAGCCCAAGCAAGACGCGCCCCGAGGAGCGTCTTGTCACATGTCACTACTCGGTCTGACTGAGCGCCTCCAGGAGAGAGGCCCAAGCAAGACGTGCCCCGAGGAGCGTCTTGCCACATGTCAACAATGGGTCTGACTGAGGGCCTGCAGGAGAGAAGCCCAAGCAAGAAGCGCCGCGAGGAGCGTCTTGCCACATGTCAACACTGGGTCTGACTGAGCGCCTCCAGGAGAGAGGCCCAAGCAAGACACGCCCCGAGGAGCGTCTTGACACATGTCAACACTGGGTCTGACTGAGGGCCTCCATGAGAGAAGCCCAAGCAAGACGCGCCCCGAGGAGAGTCTTGCCACATGTCAACACTGGGTCTGACAGAGGGCATCCAGGAGAGAGGCCCAAGCAATACGTCCCCCGAGGAACGTCTTGCCATATGTCACCACTGGGTCTGACTGAGCGCCTCCAGGAGAGAGGCCCAAGCAAGAAGCGCCCCGAGGAGCGTCTTGCCACATGTCAGCACTCGGTCTGACTGAGCGCCTCCAGGAGAGAGGCCCAAGCAAGACGTGCCCCGAGGAGCGTCTTGCCACATGTCAACACTGGGGCTGACTGAGCGCCTCCAGGAGAGAGGCCCAAGCAAGACGCGCCCCGAGGAGCGTCTTGCCACATGTGAACACTGGGTCTGACTGAGCGCCTCCAGGAGAGAGGCCCAAGCAAGACGCGCCCAGAGGAGCGTCTTGCCACATGTCAGCACTCGGTCTGACTGAGCGCCTCCAGGAGAGAGGCCCAAGCAAGACGCGCCCCGAGGAGCATCTTGACACATGTCTCCTCTGGGTCTGACTGAGCGCCTCCAGGAGAGAGGCCCAAGCAAGACGTGCCCCGAGGAGCGTCTTGCCACATGTCAACACTGGGTCTGACTGAGTGCCTCCATGAGAGAAGCCCTAGCAAGACGCGCCCCGAGGAGCATCTTGCCACATGTCAACACTGGGTCTGACTGAGAACCTCCAGGAGAGAGGCCCAAGCACGACGCGCCCCGAGGAGCGTCTTGCCACATGTCAACACTGGGTCTGACTGAGCGCATCTAGGAGAGAGGCCCAAGCAAGACGCGCCCCGAGGAGCGTCTTGTCACATGTCACTACTCGGTCTGACTGAGTGCCTCCAGGAGAGAGGCCCAAGCAAGACGTGCCCCGAGGAGCGTCTTGCCACATGTCAACAATGGGTCTGACTGAGGGCCTCCAGGAGAGAAGCCCAAGCAAGAAGCGCCCCGAGGAGCGTCTTGCCACATGTCAGCACTGGGTCTGACTGAGTGCCTCCAGGAGAGAGGCCCAAGCAAGACACGCCCCGAGGAGCGTCTTGACACATGTCAACACTGGGTCTGACTGAGGGCCTCCATGAGAGAAGCCCAAGCAAGACGCGCCCCGAGGAGAGTCTTGCCACATGTCAACACTGGGTCTGACAGAGGGCATCCAGGAGAGAGGCCCAAGCAATACGCGCCCCGAGGAGTGTCTTGCAACATGTCACCACTGGGTCTGACTGAGCGCCTCCAGGAGAGAGGCCCAAGAAAGAAGCGCCCCGAGGAGCGTCTTGCCACGTGTCAACACTGGGTCTGATTGAGGGCCTTCTGGAGAGAGGCCCAAGCAAGACGCGCCCAGAGGAGCGTCTTGCCACATGTCAACAATGGGTCTGACTGAGCTTCTCCAGGAGAGAGGCCCAAGCAAGACGCGCCCCGAGGAGCGTCTTGCAACATGTCACCTCTGGGTCTGACTGAGCACCTCCAGGAGAGAGGCCCAAGCAAGACGCGCCCCGAGGAGTGTCTTGTCACATGTCAACACTAGGTCTGACTGAGCGCCTCCAGGAGAGAGGCCCAAGCAAGAAACGCCCGAGGAGCGTCTTGACACATGTCAACACTGGGTCTGACTGATCGCCTCCCCAGGAGAGAGGCCCAAGCAAGACGCGCCCTGAGGAGCGTCTTGCCACATGTCAACACTGGGTCTGACTGAGTGCCTCCATGAGAGAAGCCCCAGCAAGACGCGCCCCAAGGAGCGTCTTGCCACATGTCAACACTGGGTCTGACTGAGCGCCTCCAGGAGAGAGGCCCAAATGAGACGCGCCCCGAGGAGCGTCTTGCCACATGTCAACACTGGGTCTGACTGAGTGCCTCCATTAGAGAAGCCCCAGCAAGACGCGCCCCGAAGAGCATCTTGCCACATGTCACTACTCGGTCTGACTGAGCGCCTCCAGGAGAGAGGCCCAAGCAAGACGTGCCCCGAGGAGCGTCTTGCCACATGTGAACAATGGGTCTGAGTGAGGGCCTCCAGGAGAGAAGCCCAAGCAAGAAGCGCCCCGAGGAGCAATTTGACACATGTTAGCACTCGGTCTGACTGAGCGCCTCCAGGAGAGAGGCCCAAGCAAGATGCGCCCCGAGGAGCAATTTGACACATGTCTCCTCTGGGTCTGACTGAGCGCCTCCAGGAGAGAGGCCCAAGCAAGACGTGCCCCGAGGAGCGTCTTGCCACATGTCAACACTGGGTATGACTGAGTGCCTCCATGAGAGAAGCCCCAGCAAGACGTGCCCCGAGGAGCATCTTGCCACATGTCAACACTGGGTCTGACTGAGAACCTCCAGGAGAGAGGCCCAAGCACGACGCGCCCCGAGGAGCGTCTTGCCACATGTCAACACTGGGTCTGACTGAGTGCCTCCATTAGAGAAGCCCCAGCAAGACGCGCCCCGAAGAGCATCTTGCCACATGTCACTACTCGGACTGACTGAGCGCCTCCAGGAGAGAGGCCCAAGCAAGACGTGCCCCGAGGAGCGTCTTGCCACATGTCAACAATGGGTCTGACTGAGGGCCTCCAGGAGAGAAGCCCAAGCAAGAAGCGCCCCGAGGAGCGTCTTGCCACATGTCAACACTGGGTCTGACTGAGCGCCTCCAGGAGAGAGGCCCAAGCAAGACACGCCCCGAGGAGCGTCTTGACACATGTCAACACTGGGTCTGACTGAGCGCCTCCAGGAGAGAGGCCCAAGCAAGAAGCGCCCCGAGGAGCGTCTTGCCACATGTCAGCACTGGGTCTGACAGAGGGCATCCAGGAGAGAGGCCCAAGCAATACGCGCCCCGAGGAGCGTCTTGCCACATGTCACCACTGGGTCTGACAGAGGGCATCCAGGAGAGAGGCCCAAGCAATACGCGCCCCGAGGAGCGTCTTGCCACATGTCACCACTGGGTCTGACTGAGCGCCTCCAGGAGAGAGTCCCAAGCAAGAAGCGCCCCGAGGAGCGTCTTGCCACATGTCAGCACTCGGTCTGACTGAGCGCCTCCAGGAGAGAGGCCCAAGCAAGACGTGCCCCGAGGAGCGTCTTGCCACATGTCAACACTGGGACTGACTGAGTGCCTCCAGGAGAGAGGCCCAAGCAAGACGCGCCCCGAGGAGCGTCTTGCCACATGTGAACACTGGGTCTGACTGAGCGCCTCCAGGAGAGAGGCCCAAGAAAGACGCGCCCGGAGGAGCGTCTTGCCACATGTCAGCACTCGGTCTGATTGAGCGCCTCCAGGAGAGAGGCCCAAGCAAAACGCGCCCCGAGGAGCATCTTGACACAGGTCTCCTCTGGGTCTGACTGAGCGCCTCCAGGAGAGAGGCCCAAGCAAGACGTGCCCCGAGGAGCGTCTTGCCACATGTCAACACTGGGTCTGACTGAGTGCCTCCTTGAGAGAAGCCCCAGCAAGACGCGCCCCGAGGAGCATCTTGCCACATGTCAACACTGGGTATGACTGAGAACCTCCAGGAGAGAGGCCCAAGCAAGACGCGCCCCGAGGAGCGTCTTGTCACATGTCACTACTCGGTCTGACTGAGCGCCTCCAGGAGAGAGGCCCAAGCAAGACGTGCCCCGAGGAGCGTCTTGCCACATGTCAACAATGGGTCTGACTGAGGGCCTCCAGGAGAGAAGCCCAAGCAAGAAGCGCCGCGAGGAGCGTCTTGCCACATGTCAACACTGGGTCTGACTTAGCGCCTCCTGGAGAGAGGCCCATGCAAGACACGCCCCGAGGAGCGTCTTGACACATGTCAACACTGGGTCTGACAGAGGGCATCCAGGAGAGAGGCCCAAGCAATACGCGCCCCGAGGAGCGTCTTGCCATATGTCACCACTGGGTCTGACTGAGCGCCTCCAGGAGAGAGGCCCAAGCAAGAAGCGCCCCGAGGAGCGTCTTGCCACATGTCAGCACTCGGTCTGACTGAGCGCCTCCAGGAGAGAGGCCCAAGCAAGACGTGCCCCGAGGAGCGTCTTGCCACATGTCAACACTGGGTCTGACTGAGCGCCTCCAGGAGAGAGGCCCAAGCAAGACGTGCCCCGAGGAGCGTCTTGCCACATGTCAACAATGGGTCTGACTGAGGGCCTCCAGGAGAGAAGCCCAAGCAAGAAGCGCCGCGAGGAGCGTCTTGCCACATGTCAACACTGGGTCTGACTTAGCGCCTCCTGGAGAGAGGCCCATGCAAGACACGCCCCGAGGAGCGTCTTGACACATGTCAACACTGGGTCTGACTGAGGGCCTCCATGAGAGAAGCCCAAGCAAGACGCGCCCCGAGGAGAGTCTTGCCACATGTCAACACTGGGTCTGACAGAGGGCATCCAGGAGAGAGGCCAAGCAATACGCGCCCCGAGGAGCGTCTTGTCACATGTCACTACTCGGTCTGACTGAGCGCCTCCAGGAGAGAGGCTCAAGCAAGACGTGCCCCGAGGAGCGTCTTGCCACATGTCAACAATGGGTCTGACTGAGGGCCTCCAGGAGAGAAGCCCAAGCAAGAAGCGCCGCGAGGAGCGTCTTGCCACATGTCAACACTGGGTCTGACTTAGCGCCTCCTGGAGAGAGGCCCATGCAAGACACGCCCCGAGGAGCGTCTTGACACATGTCAACACTGGGTCTGACAGAGCGCATCCAGGAGAGAGGCCCAAGCAATACGCGCCCCGAGGAGCGTCTTGCCATATGTCACCACTGGGTCTGACTGAGCGCCTCCAGGAGAGAGGCCCAAGCAAGAAGCGCCCCGAGGAGCGTCTTGCCACATGTCAGCACTCGGTCTGACTGAGCGCCTCCAGGAGAGAGGCCCAAGCAAGACGTGCCCCGAGGAGCGTCTTGCCACATGTCAACACTGGGTCTGACTGAGCGCCTCCAGGAGAGAGGCCCAAGCAAGACGTGCCCCGAGGAGCGTCTTGCCACATGTCAACAATGGGTCTGACTGAGGGCCTCCAGGAGAGAAGCCCAAGCAAGAAGCGCCGCGAGGAGCGTCTTGCCACATGTCAACACTGGGTCTGACTTAGCGCCTCCTGGAGAGAGGCCCATGCAAGACACGCCCCGAGGAGCGTCTTGACACATGTCAACACTGGGTCTGACTGAGGGCCTCCATGAGAGAAGCCCAAGCAAGACGCGCCCCGAGGAGAGTCTTGCCACATGTCAACACTGGGTCTGACAGAGGGCATCCAGGAGAGAGGCCCAAGCAATACGCGCCCCGAGGAGCGTCTTGCCATATGTCACCACTGGGTCTGACTGAGCGCCTCCAGGAGAGAGGCCCAAGCAAGAAGCGCCCCGAGGAGCGTCTTGCCACATGTCAGCACTCGGTCTGACTGAGCGCCTCCAGGAGAGAGGCCCAAGCAAGACGTGCCCCGAGGAGCGTCTTGCCACATGTCAACACTGGGTCTGACTGAGCGCCTCCAGGAGAGAGGCCCAAGCAAGACGTGCCCCGAGGAGCGTCTTGCCACATGTGAACACTGGGTCTGACTGAGTGCCTCCAGGAGAGAGGCCCAAGCAAGACGCGCCCGGAGGAGCGTCTTGCCACATGCCAGCACTCGGTCTGACTGAGCGCCTCCAGGAGAGAGGCCCAAGCAAGACGCGCCCCGAGGAGCATCTTGACACATGTCTCCTCTGGGTCTGACTGAGCGCCTCCAGGAGAGAGGCCCAAGCAAGACGTGCCCCGAGGAGTGTCTTGCCACATGTCAACACTGGGTCTGACTGAGTGCCTCCATGAGAGAAGCCCCAGCAAGACGCGCCCCGAGGAGCATCTTGCCACATGTCAACACTGGGTCTGACTGAGAACCTCCAGGAGAGAGGCCCAAGCATGACGCGCCCCGAGGAGCGTCTTGCCACATGTCAACACTGGGTCTGACTGAGCGCCTCCAGGAGAGAGGCCCAAGCAAGACGCGCCCCGAGGAGCGTCTTGTCACATGTCACTACTCGGTCTGACTGAGCGCCTCCAGGAGAGAGGCCCAAGCAAGACGTGCCCCAAGAGCGTCTTGCCACATGTCAACAATGGGTCTGACTGAGGGCCTCCAGGAGAGAAGCCCAAGCAAGACACGCCCCGAGGAGCGTCTTGACACATGTCAACACTGGGTCTGACTGAGGGCCTCCATGAGAGAAGCCCAAGCAAGACGTGCCCCGAGGAGCGTCTTGCCACATGTCAACACTGGGTCTGACTGATTGCCTCCAGGAGAGAGGCCCAAGCAAGACGCGCCCCGAGGAGCGTCTTGCCACATGTGAACACTGGGTCTGACTGAGCGCCTCCAGGAGAGAGGCCCAAGCAAGACGCGCCCGGAGGAGAATCTTGCCACATGTCAGCACTCGGTCTGACTGAGCGCCTCCAGGAGAGAGGCCCAAGCAAGACGTGCCCCGAGGAGCGTCTTGCCACATGTCAACACTAGGCCTGACTGAGCTTCTCCAGGAGAGAGGCCCAAGCAAGACGCGCCCCGAGGAGCGCCTTGCCACATGTCACCTCTGGGTCTGACTGAGCACCTACAGGAGAGAGGCCCAAGCAAGACGCGCCCCGAGGAGCGTCTTGTCACATGTCAACACTGGGTCTGACTGAGCGCCTCCAGGAGAGAGGCCCAAGCAAGACGCGCCCGGAGGAGAATCTTGCCACATGTCAGCACTCGGTCTGACTGAGCGCCTCCAGGAGAGAGGCCCAAGCAAGACGTGCCCCGAGGAGCGTCTTGCCACATGTCAACACTAGGCCTGACTGAGCTTCTCCAGGAGAGAGGCCCAAGCAAGACGCGCCCCGAGGAGCGCCTTGCCACATGTCACCTCTGGGTCTGACTGAGCACCTACAGGAGAGAGGCCCAAGCAAGACGCGCCCCGAGGAGCGTCTTGTCACATGTCAACACTGGGTCTGACTGAGCGCCTCCAGGAGAGAGGCCCAAGCAAGAAACGCCCGAGGAGCGTCTTGACACATGTCAACACTGGGTCTGACTGATCGAATCCCCAGGAGAGAGGCCCAAGCAAGACGCGCCCTGAGGAGCGTCTTGCCACATGTCAACACTGGGTCTGACTGAGTGCCTCCAGGAGAGAGGCCCAAGCAAGACGTGCCCCGAGGAGCGTCTTGCCACACGTCAACAATGGGTCTGACTGAGGGCCTCCAGGAGAGAAGCCCAAGCAAGAAGCGCCCGGAGGAGCGTCTTGCCACATGTCAGCACTCGGTCTGACTGAGCGCCTCCAGGAGAGAGGCCCAAGCAAGACGCTCTCCGAGGTGCATCTTGACACATGTCTCCTCTGGGTCTGACTGAGCGCCTCCAGGAGAGAGGCCCAAGCAAGACGTGCCCCGAGGAGCGTCTTGCCACATGTCAACACTGGGTCTGACTGAGCGCCTCCAGGAGAGAGGCCCAAGCAAGACGCGCCCCGAGGAGCGTCTTGTCACATGTCACAACTCGGTCTGACTGAGCGCCTCCAGGAGAGAGGCCCAAGCAAGACGTGCCCCGAGGAGCGTCTTGCCACATGTCAACAATGGGTCTGACTGAGGGCCTCCAGGAGAGAAGCCCAAGCAAGAAGCGCCGCGAGGAGCGTCTAGCCACATGTCAACACTGGGTCTGACTGAGCGCCTCCAGGAGAGAGGCCCAAGCAATACGCGCCCCGAGGAGCGTCTTGACACATGTCACCACTGGGTCTGACTGAGCGCCTCCAGGAGAGAGTCCCAAGCAAGAAGCGCCCCGAGGAGCGTCTTGCCACATGTCAGCACTGGGTCTGACAGAGGGCATCCAGGAGAGAGGCCCAAGCAATACGCGCCCCAAGGAGCGTCTTGCCACATGTCACCACTGGGTCTGACAGAGGGCATCCAGGAGAGAGGCCCAAGCAATACGCGCCCCGAGGAGCGTCTTGCCACATGTCACCACTGGGTCTGACTGAGCGCCTCCAGGAGAGAGGCCCAAGCAAGAAGCGCCCCGAGGAGCGTCTTGCCACATGTCAGCACTCGGTCTGACTGAGCGCCTCCAGGAGAGAGGCCCAAGCAAGACGTGCCCCGAGGAGCGTCTTGCCACATGTCAACACTGGGACTGACTGAGTGCCTCCAGGAGAGAGGCCCAAGCAAGACGCGCCCCGAGGAGCGTCTTGCCACATGTGAACACTGGGTCTGACTGAGCGCCTCCAGGAGAGAGGCCCAAGAAAGACGCGCCCGGAGGAGCGTCTTGCCACATGTCAGCACTCGGTCTGATTGAGCGCCTCCAGGACAGAGGCCCAAGCAAGACGCGCCCCGAGGAGCATCTTAACACAGGTCTCCTCTGGGTCTGACTGAGCGCCTCCAGGAGAGAGGCCCAAGCAAGACGTGCCCCGAGGAGCGTCTTGCCACATGTCAACACTGGGTCTGACTGAGTGCCTCCTTGGGAGAAGCCCCAGCAAGACGCGCCCCGAGGAGCATCTTGCCACATGTCAACACTGGGTATGACTGAGAACCTCCAGGAGAGAGGCCCAAGCAAGACGCGCCCCGAGGAGCGTCTTGTCACATGTCACTACTCGGTCTGACTGAGCGCCTCCAGGAGAGAGGCCCAAGCAAGACGTGCCCCGAGGAGCGTCTTGCCACATGTCAACAATGGGTCTGACTGAGGGCCTCCAGGAGAGAAGCCCAAGCAAGAAGCGCCGCGAGGAGCGTCTTGCCACATGTCAACACTGGGTCTGACTTAGCGCCTCCTGGAGAGAGGCCCATGCAAGACACGCCCCGAGGAGCGTCTTGACACATGTCAACACTGGGTCTGACAGAAGGCATCCAGGAGAGAGGCCCAAGCAATACGCGCCCCGAGGAGCGTCTTGCCATATGTCACCACTGGGTCTGACTGAGCGCCTCCAGGAGAGAGGCCCAAGCAAGAAGCGCTCCGAGGAGCGTCTTGCCACATGTCAGCACTCGGTCTGACTGAGCGCCTCCAGGAGAGAGGCCCAAGCAAGACGTGCCTCGAGGAGCGTCTTGCCACATGTCAACATTGGGTCTGACTGAGCGCCTCCAGGAGAGAGGCCCAAGCAAGACGTGCCCCGAGGAGCGTCTTGCCACATGTGAACACTGGGTCTGACTGAGTGCCTCAAGGAGAGAGGCCCAAGCAAGACGCGCCCGGAGGAGCGTCTTGCCACATGCCAGCACTCGGTCTGACTGAGCGCCTCCAGGAGAGAGGCCCAAGCAAGACGCGCCCTGAGGAGCATCTTGACACATGTCTCCTCTGGGTCTGACTGAGCGCCTCCAGGAGAGAGGCCCAAGCAAGACGTGCCCCGAGGAGCGTCTTGCCACATGTCAACACTGGGTCTGACTGAGTGCCTCCATGAGAGAAGCCCCAGCAAGACGCGCCCCGAGGAGACTCTTGCCACATGTCAACACTGGGTCTGACTGAGAACCTCCAGGAGAGAGGCCCAAGCACGACGCGCCCCGAGGAGCGTCTTGCCACATGTCAACACTGGGTCTGACTGAGCGCCTCCAGGAGAGAGGCCCAAGCAAGACGCGCCCCGAGGAGCGTCTTGTCACATGTCACTACTCGGTCTGACTGAGCGCCTCCAGGAGAGAGGCCCAAGCAAGACGTGCCCCGAGGAGCGTCTTGCCACATGTCAACAATGGGTCTGACTGAGCGCCTCCAGGAGAGAGGCCCAAGAAAAAAGCGCCCCGAGGAGCGTCTTGTCACATGTCACTACTCGGTCTGACTGAGCGCCTCCAGGAGAGAGGCCCAAGCAAGACGTGCCCCGAGGAGCGTCTTGCCACATGTCAACAATGGGTCTGACTGAGCGCCTCCAGGAGAGAGGCCCAAGCAAGACGCGCCCCGAGGAGCGTCTTGTCACATGTCACTACTCGGTCTGACTGAGCGCCTCCAGGAGAGAGGCCCAAGCAAGACGCGCCCAGAGGAGCGTCTTGCCACATGTCAACAATGGGTCTGACTGAGGGCCTCCAGGAGAGAAGCCCAAGCAAGAAGCGCCGCGAGGAGCGTCTAGCCACATGTCAACACTGGGTCTGACTGAGCGCCTCCAGGAGAGAGGCCCAAGCAATACGCGCCCCGAGGAGCGTCTTGACACATGTCACCACTGGGTCTGACTGAGCGCCTCCAGGAGAGAGGCCCAAGCAAGAAGCGCCCCGAGGAGCGTCTTGCCACATGTCAGCACTGGGTCTGACAGAGGGCATCCAGGAGAGAGGCCCGAGCAATACGCGCCCCGAGGAGCGTCTTGCCACATGTCACCACTGGGTCTGACAGAGGGCATCAAGGGGAGAGGCCCAAGCAATACGCGCCCTGAGGAGCGTCTTGCCACATGTCACCACTGGGTCTGACTGAGCGCCTCCAGGAGAGAGGCCCAAGCAAGAAGCGCCCCGAGGAGCGTCTTGCCACATGTCAGCACTCGGTCTGACTGAGCGCCTCCAGGAGAGAGGCCCAAGCAAGACGTGCCCCGAGGAGCGTCTTGCCACATGTCAACACTGGGACTGACTGAGTGCCTCCAGGAGAGAGGCCCAAGCAAGACGCGCCCCGAGGAGCGTCTTGCCACATGTGAACACTGGGTCTGACTGAGCGCCTCCAGGAGAGAGGCCCAAGAAAGACGCGCCCGGAGGAGCGTCTTGCCACATGTCAGCACTCGGTCTGATTGAGCGCCTCCAGGAGAGAGGCCCAAGCAAGACGCGCCCCGAGGAGCATCTTGACACAGGTCTCCTCTGGGTCTGACTGAGCGCCTCCAGGAGAGAGGCCCAAGCAAGACGTGCCCCGAGGAGCGTCTTGCCACATGTCAACACTGGGTCTGACTGAGTGCCTCCTTGGGAGAAGCCCCAGCTAGACGCGCCCCGAGGAGCATCTTGCCACATGTCAACACTGGGTATGACTGAGAACCTCCAGGAGAGAGGCCCAAGCAAGACGCGCCCCGAGGAGCGTCTTGTCACATGTCACTACTCGGTCTGACTGAGCGCCTCCAGGAGAGAGGCCCAAGCAAGACGTGCCCCGAGGAGCGTCTTGCCACATGTCAACAATGGGTCTGACTGAGGGCCTCCAGGAGAGAAGCCCAAGCAAGAAGCGCCGCGAGGAGCGTCTTGCCACATGACAACACTGGGTCTGACTTAGCGCCTCCTGGAGAGAGGCCCATGCAAGACACGCCCCGAGGAGCGTCTTGACACATGTCAACACTGGGTCTGACAGAAGGCATCCAGGAGAGAGGCCCAAGCAATACGCGCCCCGAGGAGCGTCTTGCCATATGTCACCACTGGGTCTGACTGAGCGCCTCCAGGAGAGAGGCCCAAGCAAGAAGCGCTCCGAGGAGCGTCTTGCCACATGTCAGCAGTCAGTCTGACTGAGCGCCTCCAGGAGAGAGGCCCAAGCAAGACGTGCCCCGAGGAGCGTCTTGCCACATGTCAACACTGGGTCTGACTGAGCGCCTCCAGGAGAGAGGCCCAAGCAAGACGTGCCCCGAGGAGCATCTTGCCACATGTGAACACCTGGTCTGACTGAGTGCCTCCAGGAGAGAGGCCCAAGCAAGACGCGCCCGGAGGAGCGTCTTGCCACATGCCAGCACTCGGTCTGACTGAGCGCCTCCAGGAGAGAGGCCCAAGCAAGACGCGCCCCGAGGAGCATCTTGACACATGTCTCCTCTGGGTCTGACTGAGCGCCTCCAGGAGAGAGGCCCAAGCAAGACGCGCCCCGAGGAGACTCTTGCCACATGTCAACACTGGGTCTGACTGAGAACCTCCAGGAGAGAGGCCCAAGCACGACCCGCCCCAAGGAGCGTCTTGCCACATGTCAACACTGGGTCTGACTGAGCGCCTCCAGGAGAGAGGCCCAAGCAAGACGCGCCCGGAGGAGCGTCTTGCCACATGCCAGCACTCGGTCTGACTGAGCGCCTCCAGGAGAGAGGCCCAAGCAAGACGTGCCCCGAGGAGCGTCTTGCCACATGTCAACACTGGGTCTGACTGAGTGCCTCCATGAGAGAAGCCCCAGCAAGACGCGCCCCGAGGAGACTCTTGCCACATGTCAACACTGGGTCTGACTGAGAACCTCCAGGAGAGAGGCCCAAGCACGACCCGCCCCGAGGAGCGTCTTGCCACATGTCAACACTGGGTCTGACTGAGCGCCTCCAGGAGAGAGGCCCAAGCAAGACGCGCCCCGAGGAGCGTCTTGTCACATGTCACTACTCGGTCTGACTGAGCGCCTCCAGGAGAGAGGCCCAAGCAAGACGTGCCCCGAGGAGCGTCTTGCCACATGTCAACAATGGGTCTGACTGAGCGCCTCCAGGAGAGAGGCCCAAGAAAAAAGCGCCCCGAGGAGCGTCTTGCCACGTGTCAACACTGGGTCTGATTGAGGGCCTTCTGGAGAGAGGCCCAAGCAAGACACGCCCAGAGGAGCGTCTTGCCACATGTCAACAATGGGTCTGACTGAGGGCCTCCAGGAGAGAAGCCCAAGCAAGACGCGCCCCGAGGAGCGTCTTGCCACATGTCAGCACTCAGTCTGACTGAGCGCCTCCAGGAGAGAGGCCCAAGCAAGACGTGCCCCGAGGAGCGTCTTGCCACATGTCAACACTGGGTCTGACTGATTGCCTCCAGGAGAGAGGCCTAAGCAAGACGCGCCCCGAGGAGCGTCTTGCCACATGTGAACACTGGGTCTGACTGAGCGCCTCCAGGAGAGAGGCCCAAGCAAGACGCGCCCGGAGGAGCATCTTGCCACATATCAGCACTCGGTCTGACTGAGCGCCTCCAGGAGAGAGGCCCAAGCAAGACGTGCCCCGAGGAGCGTCTTGCCACATGTCAACACTAGGCCTGACTGAGCTTCTCCAGGAGAGAGGCCCAAGCAAGACGCGCCCCGAGGAGCGTCTTGCCACATGTCACCTCTGGGTCTGACTGAGCACCTCCAGGAGAGAGGCCCAAGCAAGACGCGCCCCGAGGAGCGTCTTGTCACATGTCAACACTGGGTCTGACTGAGCGCCTCCAGGAGAGAGGCCCAAGCAAGAAACGCCCGAGGAGCGTCTTGACACATGTCAACACTGGGTCTGACTGATCGCCTCCCCAGGAGAGAGGCCCAAGCAAGACGCGCCCTGAGGAGCGTCTTGCCACATGTCAACACTGGGTCTGACTGAGTGCCTCCAGGAGAGAGGCCCAAGCAAGACGTGCCCCGAGGAGCGTCTTGCCACACGTCAACACTGGGTCTGACTGAGCACCTCCAGGAGAGAGGCCCAAGCAAGACACGCCCCGAGGAGCGTCTTGACACATGTCAACACTGGGTCTGACTGAGCGCCTCCAGGAGAGAGGCCCAAGCAAGAAGCGCCCCGAGGAGCGTCTTGCCACGTGTCAACACTGGGTCTGATTGAGGGCCTTCTGGAGAGAGGCCCAAGCAAGACGCGCCCCGAGGAGCGTCTTGCCACATGTCACCTCTGGGTCTGACTGAGCACCTCCAGGAGAGAGGCCCAAGCAAGACGCACCCCGAGGAGCGTCTTGTCACATGTCAACACTGGGTCTGACTGAGCGCCTCCAGGAGAGAGTTCCAAGAACGACGCGTCTGGAGGAGTGTTTTGCCAAATGTCAACACTGGGTCTGACAGAGGGCCTCAAGGGGAGAGGCCCAAGCAAGATGCACCCCGAGGAGCATCTTGCCACATATCAACAATGGGTCTGACTGAGGGCCTCCAGGAGAGAAGCCCAAGCAAGATGCGCCCCGAGGAGCGTCTTGCCACATGTCAGCACTCGGTCTGACTGAGCGCCTCCAGGAGAGAGGCCCAAGCAAGACGTGCCCCGAGGAGCGTCTTGCCACATGTCAACACTGGGTCTGACTGAGCGCCTCCAGGAGAGAGGCACAAGCAAGACGCGCCCCGAGGAGCGTCTTGCCACATGTGAACACTGGGTCTGACTGAGCGCCTCCAGGAGAGAGGCCCAAGCAAGACGCGCCTGGAGGAGCGTCTTGCCACATGTCAGCACTCGGTCTGACTGAGCGCCTCCAGGAGAGAGGCCCAAGCAAGACGCGCCCCGAGGAGCGTCTTGCCACATGTCAACAATGGGTCTGACTGAGCGCCTCCAGGATTGAGGCCCAAGCAAGACGTGCCCCGAGGAGCGTCTTGTCACATGTCACTACTCGGTCTGACTGAGCGCCTCCAGGAGAGAGGCCCCAGCAAGAAGTGCCCCGAGGAGCGTCTTGCCACATGTCAACAATGGGTCTGACTGAGGGCCTCCAGGAGAGAAGCCCAAGCAAGAAGCGCCCCGAGGAGCGTCTTGCCAAATGTCAACACTGGGTCTGACTGAGCGCCTCCAGGAGAGAGGCCCAAGCAAGACACGCCCCGAGGAGCGTCTTGACACATGTCAACACTGGGTCTGACTGAGCGCCTCCAGGAGAGAGGCCAAAGCAAGAAGCGCCCCGAGGAGCGTCTTGCCACGTGTCAACACTGGGTCTGATTGAGGGCCTTCTGGAGAGAGGCCGAAAAAAGACGCGCCCCGAGGAGCGTCTTGCCACATGTCAACAATGGGTCTGACTGAGGGCCTCCAGGAGAGAAGCCCAAGCAAGACGCGCCCCGAGGAGCGTCTTGCCACATGTCAGCACTCGGTCTGACTGAGCGCCTCCAGGAGAGAGGCCCAAGCAAGACGTGCCCCGAGGAGCGTCTTGCCACATGTCAACACTGGGTCTGACTGAGCTTCTCCAGGAGAGAGGCCCAAGCAAGACGCGCCCCGAGGAGACTCTTGCCACATGTCAGCACTCGGTCTGACTGAGCGCCTCCAGGAGAGAGGCCCAAGCAAGACGTGCCCCGAGGAGCGTCTTGCCACATGTCAACACTGGGTCTGACTGAGCTTCTCCAGGAGAGAGGCCCAAGCAAGACGCGCCCCGAGGAGACTCTTGCCACATGTCACCTCTGGGTCTGACTGAGCACCTCCAGGAGAGAGGCCAAAGCAAGACGCGCCCCGAGGAGCGTCTTGTCACATGTCAACACTGGGTCTGACTGAGCGCTTCCAGGAGAGAGGCCCAAGCAAGAAACGCCCGAGGAGCGTCTTGACACATGTCAACACTGGGTCTGACAGAGGGCATCCAGGAGAGAGGCCCAAGCAATACGCGCCCCGAGGAGCGTCTTGCCACATGTCACCACTGGGTCTGACTGAGCGCCTCCAGGAGAGAGGCCCAAGAAAGAAGCGCCCCGAGGAGCCTCTTGCCACGTGTCAACACTGGGTCTGATTGAGGGCATCCAGGAGAGAGGCCCAAGCAATACGCGCCCCGAGGAGCGTCTTGCCACATGTCACCACTGGGTCTGACTGAGCGCCTCCAGGAGAGAGGCCCAAGAAAGAAGCGCCCCGAGGAGCCTCTTGCCACGTGTCAACACTGGGTCTGATTGAGGGCCTTCTGGAGAGAGGCCCAAGCAAGACGCGCCCCGAGGAGCGTCTTGCCACATGTCAACAATGGGTCTGACTGAGGGCCTCCAGGAGAGAAGCCCAAGCAAGACGCGCCCCGAGGAGCGTCTTGCAAATTGTCAGCACTCGGTCTGACTGAGCGCCTCCAGGAGAGAGGCCCAAGCAAGACGCGCCCCGAGGAGCGTCTTGCCACATGTGAACACTGGGTCTGACTAAGCGCCTCCAGGAGAGAGGCCCAAGCAAGACGCGCCCGGAGGAGCGTCTTGCCACATGTCAGCACTCGGTCTGACTGAGCGCCTCCAGGAGAGAGGCCCAAGCAAGACGCTCTCCGAGGAGCATCTTGACACATGTCTCCTCTGGGTCTGACCTAGCGCCTCCAGGAGAGAGGCCCACGCAAGACGCGCCCCGAGGAGCATCTTGCCACATGTCAACACTGGGTCTGACTGAGAACCTCCAGGAGAGAGGCCCAAGCAAGACGCGCCCCGAGGAGCGTGTTGCCACATGTCAACACTGGGTCTGACTGAGCGCCTCCAGGAGAGAGGCCCAAGCAAGAAGCGCCCCGAGGAGCGTCTTGCCACATGTCAGCACTGGGTCTGACAGAGGGCATCCAGGAGAGAGGCCCAAGCAATACGCGCCCCGAGGAGCGTCTTACCGCATGTCACCACTGGGTCTGACAGAGGGCATCCAGGAGAGAGGCCCAAGCAATACGCGCCCCGAGGAGCGTCTTGCCACATGTCACCACTGGGTCTGACTGAGTGCCTCCAGGAGAGAGGCCCAAGCAAGAAGCGCCCCGAGGAGCGTCTTGCCACATGTCAGCACTCGGTCTGACTGAGCGCCTCCAGGAAAGAGGCCCAAGCAAGACGTGCCCCGAGGAGCGTCTTGCCACATGTCAACACTGGGACTGACTGAGTGCCTCCAGGAGAGAGGCCCAAGCAAGACGCGCCCCGAGGAGCGTCTTGCCACATGTGAACACTGGGTCTGACTGAGCGCCTCCAGGAGAGAGGCCCAAGCAAGACGCGCCCGGAGGAGCGTCTTGCCACATGTCAGCACTCGGTCTGATTGAGCGCCTCCAGGAGAGAGGCCCAAGCAAGACGCGCCCCGAGGAGCATCTTGACACATGTCTCCTCTAGGTCTGACTGAGCGCCTCCAGGAGAGAGGCCCAAGCAAGACGTGCCCCGAGGAGCATCTTGCCACATGTCAACACTGGGTCTGACTGAGTGCCTCCTTGAGAGAAGCCCCAGCAAGACGCGCCCCGAGGAGCATCTTGCCACATGTCAACACTGGGTCTGACTGAGAATCTCCAGGAGAGAGGCCCAAGCAAGACGCGCCCCGAGGAGCGTCTTGTCACATGTCACTACTCGGTCTGACTGAGCGCCTCCAGGAGAGAGGCCCAAGCAAGACGTGCCCCGAGGAGCGTCTTGCCACATGTCAACAATGGGTCGGACTGAGGGCCTCCAGGAGAGAAGCCCAAGCAAGAAGCGCCGCGAGGAGCGTCTTGCCACATGTCAACACTGGGTCTGACTTAGCGCCTCCTGGAGAGAGGCCCAAGCAAGACACGCCCCGAGGAGCGTCTTGACACATGTCAACATTGGGTCTGACTGAGGGCCTCCATGAGAGAAGCCCAAGCAAGACGCGCCCCGAGGAGAGTCTTGCCACATGTCAACACTGGGTCTGACAGAGGGCATCCAGGAGAGAGGCCCAAGCAATACGCGCTCCGAGGAGCGTCTTGCCATATGTCACCACTGGGTCTGACTGAGTGCCTCCAGGAGAGAGGCCCAAGCAAGAAGCGCCCCGAGGAGCGTCTTGCCACATGTCAGCACTCGGTCTGACTGAGCGCCTCCAGGAGAGAGGCCCAAGCAAGACGTGCCCCGAGGAGCGTCTTGCCACATGTCAACACTGGGTCTGACTGAGCGCCTCCAGGAGAGAGGCCCAAGCACGACGCGCCCCGAGGAGCGTCTTGCCACATGTCAACACTGGGTCTGACTGAGCGCCTCCAGGAGAGAGGCCCAAGCAAGACGCGCCCCGAGGAGCGTCTTGTCACATGTCACTACTCGGTCTGACTGAGCGCCTCCAGGAGAGAGGCCCAAGCAAGACGTGCCCCGAGGAGCGTCTTGCCACATGTCAACAATGGGTCTGACTGAGGGCCTCCAGGAGAGAAGCCCAAGCAAGAAGCGCCCCGGGGAGCGTCTTGCCACATGTCAGCACTGGGTCTGACTGAACGCCTCCAGGAGAGAGGCCCAAGCAAGACGCCCCGAGGAGCGTCTTGACACATGTCAACACTGGGTCTGACTGAGGGCCTCCATGAGAGAAGCCCAAGCAAGACGCGCCCCGAGGAGCGTCTTGCCACATGTCAACAATGGGTCTGACTGAGGGCCTCCAGGAGCGAAGCCCAAGCAAGACGCGCCATGAGGAGCGTCTTGCCACATGTCAGCACTCGGTCTGACTGAGCGCCTCCAGGAGAGAGGCCCAAGCAAGACGTGCCCCGAGGAGCATCTTGCCACATGTCAGCACTCGGTCTGACTGAGCGCCTCCAGGAGAGAGGCCCAAGCAAGACGTGCCCCGAGGAGCGTCTTGCCACATGTCAACACTAGGCCTGACTGAGCTTCTCCAGGAGAGAGGCCCAAGCAAGACGCGCCCCGAGGAGCGTCTTGCCACATGTCACCTCTGGGTCTGACTGAACACCTCCAGGAGAGAGGCCCAAGCAAGACGCGCCCCGAGGAGCGTCTTGTCACATGTCAACACTGGGTCTGACTGAGCGCCTCCAGGAGAGAGGCCCAAGCAAGAAACGCCCGAGGAGCGTCTTGACACATGTCAACACTGGGTCTGACTGATCGCCTCCCCAGGAGAGAGGCCCAAGCAAGACGCGCCCTGAGGAGCGTCTTGCCACATGTCAACACTGGGTCTGACTGAGTGCTTCCAGGAGAGAGGCCCAAGCAAGAAGCGCCCCGAGGAGCGTCTTGCCACGTGTCAACACTGGGTCTGATTGAGGGCCTTCTGGAGAGAGGCCCAAGCAAGACGCGCCCCGAGGAGCGTCTTGCCACATGTCAACAATGGGTCTGACTGAGGGCCTCCAGGAGAGAAGCCCAAGCAAGACGCGCCCCGAGGAGCGTCTTGCCACATGTCACCTCTGGGTCTGACTGAGCACCTCCAGGAGAGAGGCCAAAGCAAGACGCGCCCCGAGGAGCGTCTTGTCACATGTCAACACTGGGTCTGACTGAGCGCCTCCAGGAGAGAGGCCCAAGCAAGAAACGCCCGAGGAGCGTCTTGACACATGTCAACACTGGGTCTGACTGAGGGCCTCCATGAGAGAAGCCCAAGCAAGACGCGCCCCGAGGAGAGTCTTGCCACATGTCAACACAGGGTCTGACAGAGGGTATCCAGGAGAGAGGCCCAAGCAATACGCGCCCCGAGGAGCGTCTTGCCACATGTCACCACTGGGTCTGACCTAGCACCTCCAGGAGAGAGGCCCAAGAAAGAAGCGCCCCGAGGAGCGTCTTGCCACGTGTCAACACTGGGTCTGATTGAGGGCCTTCTGGAAAGAGGCCCAAGCAAGACGCGCCCCGAGGAGCGTCTTGCCACATGTCAACAATGGGTCTGACCTAGGGCCTCCAGGAGAGAAGCCCAAGCAAGACGCGCCCCGAGGAGCGTCTTGCAAAATGTCAGCACTCTGTCTGACTGAGCGCCTCCAGGAGAGAGGCCCAAGCAAGACGCGCCCCGAGGAGCGTCTTGCCATATGTGAACACTGGGTCTGACTGAGCGCCTCCAGGAGAGAGGCCCAAGCAAGACGCGCCCGGAGGAGCGTCTTGCCACATGTCAGCACTCGGTCTGACTGACCGCCTCCAGGAGAGAGGCCCAAGCAAGACGCTCTCCGAGGAGCATCTTGACACATGTCTCCTCTGGGTCTGACTGAGCGCCTCCAGGAGAGAGGCCCAAGCAAGTCGTGCCCCGAGGAGCGTCTTGCCACATGTCAACACTGGGTCTGACTGAGTGCCTCCATGAGAGAATCCCCAGCAAGACGCGCCCCGAGGAGCATCTTGCCACATGTAAACACTGGGTCTGACTGAGAACCTCCAGGAGAGAGGCCCAAGCAATACGCGCCCCGAGGAGCGTCTTGACACATGTCACCACTGGGTCTGACTGAGCGCCTTCAGGAGAGAGGCCCAAGCAAGAAGCGCCCCGAGGAGCGTCTTGCCACATGTCACCACTGGGTCTGACCTAGCACCTCCAGGAGAGAGGCCCAAGAAAGAAGCGCCCCGAGGAGCGTCTTGCCACGTGTCAACACTGGGTCTGATTGAGGGCCTTCTGGAAAGAGGCCCAAGCAAGACGCGCCCCGAGGAGCGTCTTGCCACATGTCAACAATGGGTCTGACCTAGGGCCTCCAGGAGAGAAGCCCAAGCAAGACGCGCCCCGAGGAGCGTCTTGCAAAATGTCAGCAATCGGTCTGACTGAGCGCCTCCAGGAGAGAGGCCCAAGCAATACGCGCCCCGAGGAGCGTCTTGCCATATGTGAACACTGGGTCTGACTGAGCGCCTCCAGGAGAGAGGCCCAAGCAAGACGCGCCCGGAGGAGCGTCTTGCCACATGTCAGCACTCGGTCTGACTGAGCGCCTCCAGGAGAGAGGCCCAAGCAAGACGCTCTCCGAGGAGCATCTTGACACATGTCTCCTCTGGGTCTGACTGAGCGCCTCCAGGAGAGAGGCCCAAGCAAGTCGTGCCCCGAGGAGCGTCTTGCCACATGTCAACACTGGGTCTGACTGAGTGCCTCCATGAGAGAATCCCCAGCAAGACGACCCCCGAGGAGCATCTTGCCACATGTAAACACTGGGTCTGACTGAGAACCTCCAGGAGAGAGGCCCAAGCAATACGCGCCCCGAGGAGCGTCTTGACACATGTCACCACTGGGTCTGACTGAGCGCCTCCAGGAGAGAGGCCCAAGCAAGAAGCGCCCCGAGGAGCGTCTTGCCACATGTCAGCACTGGGTCTGAAAGAGGGCATCCAGGAGAGAGGCCCAAGCAATACGCGCCCCGAGGAGCGTCTTGCCACATGTCACCACTGGGTCTGACAGAGGGCATCCAGGAGAGAGGCCCAAGCAATACGCGCCCCGAGGAGCGTCTTGCCACATGTCACCACTGGGTCTGACTGAGCGCCTCCAGGAGAGAGGCCCAAGCAAGAAGCGCCCCGAGGAGCGTCTTGCCACATGTCAGCACTCGGTCTGACTGAGCGCCTCCAGGAGAGAGGCCCAAGCAAGACGTGCCCCGAGGAGCGTCTTGCCACATGTCAACACTGGGACTGCCTGAGTGCCTCCAGGAGAGAGGCCCAAGCAAGACGCGCCCCGAGGAGCGTCTTGCCACATGTGAACACTGGGTCTGACTGAGCGCCTCCAGGAGAGAGGCCCAAGCAAGACGCGCCCGGAGGAGTGTCTTGCCACATGTCAGCAATCGGTCTGACTGAGCGCCTCCAGGAGAGAGGCCCAAGCAAGACGCGCCCCGAGGAGCGTCTTGTCACATGTCACTACTCGGTGTGACTGAGCGCCTCCAGGAGAGAGGCCCAAGCAAGACGTGCCCCGAGGAGCGTCTTGCCACATGTCACCACTGGGTCTGACCTAGCACCTCCAGGAGAGAGGCCCAAGAAAGAAGCGCCCCGAGGAGCGTCTTGCCACGTGTCAACACTGGGTCTGATTGAGGGCCTTCTGGAAAGAGGCCCAAGCAAGACGCGCCCCGAGGAGCGTCTTGCCACATGTCAACAATGGGTCTGACCTAGGGCCTCCAGGAGAGAAGCCCAAGCAAGACGCGCCCCGAGGAGCGTCTTGCAAAATGTCAGCACTCGGTCTGACTGAGCGCCTCCAGGAGAGAGGCCCAAGCAATACGCGCCCCGAGGAGCGTCTTGCCATATGTGAACACTGGGTCTGACTGAGCGCCTCCAGGAGAGAGGCCCAAGCAAGACGCGCCCGGAGGAGCGTCTTGCCACATGTCAGCACTCGGTCTGACTGAGCGCCTCCAGGAGAGAGGCCCAAGCAAGACGCTCTCCGAGGAGCATCTTGACACATGTCTCCTCTGGGTCTGACTGAGCGCCTCCAGGAGAGAGGCCCAAGCAAGTCGTGCCCCGAGGAGCGTCTTGCCACATGTCAACACTGGGTCTGACTGAGTGCCTCCATGAGAGAATCCCCAGCAAGACGCGCCCCGAGGAGCATCTTGCCACATGTAAACACTGGGTCTGACTGAGAACCTCCAGGAGAGAGGCCCAAGCAATACGCGCCCCGAGGAGCGTATTGACACATGTCACCACTGGGTCTGACTGAGCGCCTCCAGGAGAGAGGCCCAAGCAAGAAGCGCCCCGAGGAGCGTCTTGCCACATGTCAGCACTGGGTCTGAAAGAGGGCATCCAGGAGAGAGGCCCAAGCAATACGCGCCCCGAGGAGCGTCTTGCCACATGTCACCACTGGGTCTGACAGAGGGCATCCAGGAGAGAGGCCCAAGCAATACGCGCCCCGAGGAGCGTCTTGCCACATGTCACCACTGGGTCTGACTGAGCGCCTCCAGGAGAGAGGCCCAAGCAAGAAGCGCCCCGAGGAGCGTCTTGCCACATGTCAGCACTCGGTCTGACTGAGCGCCTCCAGGAGAGAGGCCCAAGCAAGACGTGCCCCGAGGAGCGTCTTGCCACATGTCAACACTGGGACTGACTGAGTGCCTCCAGGAGAGAGGCCCAAGCAAGACGCGCCCCGAGGAGCGTCTTGCCACATGTGAACACTGGGTCTGACTGAGCGCCTCCAGGAGAGAGGCCCAAGCAAGACGCGCCCGGAGGAGTGTCTTGCCACATGTCAGCAATCGGTCTGACTGAGCGCCTCCAGGAGAGAGGCCCAAGCAAGACGCGCCCCGAGGAGCATCTTGACACATGTCTCCTCTGGGTCTGACTGAGCGCCTCCAGGAGAGAGGCCCAAGCAAGACGTGCCCCGAGGAGCGTCTTGCCACATGTCAACACTGGGTCTGACTGAGTGCCTCCTTGAGAGAAGCCCCAGCAAGACGCGCCCCGAGGAGCATCTTGCCACATGTCAACACTGGGTCTGACTGAGAACCTCCAGGAGAGAGGCCCAAGCAAGACGCGCCCCGAGGAGCGTCTTGTCACATGTCACTACTCGGTGTGACTGAGCGCCTCCAGGAGAGAGGCCCAAGCAAGACGTGCCCCGAGGAGCGTCTTGCCACATGTCAACAATGGGTCTGACTGAGGGCCTCCAGGAGAGAAGCCCTAGCAAGAAGCGCCGCGAGGAGCGTCTTGCCACATGTCAACACTGGGTCTGACTGAGCGCCTCCAGGAGAGAGGCCCAAGCAAGACACGCCCCGAGGAGCGTCTTGACACATGTCAACACTGGGTCTGACTGAGGGCCTCCATGAGAGAAGCCCAAGCAAGACGCGCCCCGAGGAGAGTCTTGCCACATGTCAACACTGGGTCTGACAGAGGGCATCCAGGAGAGAGGCCCAAGCAATACATGCCCCGAGGAGCGTCTTGCCATATGTCACCACTGGGTCTGACTGAGCGCCTCCAGGAGAGAGGCCCAAGCAAGAAGCGCCCCGAGGAGCGTCTTGCCACATGACAGCACTCGGTCTGACTGAGCGCCTCCAGGAGAGAGGCCCAAGCAAGACGTGCCCCGAGGAGCGTCTTGCCACATGTCAACACTGGGTCTGACTGAGCGCCTCCAGGAGAGAGGCCCAAGCAAGACGCGCCCCGAGGAGCGTCTTGCCACATGTGAACACTGGGTCTGACTGAGCGCCTCCAGGAGAGAGGCCCAAGCAAGACGCGCCCGGAGGAGCGTCTTGCCACATGTCAGCACTCGGTCTGACTGAGCGCCTCCAGGAGAGAGGCCCAAGCAAGACGCGCCCCTAGGAGCATCTTGACACATGTCTCCTCTGGGTCTGACTGAGCGCCTCCAGGAGAGAGGCCCAAGCAAGTCGTGCCCCGAGGAGCGTCTTGCCACATGTCAACACTGGGTCTGACTGAGTGCCTCCATGAGAGAAGCCCCAGCAAGACGCGCCCCGAGGAGCATCTTGCCACATGTCAACACTGGGTCTGACTGAGAACCTCCAGGAGAGAGGCCCAAGGACGACGCGCCCCGAGGAGCGTCTTGCCACATGTCAACACTGGGTCTGACTGAGCGCCTCCAGGAGAGAGGCCCAAGCAAGACGCGCCCCGAGGAGCGTCTTGTCACATGTCACTACTCGGTGTGACTGAGCGCCTCCAGGAGAGAGGCCCAAGCAAGACGTGCCCCGAGGAGCGTCTTGCCACATGTCAGCACTGGGTCTGACTGAGCGCCTCCAGGAGAGAGGCCCAAGCAAGACACGCCCCGAGGAGCGTCATGACACACGTCAACACTGGGTTTGACAGAGGGCATCCCGGAGAGAGGCCCAAGCAATACGCGCCCCGAGGAGCGTCTTGCCATATGTCACCACTGGGTCTGACTGAGCGCCTCCAGGAGAGAGGCCCAAGCAAGAAGCGCCCCGAGGAGCGTCTTGCCACATGACAGCACTCGGTCTGACTGAGCGCCTCCAGGAGAGAGGCCCAAGCAAGACGTGCCCCGAGGAGCGTCTTGCCACATGTCAACACTGGGTCTGACTGAGCGCCTCCAGGAGAGAGGCCCAAGCAAGACGCGCCCCGAGGAGCGTCTTGCCACATGTGAACACTGGGTCTGACTGAGCGCCTCCAGGAGAGAGGCCCAAGCAAGACGCGCCCGGAGGAGCGTCTTGCCACATGTCAGCACTCGGTCTGACTGAGCGCCTCCAGGAGAGAGGCCCAAGCAAGACGCGCCCCGAGGAGCATCTTGACACATGTCTCCTCTGGGTCTGACTGAGCACCTCCAGGAGAGAGGCCCAAGCAGGACGTGCCCCGAGGAGCGTCTTGCCACATGTCAACACTGGGTCTGACTGAGTGCCTCCATGAGAGAAGCCCCAGCAAGACGCGCCCCGAGGAGCATCTTGCCACATGTCAACACTGGGTCTGACTGAGAACCTCCAGGAGAGAGGCCCAAGCACGACGCGCCCCGAGGAGCGTCTTGCCACATGTCAACACTGGGTCTGACTGAGCGCCTCCAGGAGAGAGGCCCAAGCAAGACGCGCCCCGAGGAGCGTCTTGTCACATGTCACTACTCGGTCTGACTGAGCGCCTCCAGGAGAGAGGCCCAAGAAAGACGTGCCCCGAGGAGCGTCTTGCCACATGTCAACAATGGGTCTGACTGAGGGCCTCCAGGAGAGAGGCCCAAGCAAGACACGCCCCGAGGAGCGTCTTGACACACGTCAACACTGGGTCTGACTGAGGGCCTCCATGAGAGAAGCCCAAGCAAGACGCGCCCCGAGGAGAGTCTTGCCACATGTCAACACTGGGTCTGACAGAGGGCATCCAGGAGAGAGGCCCAAGCAATACGCGCCCCGAGGACCGTCTTGCCACATGTCACCACTGGGTCTGACTGAGCGCCTCCAGGAGAGAGGCCCAAGAAAGAAGCGCCCCGAGGAGCGTCTTGCCACGTGTCAACACTGGGTCTGATTGAGGGCCTTCTGGAGAGAGGCCCAAGCAAGACGCGCCCAGAGGAGCGTCTTGCCACATGTCAACAATGGGTCTGACTGAGGGCCTCCAGGAGAGAAGCCCAAGCAAGACGCGCCCCGAGGAGCGTCTTGCCAAATGTCAGCACTCGGTCTGACTGAGCGCCTCCAGGAGAGAGGCCCAAGCAAGACGTGCCCCGAGGAGCGTCTTGCCACATGTCAACACTGGGTCTGACTGAGTGCCTCCAGGAGAGAGGCCCAAGCAAGACGCGCCCCGAGGAGCGTCTTGCCACATGTGAACACTGGTTCTGACTGAGCGCCTCCAGGAGAGAGGCCCAAGCAAGACGTGCCCCGAGGAGCGTCTTGCCACATGTCAACACTGGGTCTGACTGAGTGCCTCCATGAGAGAAGCCCCAGCAAGACGCACCCGAGGAGCATCTTGCCACATGTCAACACTGGGTCTGACTGAGAACCTCCAGGAGAGAGGCCCAAGCACGACGCGCCCCGAGGAGCGTCTTGCCACCTGTCAACACTGGGTCTGACTGAGCGCCTCCAGGAGAGAGGCCCAAGCAAGACGCGCCCCGAAGAGCGTCTTGTCACATGTCAGCACTCGGTCTGACTGAGCGCCTCCAGGAGAGAGGCCCAAGCAAGACGCGCCCCGAGGAGCATCTTGACACATGTCTCCTCTGGGTCTGACTGAGCGCCTCCATGAGAGAAGCCCCAGCAAGACGCACCCGAGGAGCATCTTGCCACATGTCAACACTGGGTCTGACTGAGAACCTCCAGGAGAGAGGCCCAAGCACGACGCGCCCCGAGGAGCGTCTTGCCACCTGTCAACACTGGGTCTGACTGAGCGCCTCCAGGAGAGAGGCCCAAGCAAGACGCGCCCCGAAGAGCGTCTTGTCACATGTCACTACTCGGTCTGACTGAGCGCCTCCAGGAGAGAGGCCCAAGCAAGACGTGCCCCGAGCAGCGTCTTGCCACATGTCAACAATGGGTCTGACTGAGGGCCTCCAGGAGAGAAGCCCAAGCAAGAAGTGCCCCGAGGAGCGTCTTGCCACATGTGAGCACTGGGTCTGACTGAGCGCCTCCAGGAGAGAGGCCCAAGCAAGACACGCCCCGAGGAGCGTCTTGACACACGTCAACACTGGGTCTGACAGAGGGCATCCAGGAGAGAGGCCCAAGCAATACGCGCCCCGAGGAGCGTCTTGCCATATGTCACCACTGGGTCTGACTGAGCGCCTCCAGGAGAGAGGCCCAAGCAAGAAGCGCCCCGAGGAGCGTCTTGCCACATGACAGCACTCAGTCTGACTGAGCGCCTCCAGGAGAGAGGCCCAAGCAAGACGTGCCCCGAGGAGCGTCTTGCCACATGTCAACACTGGGTCTGACTGAGCGCCTCGAGGAGAGAGGCCCAAGCAAGACGCGCCCCGAGGAGCGTCTTGCCACATGTGAACACTGGGTCTGACTGAGTGCCTCCAGGAGAGAGGCCCAAGCAAGACGCGCCCCGAGGAGCGTCTTGCCACGTGTCAACACTGGGTCTGATTGAGCGCCTCGAGGAGAGAGGCCCAAGCAAGACGCGCCCCGAGGAGCGTCTTGCCACATGTGAACACTGGGTCTGACTGAGCGCCTCCAGGAGAGAGGCCCAAGCAAGACGCGCCCGGAGGAGCGTCTTGCCACATGTCAGCACTCGGTCTGACTGAGCGCCTCCAGGAGAGAGGCCCAAGCAAGACGCGCCCCGAGGAGCATCTTGACACATGTCTCCTCTGGGTCTGACTGAGCGCCTCCAGGAGAGAGGCCCAAGCAAGACGTGCCCCGAGGAGCGTCTTGCCACATGTCAACACTGGGTCTGACTGAGTGCCTCCATGAGAGAAGCCCCAGCAAGACGCGCCCCGAGGAGCATCTTGCCACATGTCAACACTGGGTCTGACTGAGAACCTCCAGGAGAGAGGCCCAAGCACGACGCGCCCCGAGGAGCGTCTTGCCACATGTCAACACTGGGTCTGACTGAGCGCCTCCAGGAGAGAGGCCCAAGAAAGACGCGCCTCGAGGAGCGTCTTGTCACATGTCACTACTCGGTCTGACTGAGCGCCTCCAGGAGAGAGGCCCAAGCAAGACGTGCCCCGAGGAGCGTCTTGCCACATGTCAACAATGGGTCTGACTGAGGGCCTCCAGGAGAGAAGCCCAAGCAAGTAGCGCCCCGAGGAGAGTCTTGCCACATGTCAACACTGGGTCTGACAGAGGGCATCCAGGAGAGAGGCCCAAGCAATATGCGCCCCGAGGAGCGTCTTGCCACATGTCACCACTGGGTCTGACTGAGCGCCTCCAGGAGAGAGGCCCAAGAAAGAAGCGCCCCGAGGAGCGTCTTGCCACGTGTCAACACTGGGTCTGATTGAGGGCCTTCTGGAGAGAGGCCCAAGCAAGACGCGCCCAGAGGAGCGTCTTGCCACATGTCAACAATGGGTCTGACTGAGGGCCTCCAGGAGAGAAGCCCAAGCAAGACGCGCCCCGAGGAGCGTCTTGCCACATGTCAGCACTCGGTCTGACTGAGCGCCTCCAGGAGAGAGGCCCAAGCAAGACGTGCCCCGAGGAGCGTCTTGCCACATGTCAACACTGTGTCTGACTGAGTGCCTCCAGGAGAGAGGCCCAAGCAAGACGCGCCCCGAGGAGCGTCTTGCCACATGTGAACACTGGTTCTGACTGAGCGCCTCCAGGAGAGAGGCCCAAGCAAGACGCGCCCGGAGGAGCGTCTTGCCACATGTTAGCACTCGGTCTGACTGAGCGCCTCCAGGAGAGAGGCCCAAGCAAGACGTGCCCCGAGGAGCGTCTTGCCACATGTCAACACTAGGTCTGACTGAGCTTCTCCAGGAGAGAGGCCCAAGCAAGACGCGCCCCGAGGAGCGTCTTGCCACATGTCACCTCTGGGTCTGACTGAGCACCTCCAGGAGAGAGGCCCAAGCAAGACGCGCCCCGAGGAGCGTCTTGTCACATGTCAACACTGGGTCTGACTGAGCGCCTCCAGGAGAGAGGCCCAAGCAAGAAACGCCCGAGGAGCGTCTTGACACATGTCTACACTGGGTCTGACTGATCGCCTCCCCAGGAGAGAGGCCCAAGCAAGACGCGCCCTGAGGAGCGTCTTGCCACATGTCAACACTTGGTCTGACTGAGTGCCTCCATGAGAGAAGCCCCAGCAAGACGTGCCCCAAGGAGCGTCTTGCCACATGTCAACACTGGGTCTGACTGAGCGCCTCCAGGAGAGAGGCCCAAATGAGACGCGCCCCGAGGAGCGTCTTGCCACATGTCAACACTGGGTCTGACTGAGTGCCTCCATTAGAGAAGCCCCAGAAGGACGCGCCCCGAAGAGCATCTTGCCACAGGTCACTACTCGGTCTGACTGAGCGCCTCCAGGAGAGAGGCCCAAGCAAGACGTGCCCCGAGGAGCGTCTTGCCACATGTCAACACTGGGTCTGACTGAGCGCCTCGAGGAGAGAGGCCCAAGCAAGACGCGCCCCGAGGAGCGTCTTGCCACATGTGAACACTGGGTCTGACTGAGCGCCTCCAGGAGAGAGGCCCAAGCAAGACGCGCCCGGAGGAGCGTCTTGCCACATGTCAGCACTCGGTCTGACTGAGCGCCTCCAGGAGAGAGGCCCAAGCAAGACGCGCCCCGAGGAGCATCTTGACACATGTCTCCTCTGGGTCTGACTGAGCGCCTCCAGGAGAGAGGCCCAAGCAAGACGTGCCCCGAGGAGCGTCTTGCCACATGTCAACACTGGGTCTGACTGAGTGCCTCCATGAGAGAAGCCCCAGCAAGACGCGCCCCGAGGAGCATCTTGCCACATGTCAACACTGGGTCTGACTGAGAACCTCCAGGAGAGAGGCCCAAGCACGACGCGCCCCGAGGAGCGTCTTGCCACATGTCAACACTGGGTCTGACTGAGCGCCTCCAGGAGAGAGGCCCAAGCAAGACGCGCCCCGAGGAGCGTCTTGTCACATGTCACTACTCGGTCTGACTGAGCGCCTCCAGGAGAGAGGCCCAAGCAAGACGTGCCCCGAGGAGCGTCTTGCCACATGTCAACAATGGGTCTGACTGAGGGCCTCCAGGAGAGAAGCCCAAGCAAGAAGCGCCCCGAGGAGCGTCTTGCCACATGTCAGCACTGGGTCTGACTGAGCGCCTCCAGGAGAGAGGCCCAAGCAAGACACGCCCCGAGGAGCGTCTTGACACACGTCAACACTGGGTCTGACTGAGGGCCTCCATGAGAGAAGCCCAAGCAAGACGCGCCCCGAGGAGAGTCTTGCCACATGTCAACACTGGGGCTGACAGAGGGCATCCAGGAGAGAGGCCCAAGCAATACGCGCCCCGAGGAGCATCTTGCCACATGTCACCACTGGGTCTGACTGAGCGCCTCCAGGAGAGAGGCCCAAGAAAGAAGCGCCCCGAGGAGCGTCTTGCCACGTGTCAACACTGGGTCTGATTGAGGGCCTTCTGGAGAGAGGCCCAAGCAAGACGCGCCCAGAGGAGCGTCTTGCCACATGTCAACAATGGGTCTGACTGAGGGCCTCCAGGAGAGAAGCCCAAGCAAGACGCGCCCCGAGGAGCGTCTTGCCAAATGTCAGCACTCGGTCTGACTGAGCGCCTCCAGGAGAGAGGCCCAAGCAAGACGTACCCCGAGGAGCGTCTTGCCACATGTCAACACTGGGTCTGACTGAGTGCCTCCAGGAGAGAGGCCCAAGCAAGACGCGCCCCGAGGAGCGTCTTGCCACATGTGAACACTGGTTCTGACTGAGCGCCTCCAGGAGAGAGGCCCAAGCAAGACGCGCCCGGAGGAGCGTCTTGCCACATGTTAGCACTCGGTCTGACTGAGCGCCTCCAGGAGAGAGGCCCAAGCAAGACGTGCCCCGAGGAGCGTCTTGCCACATGTCAACACTAGGTCTGACTGAGCTTCTCCAGGAGAGAGGCCCAAGCAAGACGCGCCCCGAGGAGCGTCTTGCCACATGTCACCTCTGGGTCTGACTGAGCACCTCCAGGAGAGAGGCCCAAGCAAGACGCGCCCCGAGGAGCGTCTTGTCACATGTCAACACTGGGTCTGACTGAGCGCCTCCAGGAGAGAGGCCCAAGCAAGAAACGCCCGAGGAGCGTCTTGACACATGTCTACACTGGGTCTGACTGATCGCCTCCCCAGGAGAGAGGCCCAAGCAAGACGCGCCCTGAGGAGCGTCTTGCCACATGTCAACACTTGGTCTGACTGAGTGCCTCCATGAGAGAAGCCCCAGCAAGACGTGCCCCAAGGAGCGTCTTGCCACATGTCAACACTGGGTCTGACTGAGCGCCTCCAGGAGAGAGGCCCAAATGAGACGCGCCCCGAGGAGCGTCTTGCCACATGTCAACACTGGGTCTGACTGAGTGCCTCCATGAGAGAAGCCCCAGCAGGACGCGCCCCGAAGAGCATCTTGCCACAGGTCACTACTCGGTCTGACTGAGCGCCTCCAGGAGAGAGGCCCAAGCAAGACGTGCCCCGAGGAGCGTCTTGCCACATGTCAACACTGGGTCTGACTGAGCGCCTCGAGGAGAGAGGCCCAAGCAAGACGCGCCCCGAGGAGCGTCTTGCCACATGTGAACACTGGGTCTGACTGAGCGCCTCCAGGAGAGAGGCCCAAGCAAGACGCGCCCGGAGGAGCGTCTTGCCACATGTCAGCACTCGGTCTGACTGAGCGCCTCCAGGAGAGAGGCCCAAGCAAGACGCGCCCCGAGGAGCATCTTGACACATGTCTCCTCTGGGTCTGACTGAGCGCCTCCAGGAGAGAGGCCCAAGCAAGACGTGCCCCGAGGAGCGTCTTGCCACATGTCAACACTGGGTCTGACTGAGTGCCTCCATGAGAGAAGCCCCAGCAAGACGCGCCCCGAGGAGCATCTTGCCACATGTCAACACTGGGTCTGACTGAGAACCTCCAGGAGAGAGGCCCAAGCACGACGCGCCCCGAGGAGCGTCTTGCCACATGTCAACACTGGGTCTGACTGAGCGCCTCCAGGAGAGAGGCCCAAGCAAGACGCGCCCCGAGGAGCGTCTTGTCACATGTCACTACTCGGTCTGACTGAGCGCCTCCAGGAGAGAGGCCCAAGCAAGACGTGCCCCGAGGAGCGTCTTGCCACATGTCAACAATGGGTCTGACTGAGGGCCTCCAGGAGAGAAGCCCAAGCAAGAAGCGCCCCGAGGAGCGTCTTGCCACATGTCAGCACTGGGTCTGACTGAGCGACTCAAGGAGAGAGGCCCAAGCAAGACACGCCCCGAGGAGCGTCTTGACACACGTCAACACTGGGTCTGACTGAGGGCCTCCATGAGAGAAGCCCAAGCAAGACGCGCCCCGAGGAGAGTCTTGCCACATTTCAACACTGGGTCTGACAGAGGGCATCCAGGAGAGAGGCCCAAGCAATACGCGCCCCGAGGAGCGTCTTGCCACATGTCACCACTGGGTCTGACTGAGCGCCTCCAGGAGAGAGGCCCAAGAAAGAAGCGCCCCGAGGAGCGTCTTGCCACGTGTCAACACTGGGTCTGATTGAGGGCCTTCTGGAGAGAGGCCCAAGCAAGACGCGCCCAGAGGAGCGTCTTGCCACATGTCAACAATGGGTCTGACTGAGGGCCTCCAGGAGAAAAGCCCAAGCAAGACGCGCCCCGAGGAGCGTCTTGCCACATGTCAGCACTCGGTCTGACTGAGCGCCTCCAGGAGAGAGGCCCAAGCAAGACGTGCCCCGAGGAGCGTCTTGCCACATGTCAACACTGGGTCTGACTGAGTGCCTCCAGGAGAGAGGCCCAAGCAAGACGCGCCCCGAGGAGCGTCTTGCCAAATGTGAACACTGGTTCTGACTGAGCGCCTCCAGGAGAGAGGCCCAAGCAAGACGCGCCCGGAGGAGCGTCTTGCCACATGTTAGCACTCGGTCTGACTGAGCGCCTCCAGGAGAGAGGCCCAAGCAAGACGTGCCCCGAGGAGCGTCTTGCCACATGTCAACACTAGGTCTGACTGAGCTTCTCCAGGAGAGAGGCCCAAGCAAGACGCGCCCCGAGGAGCGTCTTGCCACATGTCACCTCTGGGTCTGACTGAGCACCTCCAGGAGAGAGGCCCAAGCAAGACGCGCCCCGAGGAGCGTCTTGTCACATGTCAACACTGGGTCTGACTGAGCGCCTCCAGGAGAGAGGCCCAAGCAAGAAACGCCCGAGGAGCGTCTTGACACATGTCTACACTGGGTCTGACTGATCGCCTCCCCAGGAGAGAGGCCCAAGCAAGACGCGCCCTGAGGAGCGTCTTGCCACATGTCAACACTTGGTCTGACTGAGTGCCTCCATGAGAGAAGCCCCAGCAAGACGTGCCCCAAGGAGCGTCTTGCCACATGTCAACACTGGGTCTGACTGAGCGCCTCCAGGAGAGAGGCCCAAATGAGACGCGCCCCGAGGAGCGTCTTGCCACATGTCAACACTGGGTCTGACTGAGTGCCTCCATTAGAGAAGCCCCAGCAGGACGCGCCCCGAAGAGCATCTTGCCACAGGTCACTACTCGGTCTGACTGAGCGCCTCCAGGAGAGAGGCCCAAGCAAGACGTGCCCCGAGGAGCGTCTTGCCACATGTCAACAATGGGTCTGACTGAGGGCCTCCAGGAGAGAAGCCCAAGCAAAAAGCACCCCGAGGAGCGTCTTGCCACATGTCAAAACTGGGTCTGACTGAGCGCCTCCAGGAGAGAGGCCCAAGCAAGACACGCCCCGAGGAGCGTCTTGCCACATGTCAACACTGGGTCTGACTGAGAACCTCCAGGAGAGAGGCCCAAGCAAGACGCGCCCCGAGGAGCATCTTGCCACATGTCAACACTGGGTCTGAGTGAGCGCCTCCAGGAGAGAGGCCCAAGCAAGAAGCGCCCCGAGGAGCGTCTTGCCACATGTCAGCACTGGGTCTGACAGAGGGCATCCAGGAGAGAGGCCCAAGCAATACACGCCCCGAGGAGCGTCTTACCGCATGTCACCACTGGGTCTGACAGAGGGTATCCAGGAGAGAGGCCCAAGCAATACGCGCCCCGAGGAGCGTCTTGCCACATGTCACCACTGGGTCTGACTGAGCGCCTCCAGGAGAGAGGCCCAAGCAAGAAGCGCCCCGAGGAGCGTCTTGCCACATGTCAGCACTCGGTCTGACTGAGCGCCTCCAGGAAAGAGGCCCAAGCAAGACGTGCCCCGAGGAGCGTCTTGCCACATGTGAACACTGGGTCTGACTGAGCGCCTCCAGGAGAGAGGCCCAAGCAAGACGCGCCCGGAGGAGCGTCTTGCCACATGTCAGCACTCGGTCTGATTGAGCGCCTCCAGGTGAGAGGCCCAAGCAAGACGCGCCCCGAGGAGCATCTTGACACATGTCTCCTCTGGGTCTGACTGAGCGCCTCCAGGAGAGAGGCCCAAGCAAGACGTGCCCCGAGGAGCGTCTTGCCACATGTCAACACTGGGTCTGACTGAGTGCCTCCTTGAGAGAAGCCCCAGCAAGACGCGCCCCGAGGAGCATCTTGCCACATGTCAACACTGGGTCTGACTGAGAATCTCCAGGAGAGAGGCCCAAGCAAGACGCGCCCCGAGGAGCGTCTTGTCACATGTCACTACTCGGTCTGACTGAGCGCCTCCAGGAGAGAGGCCCAAGCAAGACGTGCCCCGAGGAGCGTCTTGCCACATGTCAACAATGGGTCGGACTGAGGGCCTCCAGGAGAGAAGCCCAAGCAAGAAGCGCCGCGAGGAGCGTCTTGCCACATGTCAACACTGGGTCTGACTTAGCGCCTCCTGGAGAGAGGCCCAAGCAAGACACACCCCGAGGAGCGTCTTGACACATGTCAACACTGGGTCTGACTGAGGGCCTCCATGAGAGAAGCCCAAGCAAGACGCGCCCCGAGGAGAGTCTTGCCACATGTCAACACTGGGTCTGACAGAGGGCATCCAGGAGAGAGGCCCAAGCAATACGCGCTCCGAGGAGCGTCTTGCCATATGTCACCACTGGGTCTGACTGGGCGCCTCCAGGAGAGAGGCCCAAGCAAGAAGCGCCCCGAGGAGCGTCTTGCCACATGTCAGCACTCGGTCTGACTGAGCGCCTCCAGGAGAGAGGCCCAAGCAAGACATGCCCCGAGGAGCGTCTTGCCACATGTCAACACTGGGTCTGACTGAGCGCCTCCAGGAGAGAGGGCCAAGCACGACGCGCCCCGAGGAGCGTCTTGCCACATGTCAACACTGGGTCTGACTGAGCGCCTCCAGGAGAGAGGCCCAAGCAAGACGCGCCCCGAGGAGCGTCTTGTCACATGTCACTACTCGGTCTGACTGAGCGCCTCCAGGAGAGAGGCCCAAGCAAGACGTGCCCCGAGGAGCGTCTTGCCACATGTCAACAATGGGTCTGACTGAGGGCCTCCAGGAGAGAAGCCCAAGCAAGAAGCGCCCCGGGGAGCGTCTTGCCACATGTCAGCACTGGTTCTGACTGAGCGCCTCCAGGAGAGAGGCCCAAGCAAGACACGCCCCGAGGAGCGTCTTGACACATGTCAACACTGGGTCTGACTGAGGGCCTCCATGAGAGAAGCCCAAGCAAGACGCGCCCCGAGGAGAGTCTTGCCACATGTCAACACTGGGTCTGACTTAGCGCCTCCTGGAGAGAGGCCCAAGCAAGACACACCCCGAGGAGCGTCTTGACACATGTCAACACTGGGTCTGACTGAGGGCCTCCATGAGAGAAGCCCAAGCAAGACGCGCCCCGAGGAGAGTCTTGCCACATGTCAACACTGGGTCTGACAGAGGGCATCCAGGAGAGAGGCCCAAGCAATACGCGCTCCGAGGAGCGTCTTGCCATATGTCACCACTGGGTCTGACTGGGCGCCTCCAGGAGAGAGGCCCAAGCAAGAAGCGCCCCGAGGAGCGTCTTGCCACATGTCAGCACTCGGTCTGACTGAGCGCCTCCAGGAGAGAGGCCCAAGCAAGACGTGCCCCGAGGAGCGTCTTGCCACATGTCAACACTGGGTCTGACTGAGCGCCTCCAGGAGAGAGGGCCAAGCACGACGCGCCCCGAGGAGCGTCTTGCCACATGTCAACACTGGGTCTGACTGAGCGCCTCCAGGAGAGAGGCCCAAGCAAGACGTGCCCCGAGGAGCGTCTTGCCACATGTCAACAATGGGTCTGACTGAGGGCCTCCAGGAGAGAAGCCCAAGCAAGAAGCGCCCCGGGGAGCGTCTTGCCACATGTCAGCACTGGGTCTGACTGAGCGCCTCCAGGAGAGAGGCCCAAGCAAGACACGCCCCGAGGAGCGTCTTGACACATGTCAACACTGGGTCTGACTGAGGGCCTCCATGAGAGAAGCCCAAGCAAGACGCGCCCCGAGGAGAGTCTTGCCACATGTCAACAATGGGTCTGACAGAGGGCATCCAGGAGAGAGGCCCAAGCAATACGCGCCCCGAGGAGCGTCTTGCCACATGTCACCACTGGGTCTGACTGAGCGCCTCCAGTAGAGAGGCCCAAGAAAGAAGCGCCCCGAGGAGCGTCTTGCCACGTGTCAACACTGGGTCTGATTGAGGGCCTTCTGGAGAGAGGCCCAAGCAAGACGCGCCCAGAGGAGCGTCTTGCCACATGTCAACAATGGGTCTGACTGAGGGCCTCCAGGAGAGAAGCCCAAGCAAGACGCGCCACGAGGAGCGTCTTGCCACATGTCAGCACTCGGTCTGACTGAGCGCCTCCAGGAGAGAGGCCCAAGCAAGACGTGCCCCGAGGAGCATCTTGCCACATGTCAGCACTCGGTCTGACTGAGCGCCTCCAGGAGAGAGGCCCAAGCAAGACGTGCCCCGAGGAGCGTCTTGCCACATGTCAACACTAGGCCTGACTGAGCTTCTCCAGGAGAGAGGCCCAAGCAAGACGCGCCCCGAGGAGCGTCTTGCCACATGTCACCTCTGGGTCTGACTGAGCACCTCCAGGAGAGAGGCCCAAGCAAGACGCGCCCCGAGGAGCGTCTTGTCACATGTCAACACTGGGTCTGACTGAGCGCCTCCAGGAGAGAGGCCCAAGCAAGAAACGCCCGAGGAGCGTCTTGACACATGTCAACACTGGGTCTGACTGATCGCCTCACCAGGAGAGAGGCCCAAGCAAGACGCGCCCTGAGGAGCGTCTTGCCACATGTCAACACTGGGTCTGACTGAGTGCCTCCAGGAGAGAGGCCCAAGCAAGACGTAACCCGAGGAGCGTCTTGCCACACGTCAACACTGGGTCTGACTGAGCGCCTCCAGGAGAGAGGCCCAAGCAAGAAGCGCCCCGAGGAGCGTCTTGCCACGTGTCAACACTGGGTCTGATTGAGGGCCTTCTGGAGAGAGGCCCAAGCAAGACGCGCCCCGAGGAGCGTCTTGCCACATGTCAACAATGGGTCTGACTGAGGGCCTCCAGGAGAGAAGCCCAAGCAAGACGCGCCCCGAGGAGCGTCTTGCCACATGTCAGCACTCGGTCTGACTGAGCGCCTCCAGGAGAGAGGCCCAAGCAAGACGTGCCCCGAGGAGCGTCTTGCAACATGTCAACACTGGGTCTGACTGAGCTTCTCCAGGAGAGAGGCCCAAGCAAGACGCGCCCCGAGGAGCGTCTTGCCACATGTCACCTCTGGGTCTGACTGAGCACCTCCAGGAGAGAGGCCAAAGCAAGACGCGCCCCGAGGAGCGTCTTGTCACATGTCAACACTGGGTCTGACTGAGCGCCTCCAGGAGAGAGGCCCAAGCAAGAAACGCCCGAGGAGCGTCTTGACACATGTCAACACTGGGTCTGACTGAGGGCCTCCATGAGAGAAGCCCAAGCAAGACGCGCCCCGAGGAGAGTCTTGCCACATGTCAACACAGGGTCTGACAGAGGTCATCCAGGAGAGAGGCCCAAGCAATACGCGCCCCGAGGAGCGTCTTGCCACATGTCACCACTGGGTTTGACTGAGCACCTCCAGGAGAGAGGCCCAAGAAAGAAGCGCCCCGAGGAGCGTCTTGCCACGTGTCAACACTGGGTCTGATTGAGGGCCTTCTGGAGAGAGGCCCAAGCAAGACGCGCCCCGAGGTGCGTCTTGCCACATGTCAACAATGGGTCTGACCTAGGGCCTCCAGGAGAGAAGCCCAAGCAAGACGCGCCCCGAGGAGCGTCTTGCAAAATGTCAGCACTCGGTCTGACTGAGCGCCTCCAGGAGAGAGGCCCAAGCAAGACTTGCCCCGAGGAGCGTCTTGCCATATGTGAACACTGGGTCTGACTGAGCGCCTCCAGGTGAGAGGCCCAAGCAAGACGCGCCCGGAGGAGCGTCTTGCCACATGTCAGCACTCGGTCTGACTGAGCGCCTCCAGGAGAGAGGCCCAAGTAAGATGCTCTCCGAGGAGCATCTTGACACATGTCTCCTCTGGGTCTGACTGAGCGCCTCCAGGAGAGAGGCCCAAGCAAGTCGTGCCCCGAGGAGCGTCTTGCCACATGTCAACACTGGGTCTGACTGAGTGCCTCCATGAGAGAATCCCCAGCAAGACGCGCCCCGAGGAGCATCTTGCCACATGTAAACACTGGGTCTGACTGAGAACCTCCAGGAGAGAGGCCAAAGCAATACGCGCCCCGAGGAGCGTCTTGACACATGTCACCACTGGGTCTGACTGAGCGCCTCCAGGAGAGAGGCCCAAGCAAGAAGCGCCCCGAGGAGCGTCTTGCCACAGGTCAGCACTGGGTCTGACAGAGGGCATCCAGGAGAGAGGCCCAAGCAATACGCGCCCCGAGGAGCGTCTTGCCACATGTCACCACTGGGTCTGACAGAGGGCATCCAGGAGAGAGGCCCAAGCAATACGCGCCCCGAGGAGCGTCTTGCCACATGTCACCACTGGGTCTGACTGAGCGCCTCCAGGAGAGAGGCCCAAGCAAGAAGCGCCCCGAGGAGCGTCTTGCCACATGTCAGCACTCGGTCTGACTGAGCGCCTCCAGGAGAGAGGCCCAAGCAAGACGCGCCCCGAGGAGCATCTTGACACATGTCTCCTCTGGGTCTGACTGAGCGCCTCCAGGAGAGAGGCCCAAGCAAGACGTGCCCCGAGGAGCGTCTTGCCACATGTCAACACTGGGTCTGACTGAGTGCCTCCTTGAGAGAAGCCCCAGCAAGACGCGCCCCGAGGAGCATCTTGCCACATGTCAACACTGGGTCTGACTGAGAACCTCCAGGAGAGAGGCCCAAGCAAGACGCGCCCCGAGGAGCGTCTTGTCACATGTCACTACTCGGTCTGACTGAGCGCCTCCAGGAGAGAGGCCCAAGCAAGACGTGCCCCGAGGAGCGTCTTGCCACATGTCAACAATGGGTCTGACTGAGGGCCTCCAGGAGAGAAGCCCTAGCAAGAAGCGCTGCGAGGAGCGTCTTGCCACATGTCAACACTGGGTCTGACTGAGCGCCTCCAGGAGAGAGGCCCAAGCAAGACGTGCCCCGAGGAGCGTCTTGCCACACGTCAACACTGGGTCTGACTGAGCGCCTCCAGGAGAGAGGCCCAAGCAAGAAGCGCCCCGAGGAGCGTCTTGCCACGTGTCAACACTGGGTCTGATTGAGGGCCTTCTGGAGAGAGGCCCAAGCAAGACGCGCCCCGAGGAGCGTCTTGCCACATGTCAACAATGGGTCTGACTGAGGGCCTCCAGGAGAGAAGCCCAAGCAAGACGCGCCCCGAGGAGCGTCTTGCCACATGTCAGCACTCGGTCTGACTGAGCGCCTCCAGGAGAGAGGCCCAAGCAAGACGTGCCCCGAGGAGCGTCTTGCAACATGTCAACACTGGGTCTGACTGAGCTTCTCCAGGAGAGAGGCCCAAGCAAGACGCGCCCCGAGGAGCGTCTTGCCACATGTCACCTCTGGGTCTGACTGAGCACCTCCAGGAGAGAGGCCAAAGCAAGACGCGCCCCGAGGAGCGTCTTGTCACATGTCAACACTGGGTCTGACTGAGCGCCTCCAGGAGAGAGGCCCAAGCAAGAAACGCCCGAGGAGCGTCTTGACACATGTCAACACTGGGTCTGACTGAGGGCCTCCATGAGAGAAGCCCAAGCAAGACGCGCCCCGAGGAGAGTCTTGCCACATGTCAACACAGGGTCTGACAGAGGTCATCCAGGAGAGAGGCCCAAGCAATACGCGCCCCGAGGAGCGTCTTGCCACATGTCACCACTGGGTTTGACTGAGCACCTCCAGGAGAGAGGCCCAAGAAAGAAGCGCCCCGAGGAGCGTCTTGCCACGTGTCAACACTGGGTCTGATTGAGGGCCTTCTGGAGAGAGGCCCAAGCAAGACGCGCCCCGAGGAGCGTCTTGCCACATGTCAACAATGGGTCTGACCTAGGGCCTCCAGGAGAGAAGCCCAAGCAAGACGCGCCCCGAGGAGCGTCTTGCAAAATGTCAGCACTCGGTCTGACTGAGCGCCTCCAGGAGAGAGGCCCAAGCAAGACTTGCCCCGAGGAGCGTCTTGCCATATGTGAACACTGGGTCTGACTGAGCGCCTCCAGGTGAGAGGCCCAAGCAAGACGCGCCCGGAGGAGCGTCTTGCCACATGTCAGCACTCGGTCTGACTGAGCGCCTCCAGGAGAGAGGCCCAAGTAAGATGCTCTCCGAGGAGCATCTTGACACATGTCTCCTCTGGGTCTGACTGAGCGCCTCCAGGAGAGAGGCCCAAGCAAGTCGTGCCCTGAGGAGCGTCTTGCCACATGTCAACACTGGGTCTGACTGAGTGCCTCCATGAGAGAATCCCCAGCAAGACGCGCCCCGAGGAGCATCTTGCCACATGTAAACACTGGGTCTGACTGAGAACCTCCAGGAGAGAGGCCAAAGCAATACGCGCCCCGAGGAGCGTCTTGACACATGTCACCACTGGGTCTGACTGAGCGCCTCCAGGAGAGAGGCCCAAGCAAGACGTGCCCCGAGGAGCGTCTTGCCACATGTCAACACTGGGTCTGACTGAGTGCCTCCAGGAGAGAGGCCCAAGCAAGACGCGCCCCGAGGAGCGTCTTGCCAAATGTGAACACTGGTTCTGACTGAGCGCCTCCAGGAGAGAGGCCCAAGCAAGACGCGCCCGGAGGAGCGTCTTGCCACATGTTAGCACTCGGTCTGACTGAGCGCCTCCAGGAGAGAGGCCCAAGCAAGACGTGCCCCGAGGAGCGTCTTGCCACATGTCAACACTAGGTCTGACTGAGCTTCTCCAGGAGAGAGGCCCAAGCAAGACGCGCCCCGAGGAGCGTCTTGCCACATGTCACCTCTGGGTCTGACTGAGCACCTCCAGGAGAGAGGCCCAAGCAAGACGCGCCCCGAGGAGCGTCTTGTCACATGTCAACACTGGGTCTGACTGAGCGCCTCCAGGAGAGAGGCCCAAGCAAGAAACGCCCGAGGAGCGTCTTGACACATGTCTACACTGGGTCTGACTGATCGCCTCCCCAGGAGAGAGGCCCAAGCAAGACGCGCCCTGAGGAGCGTCTTGCCACATGTCAACACTTGGTCTGACTGAGTGCCTCCATGAGAGAAGCCCCAGCAAGACGTGCCCCAAGGAGCGTCTTGCCACATGTCAACACTGGGTCTGACTGAGCGCCTCCAGGAGAGAGGCCCAAATGAGACGCGCCCCGAGGAGCGTCTTGCCACATGTCAACACTGGGTCTGACTGAGTGCCTCCATTAGAGAAGCCCCAGCAGGACGCGCCCCGAAGAGCATCTTGCCACAGGTCACTACTCGGTCTGACTGAGCGCCTCCAGGAGAGAGGCCCAAGCAAGACGTGCCCCGAGGAGCGTCTTGCCACATGTCAACAATGGGTCTGACTGAGGGCCTCCAGGAGAGAAGCCCAAGCAAAAAGCGCCCCGAGGAGCGTCTTGCCACATGTCAAAACTGGGTCTGACTGAGCGCCTCCAGGAGAGAGGCCCAAGCAAGACACGCCCCGAGGAGCGTCTTGCCACATGTCAACACTGGGTCTGACTGAGAACCTCCAGGAGAGAGGCCCAAGCAAGACGCGCCCCGAGGAGCATCTTGCCACATGTCAACACTGGGTCTGACTGAGCGCCTCCAGGAGAGAGGCCCAAGCAAGAAGCGCCCCGAGGAGCGTCTTGCCACATGTCAGCACTGGGTCTGACAGAGGGCATCCAGGAGAGAGGCCCAAGCAATACACGCCCCGAGGAGCGTCTTACCGCATGTCACCACTGGGTCTGACAGAGGGTATCCAGGAGAGAGGCCCAAGCAATACGCGCCCCGAGGAGCGTCTTGCCACATGTCACCACTGGGTCTGACTGAGCGCCTCCAGGAGAGAGGCCCAAGCAAGAAGCGCCCCGAGGAGCGTCTTGCCACATGTCAGCACTCGGTCTGACTGAGCGCCTCCAGGAAAGAGGCCCAAGCAAGACGTGCCCCGAGGAGCGTCTTGCCACATGTGAACACTGGGTCTGACTGAGCGCCTCCAGGAGAGAGGCCCAAGCAAGACGCGCCCGGAGGAGCGTCTTGCCACATGTCAGCACTCGGTCTGATTGAGCGCCTCCAGGTGAGAGGCCCAAGCAAGACGCGCCCCGAGGAGCATCTTGACACATGTCTCCTCTGGGTCTGACTGAGCGCCTCCAGGAGAGAGGCCCAAGCAAGACGTGCCCCGAGGAGCGTCTTGCCACATGTCAACACTGGGTCTGACTGAGTGCCTCCTTGAGAGAAGCCCCAGCAAGACGCGCCCCGAGGAGCATCTTGCCACATGTCAACACTGGGTCTGACTGAGAACCTCCAGGAGAGAGGCCCAAGCAAGACGCGCCCCGAGGAGCGTCTTGTCACATGTCACTACTCGGTCTGACTGAGCGCCTCCAGGAGAGAGGCCCAAGCAAGACGTGCCCCGAGGAGCGTCTTGCCACATGTCAACAATGGGTCGGACTGAGGGCCTCCAGGAGAGAAGCCCAAGCAAGAAGCGCCGCGAGGAGCGTCTTGCCACATGTCAACACTGGGTCTGACTTAGCGCCTCCTGGAGAGAGGCCCAAGCAAGACACACCCCGAGGAGCGTCTTGACACATGTCAACACTGGGTCTGACTGAGGGCCTCCATGAGAGAAGCCCAAGCAAGACGCGCCCCGAGGAGAGTCTTGCCACATGTCAACACTGGGTCTGACAGAGGGCATCCAGGAGAGAGGCCCAAGCAATACGCGCTCCGAGGAGCGTCTTGCCATATGTCACCACTGGGTCTGACTGGGCGCCTCCAGGAGAGAGGCCCAAGCAAGAAGCGCCCCGAGGAGCGTCTTGCCACATGTCAGCACTCGGTCTGACTGAGCGCCTCCAGGAGAGAGGCCCAAGCAAGACATGCCCCGAGGAGCGTCTTGCCACATGTCAACACTGGGTCTGACTGAGCGCCTCCAGGAGAGAGGGCCAAGCACGACGCGCCCCGAGGAGCGTCTTGCCACATGTCAACACTGGGTCTGACTGAGCGCCTCCAGGAGAGAGGCCCAAGCAAGACGCGCCCCGAGGAGCGTCTTGTCACATGTCACTACTCGGTCTGACTGAGCGCCTCCAGGAGAGAGGCCCAAGCAAGACGTGCCCCGAGGAGCGTCTTGCCACATGTCAACAATGGGTCTGACTGAGGGCCTCCAGGAGAGAAGCCCAAGCAAGAAGCGCCCCGGGGAGCGTCTTGCCACATGTCAGCACTGGTTCTGACTGAGCGCCTCCAGGAGAGAGGCCCAAGCAAGACACGCCCCGAGGAGCGTCTTGACACATGTCAACACTGGGTCTGACTGAGGGCCTCCATGAGAGAAGCCCAAGCAAGACGCGCCCCGAGGAGAGTCTTGCCACATGTCAACACTGGGTCTGACTTAGCGCCTCCTGGAGAGAGGCCCAAGCAAGACACACCCCGAGGAGCGTCTTGACACATGTCAACACTGGGTCTGACTGAGGGCCTCCATGAGAGAAGCCCAAGCAAGACGCGCCCCGAGGAGAGTCTTGCCACATGTCAACACTGGGTCTGACAGAGGGCATCCAGGAGAGAGGCCCAAGCAATACGCGCTCCGAGGAGCGTCTTGCCATATGTCACCACTGGGTCTGACTGGGCGCCTCCAGGAGAGAGGCCCAAGCAAGAAGCGCCCCGAGGAGCGTCTTGCCACATGTCAGCACTCGGTCTGACTGAGCGCCTCCAGGAGAGAGGCCCAAGCAAGACGTGCCCCGAGGAGCGTCTTGCCACATGTCAACACTGGGTCTGACTGAGCGCCTCCAGGAGAGAGGGCCAAGCACGACGCGCCCCGAGGAGCGTCTTGCCACATGTCAACACTGGGTCTGACTGAGCGCCTCCAGGAGAGAGGCCCAAGCAAGACGCGCCCCGAGGAGCGTCTTGTCACATGTCACTACTCGGTCTGACTGAGCGCCTCCAGGAGAGAGGCCCAAGCAAGACGTGCCCCGAGGAGCGTCTTGCCACATGTCAACAATGGGTCTGACTGAGGGCCTCCAGGAGAGAAGCCCAAGCAAGAAGCGCCCCGGGGAGCGTCTTGCCACATGTCAGCACTGGGTCTGACTGAGCGCCTCCAGGAGAGAGGCCCAAGCAAGACACGCCCCGAGGAGCGTCTTGACACATGTCAACACTGGGTCTGACTGAGGGCCTCCATGAGAGAAGCCCAAGCAAGACGCGCCCCGAGGAGAGTCTTGCCACATGTCAACAATGGGTCTGACAGAGGGCATCCAGGAGAGAGGCCCAAGCAATACGCGCCCCGAGGAGCGTCTTGCCACATGTCACCACTGGGTCTGACTGAGCGCCTCCAGTAGAGAGGCCCAAGAAAGAAGCGCCCCGAGGAGCGTCTTGCCACGTGTCAACACTGGGTCTGATTGAGGGCCTTCTGGAGAGAGGCCCAAGCAAGACGCGCCCAGAGGAGCGTCTTGCCACATGTCAACAATGGGTCTGACTGAGGGCCTCCAGGAGAGAAGCCCAAGCAAGACGCGCCACGAGGAGCGTCTTGCCACATGTCAGCACTCGGTCTGACTGAGCGCCTCCAGGAGAGAGGCCCAAGCAAGACGTGCCCCGAGGAGCATCTTGCCACATGTCAGCACTCGGTCTGACTGAGCGCCTCCAGGAGAGAGGCCCAAGCAAGACGTGCCCCGAGGAGCGTCTTGCCACATGTCAACACTAGGCCTGACTGAGCTTCTCCAGGAGAGAGGCCCAAGCAAGACGCGCCCCGAGGAGCGTCTTGCCACATGTCACCTCTGGGTCTGACTGAGCACCTCCAGGAGAGAGGCCCAAGCAAGACGCGCCCCGAGGAGCGTCTTGTCACATGTCAACACTGGGTCTGACTGAGCGCCTCCAGGAGAGAGGCCCAAGCAAGAAACGCCCGAGGAGCGTCTTGACACATGTCAACACTGGGTCTGACTGATCGCCTCACCAGGAGAGAGGCCCAAGCAAGACGCGCCCTGAGGAGCGTCTTGCCACATGTCAACACTGGGTCTGACTGAGTGCCTCCAGGAGAGAGGCCCAAGCAAGACGTGCCCCGAGGAGCGTCTTGCCACACGTCAACACTGGGGCTGACTGAGCGCCTCCAGGAGAGAGGCCCAAGCAAGAAGCGCCCCGAGGAGCGTCTTGCCACGTGTCAACACTGGGTCTGATTGAGGGCCTTCTGGAGAGAGGCCCAAGCAAGACGCGCCCCGAGGAGCGTCTTGCCACATGTCAACAATGGGTCTGACTGAGGGCCTCCAGGAGAGAAGCCCAAGCAAGACGCGCCCCGAGGAGCGTCTTGCCACATGTCAGCACTCGGTCTGACTGAGCGCCTCCAGGAGAGAGGCCCAAGCAAGACGTGCCCCGAGGAGCGTCTTGCAACATGTCAACACTGGGTCTGACTGAGCTTCTCCAGGAGAGAGGCCCAAGCAAGACGCGCCCCGAGGAGCGTCTTGCCACATGTCACCTCTGGGTCTGACTGAGCACCTCCAGGAGAGAGGCCAAAGCAAGACGCGCCCCGAGGAGCGTCTTGTCACATGTCAACACTGGGTCTGACTGAGCGCCTCCAGGAGAGAGGCCCAAGCAAGAAACGCCCGAGGAGCGTCTTGACACATGTCAACACTGGGTCTGACTGAGGGCCTCCATGAGAGAAGCCCAAGCAAGACGCGCCCCGAGGAGAGTCTTGCCACATGTCAACACAGGGTCTGACAGAGGTCATCCAGGAGAGAGGCCCAAGCAATACGCGCCCCGAGGAGCGTCTTGCCACATGTCACCACTGGGTTTGACTGAGCACCTCCAGGAGAGAGGCCCAAGAAAGAAGCGCCCCGAGGAGCGTCTTGCCACGTGTCAACACTGGGTCTGATTGAGGGCCTTCTGGAGAGAGGCCCAAGCAAGACGCGCCCCGAGGAGCGTCTTGCCACATGTCAACAATGGGTCTGACCTAGGGCCTCCAGGAGAGAAGCCCAAGCAAGACGCGCCCCGAGGAGCGTCTTGCAAAATGTCAGCACTCGGTCTGACTGAGCGCCTCCAGGAGAGAGGCCCAAGCAAGACTTGCCCCGAGGAGCGTCTTGCCATATGTGAACACTGGGTCTGACTGAGCGCCTCCAGGTGAGAGGCCCAAGCAAGACGCGCCCGGAGGAGCGTCTTGCCACATGTCAGCACTCGGTCTGACTGAGCGCCTCCAGGAGAGAGGCCCAAGTAAGATGCTCTCCGAGGAGCATCTTGACACATGTCTCCTCTGGGTCTGACTGAGCGCCTCCAGGAGAGAGGCCCAAGCAAGTCGTGCCCCGAGGAGCGTCTTGCCACATGTCAACACTGGGTCTGACTGAGTGCCTCCATGAGAGAATCCCCAGCAAGACGCGCCCCGAGGAGCATCTTGCCACATGTAAACACTGGGTCTGACTGAGAACCTCCAGGAGAGAGGCCAAAGCAATACGCGCCCCGAGGAGCGTCTTGACACATGTCACCACTGGGTCTGACTGAGCGCCTCCAGGAGAGAGGCCCAAGCAAGAAGCGCCCCGAGGAGCGTCTTGCCACAGGTCAGCACTGGGTCTGACAGAGGGCATCCAGGAGAGAGGCCCAAGCAATACGCGCCCCGAGGAGCGTCTTGCCACATGTCACCACTGGGTCTGACAGAGGGCATCCAGGAGAGAGGCCCAAGCAATACGCGCCCCGAGGAGCGTCTTGCCACATGTCACCACTGGGTCTGACTGAGCGCCTCCAGGAGAGAGGCCCAAGCAAGAAGCGCCCCGAGGAGCGTCTTGCCACATGTCAGCACTCGGTCTGACTGAGCGCCTCCAGGAGAGAGGCCCAAGCAAGACGTGCCCCGAGGAGCGTCTTGCCACATGTCACAACTGGGACTGACTGAGTGCCTCCAGGAGAGAGGCCCAAGCAAGACGCGCCCCGAGGAGCGTCTTGCCACATGTGAACACTGGGTCTGACTGAGCGCCTCCAGGAGAGAGGCCCAAGCAAGACGCGCCCGGAGGAGCGTCTTGCCACATGTCAGCACTCGGTCTGACTGAGCGCCTCCAGGAGAGAGGCCCAAGCAAGACGCGCCCCGAGGAGCATCTTGACACATGTCTCCTCTGGGTCTGACTGAGCGCCTCCAGGAGAGAGGCCCAAGCAAGACGTGCCCCGAGGAGCGTCTTGCCACATGTCAACACTGGGTCTGACTGAGTGCCTCCTTGAGAGAAGCCCCAGCAAGACGCGCCCCGAGGAGCATCTTGCCACATGTCAACACTGGGTCTGACTGAGAACCTCCAGGAGAGAGGCCCAAGCAAGACGCGCCCCGAGGAACGTCTTGTCACATGTCACTACTCGGTCTGACTGAGCGCCTCCAGGAGAGAGGCCCAAGCAAGACGTGCCCCGAGGAGCGTCTTGCCACATGTCAACAATGGGTCTGACTGAGGGCCTCCAGGAGAGAAGCCCTAGCAAGAAGCGCTGCGAGGAGCGTCTTGCCACATGTCAACACTGGGTCTGACTGAGCGCCTCCAGGAGAGAGGCCCAAGCAAGACGTGCCCCGAGGAGCGTCTTGCCACACGTCAACACTGGGTCTGACTGAGCGCCTCCAGGAGAGAGGCCCAAGCAAGAAGCGCCCCGAGGAGCGTCTTGCCACGTGTCAACACTGGGTCTGATTGAGGGCCTTCTGGAGAGAAGCCCAAGCAAGACGCGCCCCGAGGAGCGTCTTGCCACATGTCAGCACTCGGTCTGACTGAGCGCCTCCAGGAGAGAGGCCCAAGCAAGACGTGCCCCGAGGAGCGTCTTGCAACATGTCAACACTGGGTCTGACTGAGCTTCTCCAGGAGAGAGGCCCAAGCAAGACGCGCCCCGAGGAGCGTCTTGCCACATGTCACCTCTGGGTCTGACTGAGCACCTCCAGGAGAGAGGCCAAAGCAAGACGCGCCCCGAGGAGCGTCTTGTCACATGTCAACACTGGGTCTGACTGAGCGCCTCCAGGAGAGAGGCCCAAGCAAGAAACGCCCGAGGAGCGTCTTGACACATGTCAACACTGGGTCTGACTGAGGGCCTCCATGAGAGAAGCCCAAGCAAGACGCGCCCCGAGGAGAGTCTTGCCACATGTCAACACAGGGTCTGACAGAGGTCATCCAGGAGAGAGGCCCAAGCAATACGCGCCCCGAGGAGCGTCTTGCCACATGTCACCACTGGGTTTGACTGAGCACCTCCAGGAGAGAGGCCCAAGAAAGAAGCGCCCCGAGGAGCGTCTTGCCACGTGTCAACACTGGGTCTGATTGAGGGCCTTCTGGAGAGAGGCCCAAGCAAGACGCGCCCCGAGGAGCGTCTTGCCACATGTCAACAATGGGTCTGACCTAGGGCCTCCAGGAGAGAAGCCCAAGCAAGACGCGCCCCGAGGAGCGTCTTGCAAAATGTCAGCACTCGGTCTGACTGAGCGCCTCCAGGAGAGAGGCCCAAGCAAGACTTGCCCCGAGGAGCGTCTTGCCATATGTGAACACTGGGTCTGACTGAGCGCCTCCAGGTGAGAGGCCCAAGCAAAACGCGCCCGGAGGAGCGTCTTGCCACATGTCAGCACTCGGTCTGACTGAGCGCCTCCAGGAGAGAGGCCCAAGTAAGATGCTCTCCGAGGAGCATCTTGACACATGTCTCCTCTGGGTCTGACTGAGCGCCTCCAGGAGAGAGGCCCAAGCAAGTCGTGCCCCGAGGAGCGTCTTGCCACATGTCAACACTGGGTCTGACTGAGTGCCTCCATGAGAGAATCCCCAGCAAGACGCGCCCCGAGGAGCATCTTGCCACATGTAAACACTGGGTCTGACTGAGAACCTCCAGGAGAGAGGCCAAAGCAATACGCGCCCCGAGGAGCGTCTTGACACATGTCACCACTGGGTCTGACTGAGCGCCTCCAGGAGAGAGGCCCAAGCAAGAAGCGCCCCGAGGAGCGTCTTGCCACAGGTCAGCACTGGGTCTGACAGAGGGCATCCAGGAGAGAGGCCCAAGCAATACGCGCCCCGAGGAGCGTCTTGCCACATGTCACCACTGGGTCTGACAGAGGGCATCCAGGAGAGAGGCCCAAGCAATACGCGCCCCGAGGAGCGTCTTGCCACATGTCACCACTGGGTCTGACTGAGCGCCTCCAGGAGAGAGGCCCAAGCAAGAAGCGCCCCGAGGAGCGTCTTGCCACATGTCAGCACTCGGTCTGACTGAGCGCCTCCAGGAGAGAGGCCCAAGCAAGACGTGCCCCGAGGAGCGTCTTGCCACATGTCAACACTGGGACTGACTGAGAGCCTCCAGGAGAGAGGCCCAAGCAAGACGCGCCCCGAGGAGCGTCTTGCCACATGTGAACACTGGGTCTGACTGAGCGCCTCCAGGAGAGAGGCCCAAGCAAGACGCGCCCGGAGGAGCGTCTTGCCACATGTCAGCACTCGGTCTGACTGAGCGCCTCCAGGAGAGAGGCCCAAGCAAGACGCGCCCCGAGGAGCATCTTGACACATGTCTCCTCTGGGTCTGACTGAGCGCCTCCAGGAGAGAGGCCCAAGCAAGACGTGCCCCGAGGAGCGTCTTGCCACATGTCAACACTGGGTCTGACTGAGTGCCTCCTTGAGAGAAGCCCCAGCAAGACGCGCCCGGAGGAGCATCTTGCCACATGTCAACACTGGGTCTGACTGAGAACCTCCAGGAGAGAGGCCCAAGCAAGACGCGCCCCGAGGAGCGTCTTGTCACATGTCACTACTCGGTCTGACTGAGCGCCTCCAGGAGAGAGGCCCAAGCAAGACGTGCCCCGAGGAGCGTCTTGCCACATGTCAACAATGGGTCTGACTGAGGGCCTCCAGGAGAGAAGCCCTAGCAAGAAGCGCTGCGAGGAGCGTCTTGCCACATGTCAACACTGGGTCTGACTGAGCGCCTCCAGGAGAGAGGCCCAAGCAAGACACGCCCCGAGGAGCGTCTTGCCACATGTGAACACTGGGTCTGACTGAGCGCCTCCAGGAGAGAGGCCCAAGCAAGACGCGCCCGGAGGAGCGTCTTGCCACATGTCAGCACTCGGTCTGACTGAGCGCCTCCAGGAGAGAGGCCCAAGCAAGACGCGCCCCTAGGAGCATCTTGACACATGTCTCCTCTGGGTCTGACTGAGCGCCTCCAGGAGAGAGGCCCAAGCAAGTCGTGCCCCGAGGAGCGTCTTGCCACATGTCAACACTGGGTCTGACTGAGTGCCTCCATGAGAGAAGCCCCAGCAAGACGCGCCCCGAGGAGCATCTTGCCACATGTCAACACTGGGTCTGACTGAGAACCTCCAGGAGAGAGGCCCAAGGACGACGCGCCCCGAGGAGCGTCTTGCCACATGTCAACACTGGGTCTGACTGAGCGCCTCCAGGAGAGAGGCCCAAGCAAGACGCGCCCCGAGGAGCGTCTTGTCACATGTCACTACTCGGTCTGACTGAGCGCCTCCAGGAGAGAGGCCCAAGCAAGACGTGCCCCGAGGAGCGTCTTGCCACATGTCAGCACTGGGTCTGACCTAGCGCCTCCAGGAGAGAGGCCCAAGCAAGACACGCCCCGAGGAGCGTCTTGACACACGTCAACACTGGGTCTGACAGAGGGCATCCCGGAGAGAGGCCCAAGCAATACGCGCCCCGAGGAGCGTCTTGCCATATGTCACCACTGGGTCTGACTGAGCGCCTCCAGGAGAGAGGCCCAACCAAGAAGCGCCCCGAGGAGCGTCTTGCCACATGACAGCACTCGGTCTGACTGAGCGCCTCCAGGAGAGAGGCCCAAGCAAGACGTGCCCCGAGGAGCGTCTTGCCACATGTCAACACTGGGTCTGACTGAGCGCCTCCAGGAGAGAGGCCCAAGCAAGACGCGCCCCGAGGAGCGTCTTGTCACATGTCACTACTCGGTCTGACTGAGCGCCTCCAGGAGAGAGGCCCAAGCAAGACGTGCCCCGAGGAGCGTCTTGCCACATGTCAACAATGGGTCTGACTGAGGGCCTCCAGGAGAGAAGCCCAAGCAAGAAGCGCCCCGAGGAGCGTCTTGCCACATGTCAGCACTGGGTCTGACTGAGCGCCTCCAGGAGAGAGGCCCAAGCAAGACACGCCCCGAGGAGCGTCTTGACACACGTCAACACTGGGTCTGACTGAGGGCCTCCATGAGAGAAGCCCAAGCAAAACGCGCCCCGAGGAGAGTCTTGCCACATGTCAACACTGGGTCTGACTGAGCGCCTCCAGGAGAGAGGCCCAAGAAAGAAGCGCCCCGAGGAGCGTCTTGCCACGTGTCAACACTGGGTCTGATTGAGGGCCTTCTGGAGAGAGGCCCAAGCAAGACGCGCCCAGAGGAGCGTCTTGCCACATGTCAACAATGGGTCTGACTGAGGGCCTCCAGGAGAGAAGCCCAAGCAAGACGCGCCCCGAGGAGCGTCTTGCCAAATGTCAGCACTCGGTCTGACTGAGCGCCTCCAGGAGAGAGGCCCAAGCAAGACGTGCCCCGAGGAGCGTCTTGCCACATGTCAACACTGGGTCTGACTGAGTGCCTCCAGGAGAGAGGCCCAAGCAAGACGCGCCCCGAGGAGCGTCTTGCCACATGTGAACACTGGTTCTGACTGAGCGCCTCCAGGAGAGAGGCCCAAGCAAGACGTGCCCCGAGGAGCGTCTTGCCACATGTCAACACTGGGTCTGACAGAGTGCCTCCATGAGAGAAGCCCCAGCAAGACGCGCCCCGAGGAGCATCTTGCCACATGTCAACACTGGGTCTGACTGAGAACCTCCAGGAGAGAGGCCCAAGCACGACGCGCCCCGAGGAGCGTCTTGCCACATGTCAACACTGGGTCTGACTGAGCGCCTCCAGGAGAGAGGCCCAAGCAAGACGCGCCCCGAGGAGCGTCTTGTCACATGTCACTACTCGGTCTGACTGAGCGCCTCCAGGAGAGAGGCCCAAGCAAGACGTGCCCCGAGGAGCGTCTTGCCACATGTCAACAATGGGTCTGACTGAGGGCCTCCAGGAGAGAAGCCCAAGCAAGAAGCGCCCCGAGGAGCGTCTTGCCACATGTCAGCACTGGGTCTGACTGAGCGCATCCAGGAGAGAGGCCCAAGCAAGACATGCCCCAAGGAGCGTCTTGACACACGTCAACACTGGGTCTGACAGAGGGCATCCAGGAGAGAGGCCCAAGCAATACGCGCCCCGAGGAGCGTCTTGCCATATGTCACCACTGGGTCTGACTGAGCGCCTCCAGGAGAGAGGCCCAAGCAAGAAGCGCCCCGAGGAGCGTCTTGCCACATGACAGCACTCGGTCTGACTGAGCGCCTCCAGGAGAGAGGCCCAAGCAAGACGTGCCCCGAGGAGCGTCTTGCCACATGTCAACACTGGGTCTGACTGAGCGCCTCGAGGAGAGAGGCCCAAGCAAGACGCGCCCCGAGGAGCGTCTTGCCACATGTGAACACTGGGTCTGACTGAGCGCCTCCAGGAGAGAGGCCCAAGCAAGACGCGCCCGGAGGAGCGTCTTGCCACATGTCAGCACTCGGTCTGACTGAGCGCCTCCAGGAGAGAGGCCCAAGCAAGACGCGCCCCGAGGAGCATCTTGACACATGTCTCCTCTGGGTCTGACTGAGCGCCTCCAGGAGAGAGGCCCAAGCAAGACGTGCCCCGAGGAGCATCTTGCCACATGTCAACACTGGGTCTGACTGAGAACCTCCAGGAGAGAGGCCCAAGCACGACGCGCCCCGAGGAGCGTCTTGCCACATGTCAACACTGGGTCTGACTGAGCGCCTCCAGGAGAGAGGCCCAAGCAAGACGTGCCCCGAGGAGCGTCTTGCCACATGTCAACAATGGGTCTGACTGAGCGCCTCCAGGAGAGAGGCCCAAGCAAGACGTGCCCCGAGGAGCATCTTGCCACATGTCAACACTGGGTCTGACTGAGAACCTCCAGGAGAGAGGCCCAAGCACGACGCGCCCCGAGGAGCGTCTTGCCACATGTCAACACTGGGTCTGACTGAGCGCCTCCAGGAGAGAGGCCCAAGCAAGACGCGCCCCGAGGAGCGTCTTGTCACATGTCACTACTCGGTCTGACGGAGCGCCTCCAGGAGAGAGGCCCAAGCAAGACGTGCCCCGAGGAGCGTCTTGCCACATGTCAACAATGGGTCTGACTGAGGGCCTCCAGAAGAGAAGCCCAAGCAAGAAGCGCCCCGAGGAGCGTCTTGCCACATGTCAGCACTGGGTCTGACTGAGCGCCTCCAGGAGAGAGGCCCAAGCAAGACACGCCCCGAGGAGCGTCTTGACACACGTCAACACTGGGTCTGACTGAGGGCCTCCATGAGAGAAGCCCAAGCAAGACGCGCCCCGAGGAGAGTCTTGCCACATGTCAACACTGGGTCTGACAGAGGGCATCCAGGAGAGAGGCCCAAGCAATACGCGCCCCGAGGAGCGTCTTGCCACATGTCACCACTGGGTCTGACTGAGCGCCTCCAGGAGAGAGGCCCAAGAAAGAAGCGCCCCGAGGAGCGTCTTAACACGTGTCAACACTGGGTCTGATTGAGGGCCTTCTGGAGAGAGGCCCAAGCAAGACGCGCCCAGAGGAGCGTCTTGCCACATGTCAACAATGGGTCTGACTGAGGGCCTCCAGGAGAGAAGCCCAAGCAAGACGCGCCCCGAGGAGCGTCTTGCCACATGTCAGCACTCGGTCTGACTGAGCGCCTCCAGGAGAGAGGCCCAAGCAAGACGTGCCCCGAGGAGCGTCTTGCCACATGTCAACACTGGGTCTGACTGAGTGCCTCCTGGAGAGAGGCCCAAGCAAGACGCGCCCCGAGGAGCGTCTTGCCACATGTGAACACTGTTTCTGACTGAGCGCCTCTAGGAGAGAGGCCCAAGCAAGACGCGCCCGGAGGAGCGTCTTGCCACATGTCAGCACTCGGTCTGACTGAGCGCCTCCAGGAGAGAGGCCCAAGCAAGACGTGCCCGGAGGAGCGTCTTGCCACATGTCAACACTAGGTCTGACTGAGCTTCTCCAGGAGAGAGGCCCAAGCAAGACGCGCCCCGAGGAGCGTCTTGCCACATGTCACCTCTGGGTCTGACTGAGCACCTCCAGGAGAGAGGCCCAAGCAAGACGCGCCCTGAGGAGCGTCTTGCCACATGTCAACACTTGGTCTGACTGAGTTCCTCCATGAGAGAAGCCCCAGCAAGACGTGCCCCAAGGAGCGTCTTGCCACATGTCAACACTGGGTCTGACTGAGCGCCTCCAGGAGGGAGGCCCAAATGAGACGCGCCCCGAGGAGCGTCTTGCCACATGTCAACACTGGGTCTGACTGAGTGCCTCCATTAGAGAAGCCCCAGCAAGACGCGCCCCGAAGAGCATCTTGCCACAGGTCACTACTCGGTCTGACTGAGCGCCTCCAGGAGAGAGGCCCAAGCAAGACGTGCCCCGAGGAGCGTCTTGCCACATGTCAACAATGGGTCTGACTGAGGGCCTCCAGGAGAGAAGCCCAAGCAAAAAGCGCCCCGAGGAGCGTCTTGCCACATGTCAAAACTGGGTCTGACTGAGCGCCTCCAGGAGAGAGGCCCAAGCAAGACACGCCCCGAGGAGCGTCTTGACACATGTCAATACTGGGTCTGACAGAGGGCATCCAGGAGAGAGAGCCAAGCAATACGCGCCCCGAGGAGCGTCTTGCCACATGTCACCACTGGGTCTGACTGAGCGCCTCCAGGAGAGAGGCCCAAGAAAGAAGCGCCCCGAGGAGCGTCTTGCCACGTGTCAACACTGGGTCTGACTGAGCGCCTCCAGGAGAGAAGCCCAAGCAAGACGCGCCCCGAGGAGCGTCTTGCCACATGTCAGCACTCGGTCTGACTGAGCGCCTCCAGGAGAGAGGCCCAAGCAAGACGTGCCCCGAGGAGCGTCTTGCCACATGTCAACACTGTGTCTGACTGAGTGCCTCCAGGAGAGAGGCCCAAGCATGACGCGCCCGGAGAAGCGTCTTGCCACATGTCAGCACTCGGTCTGACTGAGCGCCTCCGAAGGAGAGAGGCCCAAGCAAGACGCGCCCCGAGGAGCATCTTGACACATGTCTCCTCTGGGTCTGACTGAGCGCCTCCAGGAGAGAGGCCCAAGCAAGACGCGCCCCGAGGAGCGTCTTGCCACATGTCAACAATGGGTCTGACTGAGGGCCTCCAGGAGAGAAGCCCAAGCAAGAAGCGCCGCGAGGAGCGTCTTGCCACATGTCAACACTGGGTCTGACTGAGCTCCTCCAGGAGAGAGGCCCAAGCAAGACACGCCCCGAGGAGCGTCTTGACACATGTGAACACTGGGTCTGACTGAGGGCCTCCATGAGAGAAGCCCAAGCAAGACGCGCCCCGAGGAGAGTCTTGCCACATGTCAACACTGGGTCTGACAGAGGGCATTCAGGAGAGAGGCCCAAGCAATACGCGCCCCGAGGAGCGTCTTGCCACATGTCACCACTGGGTCTGACTGAGCGCCTCCAGGAGAGAGGCCCAAGCAAGAAGCGCCCCGAGGAGCGTCTTGCCACATGTCAGCACTCGGTCTGACTGAGCGCCTCCAGGAGAGAGGCCCAAGCAAGACGTGCCCCGAGGAGCGTCTTGCCACATGTCAACACTGGGTCTGACTGAGCGCCTCCAGGAGAGAGGCCCAAACAAGACGCGCCCGGAGGAGCGTCTTGCCACATGTCAGCACTCGGTCTGACTGAGCGCCTCCAGGAGAGAGGCCCAAGCAAGACGCGCCCCGAGGAGCATTTTGACACATGTCTCCTCTGGGTCTGACTGAGCGCCTCCAGGAGAGAGGCCCAAGCAAGAAGAGCCCCGAGGAGCGTCTTGCCACGTGTCAACACTGGGTCTGATTGAGGGCCTTCTGGAGAGAGGCCCAAGCAAGACGCGCCCAGAGGAGCGTCTTGCCACATGTCAACAATGTGTCTGACTGAGGGCCTCCAGGAGAGAAGCCCAAGCAAGACGCGCCCCGAGGAGCGTCTTGCCACATGTCAGCACTCGGTCTGACTGAGCGCCTCCAGGAGAGAGGCCCAAGCAAGACGTGCCCCGAGGAGCGTCTTGCCACATGTCAACACTGGGTCTGACTGAGTGCCTCCAGGTGAGAGGCCCAAGCAAGACGTGCCCTGAGGAGCGTCTTGCCACATGTGAACACTGGGTCTGACTGAGCGCCTCCAGGAGAGAGGCCCAAGCAAGACGCGCCCGGAGGAGCGTCTTGCCACATGTCAGCACTCGGTCTGACTGAGCGCCTCCAGGAGAGAGGCCCAAGCAAGACGCGCCCCGAGGAGCGTCTTGTCACATGTCACTACTCGGTCTGACTGAGCGCCTCCAGGAGAGAGGCCCAAGCAAGAAGTGCCCCGAGGAGCGTCTTGCCAAATGTCAACAATGGGTCTGACTGAGGGCCTCCAGGAGAGAAGCCCAAGCAAGAAGCGCCGCGAGGAGCGTCTTGCCACATGTCAACACTGGGTCTGACTGAGCGCCTCCAGGAGAGAGGCCCAAGCAAGACGCGCCCCGAGGAGCGTCTTGTCACATGTCAGCACTTCATCTGACTGAGCGCCTCCAGGAGAGAGGCCCAAGCAAGACGCGCCCCGAGGAGCATCTTGACACATGTCTCCTCTGGGTCTGACTGAGCGCCTCCAGGAGAGAGGCCCAAGCAAGACGTGCCCCGAGGAGCGTCTTGACACATGTCACCACTGGGTCTGACTGAGCGCCTCCAGGAAAGAGGCCCAAGCAAGAAGCGCCCCGAGCAGCGTCTTGCCACATGTCAGCACTGGGTCTGACAGAGGGCATCCAGGAGAGAGGCCCAAGCAATACGCGCCCCGAGGAGCGTCTTGCCACATGTCACCACTGGGTCTGACAGAGGTTCTCCAGGAGAGAGGCCCAAGCAATACGCGCCCCGAGGAGCGTCTTGCCACATGTCACCACTGGGTCTGACTGAGCGCCTCCAGGAGAGAGGCCCAAGCAAGAAGCGCCCCGAGGAGCGTCTTGCCACATGTCAGCACTCGGTCTGACTGAGCGCCTCCAGGAGAGAGGCCCAAGCAAGACGTGCCCCGAGGAGCGTCTTGCCACATAACACTGGGACTGACTGAGTGCCTCCAGGAGAGAGGCCCAAGCAAGACGCGCCCCGAGGAGCGTCTTGCCACATGTGAACACTGGGTCTGACTGAGCGCCTCCAGGAGAGAGGCCCAAGCAAGACGCGCCCCGAGGAGCATCTTGACACATGTCTCCTCTGGGTCTGACTGAGCGCCTCCAGGAGAGAGGCCCAAGCAAGACGTGCCCCGAGGAGCGTCTTGCCACATGTCAACACTGGGTCTGACTGAGTGCCTCCTTGAGAGAAGCCCCAGCAAGACGCGCCCCGAGGATCATCTTGCCACATGTCAACACTGGGTCTGACTGAGAACCTCCAGGAGAGAGGCCCAAGCAAGACGCGCCCCGAGGAGCGTCTTGTCACATGTCACTACTCGGTCTGACTGAGCGCCTCCAGGAGAGAGGCCCAAGCAAGACGTGCCCCGAGGAGCGTCTTGCCACATGTCAACAATGGGTCTGACTGAGGGCCTCCAGGAGAGAAGCCCAAGCAAGAAGCGCCGCGAGGAGCGTCTTGCCACATGTCAACACTGGGTCTGACTGAGCGCCTCCAGGAGAGAGGCCCAAGCAAGACACGCCCCGAGGAGCGTCTTGACACATGTCAACACTGGGTCTGACTGAGGGCCTCCATGAGAGAAGCCCAAGCAAGACGCGCCCCGAGGAGAGTCTTGCCACATGTCAACACTGGGTCTGACAGAGGGCATCCAGGAGAGAGGCCCAAGCAATACGGCCCCGAGGAGCGTCTTGCCATATGTCACCACTGGGTCTGACTGAGCGCCTCCAGGAGAGAGGCCCAAGCAAGACGTGCCCCGAGGAGCGTCTTGCCACATGTCAACACTGGGTCTGACTGAGCGCCTCCAGGAGAGAGGCCCAAGCAAGACGCGCCCCGAGGAGCGTCTTGCCACATGTGATCACTGGGTCTGACTGAGCGCCTCCAGGAGAGAGGCCCAAGCAAGACGCGCCCGGAGGAGCGTCTTGCCACATGTCAGCACTCGGTCTGACTGAGCGCCTCCAGGAGAGAGGCCCAAGCAAGACGCGCCCCGAGGAGCATCTTGACACATGTCTCCTCTGGGTCTGACTGAGCGCCTCCAGGAGAGAGGCCAAAGCAAGACGTGCCCCGAGGAGCGTCTTGCCACATGTCAACACTGGGTCTGACTGAGTGCCTCCATGAGAGAAGCCCCAGCAAGACGCGCCCCGAGGAGCATCTTGCCACATGTCAACACTGGGTCTGACTGAGAACCTCCAGGAGAGAGGCCCAAGCACGACGCGCCCCGAGGAGCGTCTTGCCACATGTCAACACTGGGTCTGACTGAGCGCCTCCAGGAGAGAGGCCCAAGCAAGACGCGCCCCGAGGAGCGTCTTGTCACATGTCACTACTCGGTCTGACTGAGCGCCTCCAGGAGAGAGGCCCAAGCAAGACGTGCCCCGAGGAGCGTCTTGCCACATGTCAACAATGGGTCTGACTGAGGGCCTCCAGGAGAGAAGCCCAAGCAAGAAGCGCCCCGAGGAGCGTCTTGCCACATGTCAGCACTGGGTCTGACTGAGCGCCTCCAGGAGAGAGGGCCAAGCAAGACACGCCCCGAGGAGCGTCTTGACACATGTCAACACTGGGTCTGACTGATGGCCTCCATGAGAGAAGCCCAAGCAAGACGCGCCCCGAGGAGAGTCTTGCCACATGTCAACACTGGGTCTGAGAGAGGGCATCCAGGAGAGAGGCCCAGGCAATACGCCCCCCGAGGAGCCTCTTGCCACATGTCACCACTGGGTCTGACTGAGCGCCTCCAGGAGAGAGGCCCAAGAAAGAAGCGCCCCGAGGAGCGTCTTGCCACGTGTCAACACTGGGTCTGATTGAGGGCCTTCTGGAGAGAGGCCCAAGCAAGATGCGCCCCGAGGAGCGTCTTGTCACATGTCAACACTGGGTCTGACTGAGCGCCTCCAGGAGAGAGGCCCAAGCAAGAAACGCCTGAGGAGCGTCTTGACACATGTCAACACTGGGTCTGACTGATCGCCTCCCCAGGAGAGAGGCCCAAGCAAGACGCGCCCTGAGGAGCGTCTTGCCACATGTCAACACTGGGTCTGACTGAGTGCCTCCATGAGAGAAGCCCCAGCAAGACGTGCCCCAAGGAGCGTCTTGCCACATGTCAACACTGGGTCTGACTGAGCGCCTCCAGGAGAGAGGCCCAAATGAGACGCGCCCTTAGGAGCGTCTTGCCACATGTCAACACTGGGTCTGACTGAGTGCCTCCATTAGAGAAGCCCCAGCAAGACGCGCCCCGAAGAGCATCTTGCCACATGTCACTACTCGGTCTGACTGAGCGCCTCCAGGAGAGAGGCCCAAGCAAGACGTGTCCCGAGGAGCGTCTTGCCACATGTCAACAATGGGTCTGACTGAGGGCCTCCAGGAGAGAAGCCCAAGCAAGAAGCGCCCCGAGGAGCGTCTTGACACATGTCAACACTGGGTCTGACAGAGGGCATCCAGGAGAGAGAGCCAAGCAATACGCGCCCCGAGGAGCGTCTTGCCACATGTCACCACTGGGTCTGACTGAGCGCCTTCAGGAGAGAGGCCCAAGAAAGAAGCGCCCCGAGGAGCGTCTTGCCACGTGTCAACACTGGGTCTGATTGAGGGCCTTCTGGAGAGAGGCCCAAGCAAGACGCGCCCCGAGGAGCGTCTTGCCACATGTCAACAATGGGTCTGACTGAGGGCCTCCAGGAGAGAAGCCCAAGCAAGACGCGCCCCGAGGAGCGTCTTGCCACATGTCAGCACTCGGTCTGACTGAGCACCTCCAGGAGAGAGGCGCAAGCAAGACGTGCCCCGAGGAGCGTCTTGCCACATGTCAACACTGGGTCTGACTGAGTGCCTCCAGGAGAGAGGCCCAAGCAAGACGCGCCCCGAGGAGCGTCTTGCCACATGTGAACACTGGGTCCTACTGAGCGCCTCCAGGAGAGAGGCCCAAGCAAGACGCGCCCGGAGAAGCGTCTTGCCACATGTCAGCACTCGGTCTGACTGAGCGCCTCCGGGAGAGAGGCACAAGCAAGACGCGCCCCGAGGAGCATCTTGACACATGTCTCCTCTGGGTCTGAATGAGCGCCTCCAGGAGAGAGGCCCAAGCAAGACGCGCCCCGAGGAGCGTCTTGTCACATGTCACTACTCGGTCTGACTGAGCTCCTCCAGGAGAGAGGCCCAAGCAAGACGTGCCCCGAGGAGCGTCTTGCCACATGTCAACAATGAGTCTGACTGAGGGCCTCCAGGAGAGAAGCCCAAGCAAGAAGCGCCGCGAGGAGCGTCTTGCCACATGTCAACACTGGGTCTGACTGAGCGCCTCCAGGAGAGAGGCCCAAGCAAGACACGCCCCGAGGAGCGTCTTGACACATGTCAACACTGGGTCTGACTGAGGGCCTCCATGAGAGAAGCCCAAGAAAGTCGCGCCCCGAGGAGAGTCTTGCCACATGTCAACACTGGGTCTGACAGAGGGCATTCAGGAGAGAGGCCCAAGCAATACGCGCCCCGAGGAGCGTCTTGCCACATGTCACCACTGGGTCTGACTGAGCGCCTCCAGGAGAGAGGCCCAAGCAAGAAGCGCCCCGAGGAGCGTCTTGCCACATGTCAGCACTCGGTCTGACTGAGCGCCTCCAGGAGAGAGGCCCAAGCAAGACGCGCCCCGAGGAGCATTTTGACACATGTCTCCTCTGGGTCTGACTGAGCGCCTCCAGGAGAGAGGCCCAAGCAAGAAGAGCCCCGAGGAGCATCTTGCCACGTGTCAACACTGGGTCTGATTGAGGGCCTTCTGGAGAGAAGCCCAAGCAAAACGCGCCCAGAGGAGCGTCTTGCCACATGTCAACACTGGGTCTGACTGAGTGCCTCCAGGAGAGAGGCCCAAGCAAGACGTGCCCTGAGGAGCGTCTTGCCACATGTGAACACTGGGTCTGACTGAGCGCCTCCAGGAGAGAGGCAAAAGCAAGACGCGCCCGGAGGAGCGTCTTGCCACATGTCAGCACTCGGTCTGACTGAGCGCCTCCAGGAGAGAGGCCCAAGCAAGACGCGCCCCGAGGAGCATCTTGACACATGTCTCCCCTGGGTATGACTGAGCGCCTCCAGGAGAGAAGCCCAAGCAAGAAGCGCCCCGAGGAGCGTCTTGCCACATGTCAGCACTGGGTCTGACTGAGCGCCTCCAGGAGAGAGGCCCAAGCAAGACACGCCCCGAGGAGCGTCTTGACACATGTCAACACTGGGTCTGACTGAGCGCCTCCAGGAGAGAGGCCCAAATAAGACGCGCCCTTAGGAGCGTCTTGCCACATGTCAACACTGGGTCTGAATGAGTGCCTCCATTAGAGAAGCCCCAGCAAGACGCGCCCCGAAGAGCATCTTGCCACATGTCACTACTCGGTCTGACTGAGCGCCTCCAGGAGAGAGGCCCAAGCAAGACGTGCCCCGAGGAGCGTCTTGCCACATGTCAACAATGGGTCTGACTGAGGGCCTCCAGGAGAGAAGCCCAAGCAAGAAGCGCCCCGAGGAGCGTCTTGCCACATGTCAACACTGGGTCTGACTGAGCGCCTCCAGGAGAGAGGCCCAAGCAAGACACGCCCCGAGGAGCGTCTTGACACATGTCAACACTGGGTCTGACAGAGGGCATCCAGGAGAGAGAGCCAAGCAATACGCGCCCCGAGGAGCGTCTTGCCACATGTCACCACTGGGTCTGACTGAGCGCCTTCAGGAGAGAGGCCCAAGAAAGAAGCGCCCCGAGGAGCGTCTTGCCACGTGTCAACACTGGGTCTGATTGAGGGCCTTCTGGAGAGAGGCCCAAGCAAGACGCGCCCCGAGGAGCGTTTTGCCACATGTCAACAATGGGTCTGACTGAGGGCCTCCAGGAGAGAAGCCCAAGCAAGACGCGCCCCGAGGAGCGTCTTGCCACATGTCAGCACTCGGTCTGACTGAGCACCTCCAGGAGAGAGGCCCAAGCAAGACGTGCCCCGAGGAGCGTCTTGCCACATGTCAACACTGGGTCTGACTGAGTGCCTCCAGGAGAGAGGCCCAAGCAAGACGCGCCCCGAGGAGCGTCTTGCCACATGTGAACACTGGGTCCTACTGAGCGCCTCCAGGAGAGAGGCCCAAGCAAGACGCGCCCCGAGGAGCATCTTGACACATGTCTCCTCTGGGTCTGACTGAGCGCCTCCAGGAGAGAGGCCCAAGCAAGACGCGCCCCGAGGAGCGTCTTGTCACATGTCACTACTCGGTCTGACTGAGCTCCTCCAGGAGAGAGGCCCAAGCAAGACGTGCCCCGAGGAGCGTCTTGCCACATGTCAACAATGAGTCTGACTGAGGGCCTCCAGGAGAGAAGCCCAAGCAAGAAGCGCCGCGAGGAGCGTCTTGCCACATGTCAACACTGGGTCTGACTGAGCGCCTCCAGGAGAGAGGCCCAAGCAAGACACGCCCCGAGGAGCGTCTTGACACATGTGAACACTGGGTCTGACTGAGGGCCTCCATGAGAGAAGCCCAAGCAAGACGCGCCCCGAGGAGAGTCTTGCCACATGTCAACACTGGGTCTGACAGAGGGCATTCAGGAGAGAGGCCCAAGCAATACGCGCCCCGAGGAGCGTCTTGCCACATGTCACCACTGGGTCTGACTGAGCGCCTCCAGGAGAGAGGCCCAAGCAAGAAGCGCCCCGAGGAGCGTCTTGCCACATGTCAGCACTCGGTCTGACTGAGCGCCTCCAGGAGAGAGGCCCAAGCAAGACGTGCCCCGAGGAGCGTCTTGCCACATGTCAACACTGGGTCTGACTGAGCGCCTCCAGGAGAGAGGCCCAAGCAAGACGCGCCCGGAGGAGCGTCTTGCCACATGTCAGCACTCGGTCTGACTGAGCGCCTCCAGGAGAGAGGCCCAAGCAAGACGCGCCCCGAGGAGCATTTTGACACATGTCTCCTCTGGGTCTGATTGAGCGCCTCCAGGAGAGAGGCCCAAGCAAGAAGAGCCCCGAGGAGCGTCTTGCCACGTGTCAACACTGGGTCTGATTGAGGGCCTTCTGGAGAGAGGCCCAAGCAAAACGCGCCCAGAGGAGCGTCTTGCCACATGTCAACACTGGGTCTGACTGAGTGCCTCCAGGAGAGAGGCCCAAGCAAGACGTGCCCTGAGGAGCGTCTTGCCACATGTGAACACTGGGTCTGACTGAGCGCCTCCAGGAGAGAGGCAAAAGCAAGACGCGCTCGGAGGAGCGTCTTGCCACATGTCAGCACTCGGTCTGACTGAGCGCCTCCAGGAGAGAGGCCCAAGCAAGACGCGCCCCGAGGAGCATCTTGACACATGTCTCCCCTGGGTATGACTGAGCGCCTCCAGGAGAGAAGCCCAAGCAAGAAGCGCCCCGAGGAGCGTCTTGCCACATGTCAGCACTGGGTCTGACTGAGCGCCTCCAGGAGAGAGGCCCAAGCAAGACACGCCCCGAGGAGCGTCTTGACACATGTCAACACTGGGTCTGACTGAGGGCCTCCAGGAGAGAGGCCCAAGCATGACGCGCCCGGAGGAGCGTCTTGCCACATGTCAGCACTCGGTCTGACTGAGCGCCTCCAGGAGAGAGGCCCAAGCAAGACGTGCCCCGAGGAGCGTCTTGCCACATGTCAACACTGGGTCTGACTGAGTGCCTCCATGAGAGAAGCCCCAGCAAGACGCGCCCCGAGGAGCATCTTGCCACATGTCAACACTGGGTCTGACTGAGAACCTCCAGGAGAGAGGCCCAAGCACGACGCGCCCCGAGGAGCGTCTTGCCACATGTCAACACTGGGTCTGACTGAGCGCCTCCAGGAGAGAGGCCCAAGCAAGACGTGCCCCGAGGAGCGTCTTGTCACATGTCACTACTCGGTCTGACTGAGCGCCTCCAGGAGAGAGGCCCAAGCAAGACGTGCCCCGAGGAGCGTCTTGCCACATGTCAACACTGGGTCTGACTGAGTGCCTCCAGGAGAGAGGCCCAAGCAAGACACGCCCCGAGGAGCGTCTTGCCACATGTGAACACTGGGTATGACTGAGCGCCTCCAGGAGAGAGGCCCAAGCAAGACGCGCCCGGAGGAGCGTCTTGCCACATGTCAGCACTCGGTCTGACTGAGCGCCTCCAGGAGAGAGGCCCAAGCAAGACGTGCCCCGAGGAGCGTCTTGCCACATGTCAACACTAGGTCTGACTGAGCTTCTCCAGGAGAGAGGCCCAAGCAAGACGCGCCCCGAGGAGCGTCTTGCCACATGTCACCTCTGGGTCTGACTGAGCACCTCCAGGAGAGAGGCCCAAGCAAGACGCGCCCCGAGGAGCGTCTTGTCACATGTCAACACTGGGTCTGACTGAGCGCCTCCAGGAGAGAGGCCCAAGCACAAAACGTCCGAGGAGCGTCTTGACACATGTAAACACTGGGTCTGACTGATAGCCTCCCCAGGAGAGAGGCCCAAGCAAGACGCGCCCTGAGGAGCGTCTTGCCACATGTCAACACTGGGTCTGACTGAGTGCCTCCATGAGAGAAGCCCCAGCAAGACGTGCCCCAAGGAGCGTCTGGCCACATGTGAACACTGGGTCTGACTGAGCGCCTCCAGGAGAGAGGCCCAAGCAAGACGCGCCCGGAGGAGCGTCTTGCCACATGTCAACACTGGGTCTTACTGAGCACCTCCAGGAGAGAGGCCCAAGAGAGAAACGCCCGAGGAGCGTCTTGACACATGTCAACACTGGGTATGACTGATCGCCTCCCCAGGAGAGAGGCCCAAGCAAGACGCGCCCTGAGGAGCGTCTTGCCACATGTCAACACTGGGTCTGACTGAGTGCCTCCATGAGAGAAGCCCCAGCAAGACGTGCCCCAAGGAGCGTCTTGCCACATGTCAACACTGGGTCTGACTGAGCGCCTCCAGGAGAGAGGCCCAAATGAGACGCGCCCCGAGGAGCGTCTTGCCACATGTCAACACTGGGTCTGACTGAGTGCCTCCATTAGAGAAGCCCCAGCAAGACGCGCCCCGAAGAGCATCTTGCCACATGTCACTACTCGGTCTGACTGAGCACCTCCAGGAGAGAGGCCCAAGCAAGACGTGCCCCGAGGAGCGTCTTGCCACATGTCAACAATGGGTCTGACTGAGGGCCTCCAGGAGAGAAGCCCAAGCAAGAAGCGCCCCGAGGAGCGTCTTGCCACATGTCAACACTGGGTCTGACTGAGCTCCTCCAGGAGAGAGGCCCAAGCAAGACACGCCCCGAGGAGCGTCTTGACACATGTCAACACTGGGTCTGACAGAGGGCATCCAGGAGAGAGAGCCAAGCAATACGCGCCCCGAGGAGCGTCTTGCCACATGTCACTACTCGGTCTGACTGAGCGCCTCCAGGAGAGAGGCCCAAGCAAGACGTGCCCCGAGGAGCGTCTTGCCACATGTCAACAATGGGTCTGACTGAGGGCCTCCAGGAGAGAAGCCCAAGCAAGACGCGCCCCGAGGAGCGTCTTGTCACATGTCACTACTCGGTCTGACTGAGCTCCTCCAGGAGAGAGGCCCAAGCAAGACGTGCCCCGAGGAGCGTCTTGCCACATTTCAACAATGGGTCTGACTGAGGGCCTCCAGGAGAGAAGCCCAAGCAAGAAGCGCCGCGAGGAGCGTCTTGCCACATGTCAACACTGGGTCTGACTGAGCGCCTCCAGGAGAGAGGCCCAAGCAAGACACGCCCAGAGGAGCGTCTTGACACATGTGAACACTGGGTCTGACTGAGGGCCTCCATGAGAGAAGCCCAAGCAAGACGCGCCCCGAGGAGAGTCTTGCCACATGTCAACACTGGGTCTGACAGAGGGCATTCAGGAGAGAGGCCCAAGCAATACGCGCCCCGAGGAGCGTCTTGCCACATGTCACCACTGGGTCTGACTGAGCGCCTCCAGGAGAGAGGCCCAAGCAAGAAGCGCCCCGAGGAGCGTCTTGCCACATGTCAGCACTCGGTCTGACTGAGCGCCTCCAGGAGAGAGGCCCAAGCAAGACGTGCCCCGAGGAGCGTCTTGCCACATGTCAACACTGGGTCTGACTGAGCGCCTCCAGGAGAGAGGCCCAAGCAAGACGCGCCCGGAGGAGCGTCTTGCCACATGTCAGCACTCGGTCTGACTGAGCGCCTCCAGGAGAGAGGCCCAAGCAAGACGCGCCCCGAGGAGCGTCTTGTCACATGTCACTACTCGGTCTGACTGAGCGCCGCCAGGAGAGAGGCCCAAGCAAGACGTGCCCCGAGGAGCGTCTTGCCACATGTCAACAATGGGTCTGACTGAGGGCCTCCAGGAGAGAAGCCCAAGCAAGAAGCGCCGCGAGGAGCGTCTTGCCACATGTCAACACTGGGTCTGACTGAGCGCCTCCAGGAGAGAGGCCCAAGCAATACGCGCCCCGAGGAGCGTCTTGACACATGTCACCACTGGGTCTGACTGAGCGCCTCCAGGAGAGAGGCCCAAGCAAGAAGCGCCCCGAGGAGCGTCTTGCCACATGTCAGCACTGGGTCTGACAGAGGGCATCCAGGAGAGAGGCCCAAGCAATACGCGCCCCGAGGAGCGTCTTGCCACATGTCACCACCGGGTCTGACAGAGGGCATCCAGGAGAGAGGCCCAAGCAATACGCGCCCCGAGGAGCGTCTTGCCACATGTCACCACTGGGTCTGACTGAGCGCCTCCAGGAGAGAGGCCCAAGCAAGAAGCGCCCCGAGGAGCGTCTTGCCACATGTCAGCACTCGGTCTGACTGAGCGCCTCCAGGAGAGAGGCCCAAGCAAGACGTGCCCCGAGGAGTGTCTTGCCACATGTCAACACTGGGACTGACTGAGTGCCTCCAGGAGAGAGGCCCAAGCAAGATGCGCCCCGAGGAGCGTCTTGCCAAATGTGAACACTGGGCCTGACTGAGCGCCTCCAGGAGAGAGGCCCAAGCAAGACGCGCCCGGAGGAGCGTCTTGCCACATGTCAGCACTCGGTCTGACTGAGCGCCTCCAGGAGAGAGGCCCAAGCAAGACGCGCCCCGAGGAGCATCTTGACACATGTCTCCTCTGGGTCTGACTGAGCGCCTCCAGGAGAGAGGCCCAAGCAAGACGTGCCCCGAGGAGCGTCTTGCCACATGTCAACACTGGGTCTGACTGAGTGCCTCCTTGAGAGAAGCCCCAGCAAGACGCGCCCCGAGGAGCATCTTGCCACATGTCAACACTGGGTCTGACTGTGAACCTCCAGGAGAGAGGCCCAAGCAAGACGCGCCCCGAGGAGTGTCTTGTCACATGTCACTACTCGGTCTGACTGAGCGCCTCCAGGAGAGAGGCCCAAGCAAGACGTGCCCCGAGGAGCGTCTTGCCACATGTCAACACTAGGTCTGACTGAGCTTCTCCAGGAGAGAAGCCCAAGCAAGACGCGCCCCGAGGAGCGTCTTGCCACATGTCAGCACTCGGTCTGACTGAGTGCCTCCAGGAGAGAGGCCCAAGCAAGACGTGCCCCGAGGAGCGTCTTGCCACATGTCAACACTGGGTCTGACTGAGTGCCTCCAGGAGAGAGGCCCAAGCAAGACGCGCCCCGAGGAGCGTCTTGCCACATGTGAACACTGGGTCTGACTGAGCGCCTCCAGGAGAGAGGCCCAAGAAAGACGCGCCCGGAGGAGCGTCTTGCCACATGTCAGCACTCGGTCTGACTGAGCGCCTCCAGGAGAGAGGCCCAAGCAAGACGTGCCCCGAGGAGCGTCTTGCCACATGTCAACACTAGGTCTGACTGAGCTTCTCCAGGAGAGAAGCCCAAGCAAGACGCGCCCCGAGGAGCGTCTTGCCACATGTCACCTCTGGGTCTGACTGAGCACCTCCAGGAGAGAGGCCCAAGCAAGACGCGCCCCGAGGAGCGTCTTGTCACATGTCAACACTGGGTCTGACTGAGCGCCTCCAGGAGAGAGGCCCAAGCAAGAAACGCCCGAGGAGCGTCTTAACACATGTCAACACTGGGTCTGACTGATCGCCTCCCCAGGAGAGAGGCCCAAGCAAGACGCGCCCTAAGGAGCATCTTGCCACATGTCAACACTGGGTCTGACTGAGTGCCTCCATGAGAGAAGCCCCAGCAAGACGTGCCCTAAGGAGCGTCTTGCCACATGTCAACACTGGGTCGGACTGAGCGCCTCCAGGAGAGAGGCCCAAATGGGACGCGCCCTTAGGAGCGTCTTGCCACATGTCAACACTGGGTCTGACTGAGTGCCTCCATTAGAGAAGCCCCAGCAAGACGCGCCCCGAAGAGCATCTTGCCACATGTCACTACTCGGTCTGACTGAGCGCCTCCAGGAGAGAGGCCCAAGCAAGACGTGCCCCGAGGAGCGTCTTGCCACATGTCAACAATGGGTCTGACTGAGGGCCTCCAGGAGAGAAGCCCAAGCAAGAAGAGCCCCGAGGAGCGTCTTGCCACATGTCAACACTGGGTCTGACTGAGCGCCTCCAGGAGAGAGGCCCAAGCAAGACACGCCCCGAGGAGCGACTTGACACATGTCAACACTGGGTCTGACTGAGCGCCTCCAGGAGAGAGGCCCAAGCAAGACGCGCCCCGAGGAGCGTCTTGCCACATGTCAACAATGGGTCTGACTGAGGGCCTCCAGGAGAGAAGCCCAAGCAAGACGCGCCCCGAGGAGCGTCTTGCCACATGTCAGCACTCGGTCTGACTGAGCGCCTCCAGGAGAGAGGCCCAAGCAAGACGTGCCCCGAGGAGCGTCTTGCCACATGTCAACACTGGGTCTGACTGAGTGCCTCCAGGAGAGAGGCCCAAGCAAGACGCGCCCCGAGGAGCGTCTTGCCACATGTGAACACTGGGTCCTACTGAGCGCCTCCAGGAGAGAGGCCCAAGCAAGACGCGCCCGGAGAAGCGTCTTGCCACATGTCAGTTCTCGGTCTGACTGAGCGCCTCCGGGAGAGAGGCCCAAGCAAGACGCTCCCCGAGGAGCATCTTGACACATGTCTCCTCTGGGTCTGACTGAGCGCCTCCAGGAGAGAGGCCCAAGCAAGAAGCGCCCCGAGGAGCGTCTTGCCACATGTCAGCACTCGGTCTGACTGAGCGCCTCCAGGAGAGAGGCCCAAGCAAGACGTGCCCCGAGGAGCGTCTTGCCACATGTCAACACTGGGACTGACTGAGTGCCTCCAGGAGAGAGGCCCAAGCAAGATGCGCCCCGAGGAGCGTCTTGCCACATGTGAACACTGGGTCTGACTGAGCGCCTCCAGGAGAGAGGCCCAAGCAAGACGCGCCCGGAGGAGCGTCTTGCCACATGTCAGCACTCGGTCTGACTGAGTGCCTCCAGGAGAGAGGCCCAAGCAAGACCTGCCCCGAGGAGCGTCTTGTCACATGTCACTACTCGGTCTGACTGAGCGCCTCCAGGAGAGAAGCCCAAGCAAGACGCGCCCCGAGGAGCGTCTTGCCACATGTCAGCACTCGGTCTGACTGAGCGCCTCCAGGAGAGAGGCCCAAGCAAGACGTGCCCCGAGGAGCGTCTTGCCACATGTCAACACTGGGTCTGACTGAGTGCCTCCAGGAGAGAGGCCCAAGCAAGACGTGCCCTGAGGAGCGTCTTGCCACATGTGAACACTGGGTCTGACTGAGCGCCTCCAGGAGAGAGACCCAAGCAAGACGCGCCCGGAGGAGCGTCTTGCCACATGTCAGCACTCGGTCTGACTGAGCGCCTCCAGGAGAGAGGCCCAAGCAAGACGCGCCCCGAGGAGCATCTTGACACATGTCTCCCCTGGGTCTGACTGAGCGCCTCCAGGAGAGAAGCCCAAGCAAGAAGCGCCCCGAGGAGCGTCTTGCCACATGTCAGCACTGGGTCTGACTGAGCGCCTCCAGGAGAGAGGCCCAAGCAAGACGCGCCCCGAGGAGCATCTTGACACATGTCTCCCCTGGGTCTGACTGAGCGCCTCCAGGAGAGAGGCCCAAGCAAGACGTGCCCCGAGGAGCGTCTTGCCACATGTCAACACTGGGTCTGACTGAGTGCCTCCATGAGAGAAGCCCCAGCAAGACGCGCCCCGAGGAGCATCTTGCCACATGTCAACACTGGGTCTGACTGAGAACCTCCAGGAGAGAGGCCCAACTACGACGCGCCCCGAGGAGCGTCTTGCCACATGTCAACACTGGGTCTTACTGAGCGCCTCCAGGAGAGAGGCCCAAGCAAGACGCGCCCCGAGGAGCGTCTTGTCACATGTCACTACTCGGTCTGACTGAGCGCCTCCAGGAGAGAGGCCCAAGCAAGACGTGCCCCGAGGAGCGTCTTGCCACATGTCAACAATGGGTCTGACTGAGGGCCTCCAGGAAAGAAGCCCAAGCAAGAAGCGCCCCGAGGAGCGTCTTGCCACATGTCAGCACTGGGTCTGACTGAGCGCCTCCAGGAGAGAGGCCCAAGCAAGACACGCCCCGAGGAGCGTCTTGACACATGTCAACACTGGGTCTGACTGAGGGCCTCCATGAGAGAAGCCCAAGCAAGACGCGCCCCGAGGAGAGTCTTGCCACATGTCAACACTGGGTCTGACAGAGGGCATCCAGGAGAGAGGCCCAAGCAATACGCGCCCCGAGGAGCGTCTTGCCACATGTCACCACTGGGTCTGACTGAGCGCCTCCAGGAGAGAGGCCCAAGAAAGAAGCGCCCCGAGGAGCGTCTTGCCACGTGTCAACACTGGGTCTGATTGAGGGCCTTCTGGAGAGAGGCCCAAGCAAGACGCGCCCAGAGGAGCGTCTTGCCACATGTCAACAATGGGTCTGACTGAGGGCCTCCAGGAGAGAAGCCAAAGCAAGACGCGCCCCGAGGAGCGTCTTGCCACATGTCAGCACTCGGTCTGACTGAGCGCCTCCAGGAGAGAGGCCCAAGCAAGACGTGCCCCGAGGAGCGTCTTGCCACATGTCAACACTGGGTCTGACTGAGTGCCTCCAGGAGAGAGGCCCAAGCAAGACGCGCCCCGAGGAGCGTCTTGCCACATGTGAACACTGGGTCTGACTGAGCGCCTCCAGGAGAGAGGCCCAAGCAAGACGCGCCCGGAGGAGCGTCTTGCCACATGTCAGCACTCGGTCTGACTGAGCGACTCCAGGAGAGAGGCCCAAGCAAGACGTGCCCCGAGGAGCGTCTTGCCACATGTCAACACTAGGTCTGACTGAGCTTCTCCAGGAGAGAGGCCCAAGCAAGACGCGCCCCGAGGAGCGTCTTGCCACATGTCACCTCTGGGTCTGACTGAGGGCCTCCAGGAGAGAAGCCCAAGCAAGAAGCGCCGCGAGGAGCGTCTTGCCACATGTCAACACTGGGTCTGATTGAGCGCCTCCAGGAGAGAGGCCCAAGCAAGACACGCCCCGAGGAGCGTCTTGACACATGTGAACACTGGGTCTGACTGAGGGCCTCCATGAGAGAAGCCCAAGCAAGACGCGCCCCGAGGAGAGTCTTGCCAAATGTCAAACCTGGGTCTGACAGAGGGCATTCAGGAGAGAGGCCCAAGCAATACGCGCCCCGAGGAGCGTCTTGCCACATGTCACCACTGGGTCTGACTGAGCGCCTCCAGGAGAGAGGCCCGAGCAAGAAGCGCCCCGAGGAGCGTCTTGCCACATGTCAGCACTCGGTCTGACTGAGCGCCTCCAGGAGAGAGGCCCAAGCAAGACGTGCCCCGAGGAGCGTCTTGCCACATGTCAACACTGGGTCTGACTGAGCGCCTCCAGGAGAGAGGCCCAAGCAAGACGCGCCCGGAGGAGCGTCTTGCCGCATGTCAGCACTCGGTCTGACTGAGCGCCTCCAGGAGAGAGGCCCAAGCAAGACACGCCCCGAGGAGCATTTTGACAGATGTCTCCTCTGGGTCTGACTGAGCGCCTCCAGGAGAGAGGCCCAAGCAAGAATAGCCCCGAGGAGCGTCTTGCCACATGTCAACACTGGGTCTGATTGAGGGCCTTCTGGAGAGAGGCCCAAGCAAGACGCGCCCAGAGTAGCGTCTTGCCACATGTCAACAAATGGTCTGACTGAGGGCCTCCAGGAGAGAAGCCCAAGCAAGACGCGCCCCGAGGAGCGTCTTGCCACATGTCAGCACTCGGTCTGACTGAGCGCCTCCAGGAGAGAGGCCCAAGCAAGACGTGCCCCGAGGAGCGTCTTGCCACATGTCAACACTGGGTCTGACTGAGCGCCTCCAGGAGAGAGGCCCAAGCAAGACGTGCCCTGAGGAGCGTCTTGCCACATGTGAACACTGGGTCTGACTGAGCGCCTCCAGGAGAGAGGCCCAAGAAAGACGCGCCCGGAGGAGCGTCTTGCCACATGTCAGCTCTCGGTCTGACTGAGCGCCTCCAGGAGAGAGGCCCAAGCAAGACGCGCCCCGAGGAGCATCTTGACACATGTCTCCCCTGGGTCTGACTGAGCGCCTCCAGGAGAGAAGCCCAAGCAAGAAGCGCCCCGAGGAGCGTCTTGCCATATGTCAGCACTGGGTCTGACTGAGCGCCTCCAGGAGAGAGGCCCAAGCAAGACACGCCCCGAGGAGCGTCTTGACACATGTCAACACTGGTTCTGACTGAGGGCCTCCAGGAGAGAGGCCCAAGCAAGACGCGCCCGGAGGAGCGTCTTGCCACATGTCAGCACTCGGTCTGACTGAGCGCCTCCAGGAGAGAGGCCCAAGCAAGACGCGCCCCGAGGAGCATCTTGACACATGTCTCCTCTGGGTCTGACTGAGCGCCTCCAGGAGAGAGGCCCAAGCAAGACGCGCCCCGAGGAGCGTCTTGTCACATGTCACTACTCGGTCTGACTGAGCGCCTCCAGGAGAGTGGCCCAAGCAAGACGTGCCCCGAGGAGCGTCTTGCCACATGTCAACAATGGGTCTGACTGAGGGCCTCCAGGAGAGAAGCCCAAGCAAGAAGCGCCCCGAGGAGCGTCTTGCCACATGTCAGCACTGGGTCTGACTGAGTGCCTCCAGGAGAGAGGCCCAAGCAAGACACGCCCCGAGGAGCGTCTTGACACATGTCAACACTGGGTCTGACTGAGGGCCTCCATGAGAGAAGCCCAAGCAAGACGCGCCCCGAGGAGAGTCTTGCCACATGTGAACACTGGGTCTGACAGAGGGCATCCAGGAGAGAGGCCCAAGCAATACGCGCCCCGAGGAGCGTCTTGCCACGTGTCAATACTGGGTCTGATTGAGGGCCTTCTGGAGAGAGGCCCAAGCAAGACGCGCCCAGAGGAGCGTCTTGCCACATGTCAACAATGGGTCTGACTGTGGGCCTCCAGGAGAGAAGCCCAAGCAAGACGCGCCCCGAGGAGCGTCTTGCCACATGTCAGCACTCGGTCTGACTGAGCGCCTCCAGGAGAGAGGCCCAAGCAAGACGTGCCCCGAGGAGCGTCTTGCCACATGTCAACACTGGGTCTGACTGAGTGCCTCCAGGAGAGAGGCCCAAGCATGACGCGCCCCGAGGAGCATCTTGACACATGTCTCCTCTGGGTCTGACTGAGCGCCTCCAGGAGAGAGGCCCAAGCAAGAGGTGCCCCGAGGAGCGTCTTGCCACATGTCAACACTGGGTCTGACTGAGTGCCTCCATGAGAGAAGCCCCAGCAAGACGCGCCCCGAGGAGCATCTTGCCACATGTCAAAACTGGGTCTGACTGAGAACCTCCAGGAGAGAGGCCCAAGCAAGACGTGCCCCGAGGAGCGTCTTGCCACATGTCAACAATGGGTCTGACTGAGGGCCTCCAGGAGAGAAGCCCAAGCAAGAAGCGCCCCGAGGAGCGTCTTGCCACATGTCAGCACTGGGTCTGACTGAGCGCCTCCAGGAGAGAGGCCCAAGCAAGACACGCCCCGAGGAGTGTCTTGACACATGTCAACACTGGGTCTGACTGAGGGCCTCCATGAGAGAAGCCCAAGCAAGACGCGCCCCGAGGAGAGTCTTGCCACATGTCAACACTGGGTCTGACAGAGGGCATCCAGGAGAGAGGCCCAAGCAATACGCGCCCCGAGGAGAGTCTTGCCACATGTCACCACTGGGTCTGACTGAGCGCCTCCAGGAGAGAGGCCCAAGAAAGAAGCGCCCCGAGGAGCGTCTTGCCACGTGTCAACACTGGGTCTGATTGAGGGCCTTCTGGAGAGAGGCCCAAGCAAGACGCGCCCAGAGGAGCGTCTTGCCACATGTCAACAATGGGTCTGACTGAGTGCCTCCAGGAGAGAGGCCCAAGCAAGACGCGCCCCGAGGAGCGTCTTCCACATGTGAACACTGGGTCTGACTGAGCGCCTCCAGGAGAGAGGCCCAAGCAAGACGCGCCCGGAGGAGCGTCTTGCCACATGTCAGCACTCGGTCTGACTGAGCGCCTCCAGGAGAGAGGCCCAAGCAAGACGTGCCCCGAGGAGCGTCTTGCCACATGTCAACACTAGGTCTGACTGAGCTTCTCCAGGAGAGAGGCCCAAGCAAGACGCGCCCCGAGGAGCGTCTTGCCACATGTCACCTCTGGGTCTGACTGAGGGCCTCCAGGAGAGAAGCCCAAGCAAGAAGCGCCGCGAGGAGCGTCTTGCCACATGTCAACACTGGGTCTGACTGAGCGCCTCCAGGAGAGAGGCCCAAGCAAGACACGCCCCGAGGAGCGTCTTGACACATGTGAACACTGGGTCTGACTGAGGGCCTCCATGAGAGAAGCCCAAGCAAGACGCGCCCCGAGGAGAGTCTTGCCACATGTCAACACTGGGTCTGACAGAGGGCATTCAGGAGAGAGGCCCAAGCAATACGGGCCCCGAGGAGCGTCTTGCCACATGTCACCACTGGGTCTGACTGAGCGCCTCCAGGAGAGAGGCCCAAGCAAGAAGCGCCCCGAGGAGCGTCTTGCCACATGTCAGCACTCGGTCTGACTGAGCGCCTCCAGGAGAGAGGCCCAAGCAAGACGTGCCCCGAGGAGCGTCTTGCCACATGTCAACACTGGGTCTGACTGAGCGCCTCCAGGAGAGAGGCCCAAGCAAGACGCGCCCGGAGGAGCGTCTTGCCACATGTCAGCACTCGGTCTGACTGAGCGCCTCCAGGAGAGAGGCCCAAGCAAGACACGCCCCGAGGAGCATCTTGACACATGTCTCCTCTGGGTCTGACTGAGCGCCTCCAGGAGAGAGGCCCAAGCAAGACGTGCCCCGAGGAGCGTCTTGCCACATGTCAACACTGGGTCTGACTGAGTGCCTCCATGAGAGAAGCCCCAGCAAGACGCGCCCCGAGGAGCATCTTGCCACATGTCAACACTGGGTCTGACTGAGAACCTCCAGGAGAGAGGCCCAAGCACGACGCGCCCCGAGGAGCGTCTTGCCACATGTCAACACTGGGTCTGACTGAGCGCCTCCAGGAGAGAGGCCCAAGCAAGACGCGCCCCGAGGAGCGTCTTGTCACATGTCACTACTCGGTCTGACTGAACGCCTCCAGGAGAGTGGCCCAAGCAAGACCTGCCCCGAGGAGCGTCTTGCCACATGTCAACAATGGGTCTGACTGAGGGCCTCCAGGAGAGAAGCCCAAGCAAGAAGCGCCCCGAGGAGCGTCTTGCCACATGTCAGCACTGGGTCTGACTGAGCGCCTCCAGGAGAGAGGCCCAAGCAAGACACGCCCCGAGGAGCGTCTTGACACATGTCAACACTGGGTCTGACTGAGGGCCTCCATGAGAGAAGCCCAAGCAAGACGCGCCCCGAGGAGAGTCTTGCCACATGTCAACACTGGGTCTGACAGAGGGCATCCAGGAGAGAGGCCCAAGCAATACGCGCCCCGAGGAGCGTCTTGCCACGTGTCAATACTGGGTCTGATTGAGGGCCTTCTGGAGAGAGGCCCAAGCAAGACGCGCCCAGAGGAGCGTCTTGCCACATGTCAACAATGGGTCTGACTGTGGGCCTCCAGGAGAGAAGCCCAAGCAAGACGCGCCCCGAGGAGCGTCTTGCCACATGTCAGCACTCGGTCTGACTGAGCGCCTCCAGGAGAGAGGCCCAAGCAAGAAGCGCCCCGAGGAGCGTCTTGCCACATGTCAACACTGGGTCTGACAGAGGGCATTCTGGAGAGAGGCCCAAGCAATACGGGCCCCGAGGAGCGTCTTGCCACATGTCACCACTGGGTCTGACTGAGCGCCTCCAGGAGAGAGTCCCAAGCAAGAAGCGCCCCGAGGAGCGTCTTGCCACATGTCAGCACTCGGTCTGACTGAGCGCCTCCAGGAGAGAGGCCCAAGCAAGACGTGCCCCGAGGAGCGTCTTGCCACATGTCAACACTGGGTCTGACTGAGCGCCTCCAGGAGAGAGGCCCAAGCAAGACGTGCCCCGAGGAGCGTCTTGCCACATGTCAACACTGGGTCTGACTGAGCGCCTTCAGAAGAGAGGCCCAAGCAAGACGCGCCCGGAGGAGCGTCTTGCCACATGTCAGCACTCGGTCTGACTGAGCGCCTCCAGGAGAGAGGCCCAAGCAAGACACGCCCCGAGGAGCATCTTGACACATGTCTCCTCTGGGTCTGACTGAGCGCCTCCAGGAGAGAGGCCCAAGCAAGACGTGCCCCGAGGAGCGTCTTGCCACATGTCAACACTGGGTCTGACTGAGTGCCTCCATGAGAGAAGCCCCTGCAAGACGCGCCCCGAGGAGCATCTTGCCACATGTCAACACTGGGTCTGACTGAGAACCTCCAGGAGAGAGGCCCAAGCACGACGCGCCCCGAGGAGCGTCTTGCCACATGTCAACACTGGGTCTGACTGAGCGCCTCCAGGAGAGAGGCCCAAGCAAGACGCGCCCCGAGGAGCGTCTTGTCACATGTCACTACTCGGTCTGACTGAGCGCCTCCAGGAGAGTGGCCCAAGCAAGACCTGCCCCGAGGAGCGTCTTGCCACATGTCAACAATGGGTCTGACTGAGGGCCTCCAGGAGAGAAGCCCAAGCAAGAAGCGCCCCGAGGAGCGTCTTGCCACATGTCAGCACTGGGTCTGACTGAGCGCCTCCAGGAGAGAGGCCCAAGCAAGACACGCCCCGAGGAGCGTCTTGACACATGTCAACACTGGGTCTGACTGAGGGCCTCCATGAGAGAAGCCCAAGCAAGACGCGCCCCGAGGAGAGTCTTGCCACATGTCAACACTGGGTCTGAAAGAGGGCATCCAGGAGAGAGGCCCAAGCAATACGCGCCCCGAGGAGCATCTTGCCACGTGTCAATACTGGGTCTGATTGAGGGCCTTCTGGAGAGAGGCCCAAGCAAGACGCGCCCAGAGGAGCGTCTTGCCACATGTCAACAATGGGTCTGACTGTGGGCCTCCAGGAGAGAAGCCCAAGCAAGACGCGCCCCGAGGAGCGTCTTGCCACATGTCAGCACTCGGTCTGACTGAGCGCCTCCAGGAGAGAGGCCCAAGCAAGACGTGCCCCGAGGAGCGTCTTGCCACATGTCAACACTGGGTCTGACTGAGTGCCTCCAGGAGAGAGGCCCAAGCAAGACGCGCCCCGAGGAGCATCTTGACACATGTCTCCTATGGGTCTGACTGAGCGCCTCCAGGAGAGAGGCCCAAGCAAGAGGTGCCCCGAGGAGCGTCTTGCCACATGTCAACACTGGGTCTGACTGAGTGCCTCCATGAGAGAAGCCCCAGCAAGACGCGCCCCGAGGAGCATCTTGCCACATGTCAAAACTGGGTCTGACTGAGAACCTCCAGGAGAGAGGCCCAAGCAAGACGTGCCCCGAGGAGCGTCTTGCCACATGTCAACAATGGGTCTGACTGAGGGCCTCCAGGAGAGAAGCCCAAGCAAGAAGCGCCCCGAGGAGCGTCTTGCCACATGTCAGCACTGGGTCTGACTGAGCGCCTCCAGGAGAGAGGCCCAAGCAAGACACGCCCCGAGGAGCGTCTTGACACATGTCAACACTGGGTCTGACTGAGGGCCTCCATGAGAGAAGCCCAAGCAAGACGCGCCCCGAGGAGAGTCTTGCCACATGTCAACACTGGGTCTGACAGAGGGCATCCAGGAGAGAGGCCCAAGCAATACGCGCCCCGAGGAGAGTCTTGCCACATGTCACCACTGGGTCTGACTGAGCGCCTCCAGGAGAGAGGCCCAAGAAAGAAGCGCCCCGAGGAGCGTCTTGCCACGTGTCAACACTGGGTCTGATTGAGGGCCTTCTGGAGAGAGGCCCAAGCAAGACGCGCCCAGAGGAGCGTCTTGCCACATGTCAACAATGGGTCTGACTGAGTGCCTCCAGGAGAGAGGCCCAAGCAAGACGCGCCCCGAGGAGCGTCTTCCACATGTGAACACTGGGTCTGACTGAGCGCCTCCAGGAGAGAGGCCCAAGCAAGACGCGCCCGGAGGAGCGTCTTGCCACATGTCAGCACTCGGTCTGACTGAGCGCCTCCAGGAGAGAGGCCCAAGCAAGACGTGCCCCGAGGAGCGTCTTGCCACATGTCAACACTAGGTCTGACTGAGCTTCTCCAGGAGAGAGGCCCAAGCAAGACGCGCCCCGAGGAGCGTCTTGCCACATGTCACCTCTGGGTCTGACTGAGGGCCTCCAGGAGAGAAGCCCAAGCAAGAAGCGCCGCGAGGAGCGTCTTGCCACATGTCAACACTGGGTCTGACTGAGCGCCTCCAGGAGAGAGGCCCAAGCAAGACACGCCCCGAGGAGCGTCTTGACACATGTGAACACTGGGTCTGACTGAGGGCCTCCATGAGAGAAGCCCAAGCAAGACGCGCCCCGAGGAGAGTCTTGCCACATGTCAACACTGGGTCTGACAGAGGGCATTCAGGAGAGAGGCCCAAGCAATACGGGCCCCGAGGAGCGTCTTGCCACATGTCACCACTGGGTCTGACTGAGCGCCTCCAGGAGAGAGGCCCAAGCAAGAAGCGCCCCGAGGAGCGTCTTGCCACATGTCAGCACTCGGTCTGACTGAGCGCCTCCAGGAGAGAGGCCCAAGCAAGACGTGCCCCGAGGAGCGTCTTGCCACATGTCAACACTGGGTCTGACTGAGCGCCTCCAGGAGAGAGGCCCAAGCAAGACGCGCCCGGAGGAGCGTCTTGCCACATGTCAGCACTCGGTCTGACTGAGCGCCTCCAGGAGAGAGGCCCAAGCAAGACACGCCCCGAGGAGCATTTTGACACATGTCTCCTCTGGGTCTGACTGAGCGCCTCCAGGAGAGAGGCCCAAGCAAGAATAGCCCCGAGGAGCGTCTTGCCACGTGTCAACACTGGGTCTGATTGAGGGCCTTCTGGAGAGAGGCCCAAGCAAGACGTGCCCCGAGGAGCGTCTTGCCACATGTCAACACTCGGTCTGACTGAGCGCCTCCAGGAGAGAGGCCCAAGCAAGACGTGCCCCGAGGAGCGTCTTGCCACATGTCAACACTGGGTCTGACTGAGCGCCTCCAAGAGAGAGGCCCAAGCAAGACGTGCCCTGAGGAGCGTCTTGCCACATGTGAACACTGGGTCTGACTGAGCGCCTCCAGGAGAGAAGCCCAAGCAAGACGCGCCCCGAGGAGCGTCTTGCCACATGTCAGCACTCGGTCTGACTGAGCGCCTCCAGGAGAGAGGCCCAAGCAAGACGCGCCCCGAGGAGCGTCTTGACACATGTCTCCTCTGGGTCTGACTGAGCGCCTCCAGGAGAGAGGCCCAAGCAAGACGCGCCCGGAGGAGCGTCTTGCCACATGTCAGCACTCGGTCTGACTGAGCGCCTCCAGGAGAGAGGCCCAAGCAAGACGCGCCCCGAGGAGCATCTTGACACATGTCTCCCCTGGGTCTGACTGAGCGCCTCCAGGAGAGAAGCCCAAGCAAGAAGCGCCCTGAGGAGCGTCTTGACACATGTCAACACTGGGTCTGACTGAGGGCCTCCAGGAGAGAGGCCCAAGCAAGACGCGCCCGGAGGAGCGTCTTGCCACATGTCAGCACTCGGTCTGACTGAGCGCCTCCAGGAGAGAGGCCCAAGCAAGACGCGCCCCGAGGAGCATCTTGACACATGTCTCCTCTGGGTCTGACTGAGCGCCTCCAGGAGAGAGGCCCAAGCAAGACGTGCCCCGAGGAGCGTCTTGCCACATGTCAACACTGGGTCTGACTGAGTGCCTCCATGAGAGAAGCCCCAGCAAGACGCGCCCCGAGGAGCATCTTGCCACATGTCAACACTGGGTCTGACTGAGAACCTCCAGGAGAGAGGCCCAAGCACGACGCGCCCCGAGGAGCGTCTTGCTTCATGTCAACACTGGGTCTGACTGAGCGCCTCCAGGAGAGAGGCCCAAGCAAGACGCGCCCCGAGGAGCGTCTTGTCACATGTCACTACTCGGTCTGACTGAGCGCCTCCAGGAGAGAGGCCCAAGCAAGACGTGCCCCGAGGAGCGTCTTGCCACATGTCAACAATGGGTCTGACTGAGGGCCTCCAGGAGAGAAGCCCAAGCAAGAAGCGCCCCGAGGAGCGTCTTGCCACATGTCAGCACTGGGTCTGACTGAGCGCCTCCAGGAGAGAGGCCCAAGCAAGACACGCCCCGAGGAGCGTCTTGACACATGTCAACACTGGGTCTGACTGAGGGCCTCCATGAGAGAAGCCCAAGCAAGACGCGCCCCGAGGAGAGTCTTGCCACATGTCAACACTGGGTCTGACAGAGGGCATCCAGGAGAGAGGCCCAAGCAATACGCGCCCCGAGGAGAGTCTTGCCACATGTCACCACTGGGTCTGACTGAGCGCCTCCAGGAGAGAGGCCCAAGAAAGAAGCGCCCCGAGGAGCGTCTTGCCACGTGTCAACACTGGGTCTGATTGAGGGCCTTCTGGAGAGAGGCCCAAGCAAGACGCGCCCAGAGGAGCGTCTTGCCACATGTCAACAATGGGTCTGACTGAGTGCCTCCAGGAGAGAGGCCCAAGCAAGACGCGCCCCGAGGAGCGTCTTCCACATGTGAACACTGGGTCTGACTGAGCGCCTCCAGGAGAGAGGCCCAAGCAAGACACGCCCGGAGGAGCGTCTTGCCACATGTCAGCACTCGGTCTGACTGAGCGCCTCCAGGAGAGAGGCCCAAGCAAGACGTGCCCCGAGGAGCGTCTTGCCACATGTCAACACTAGGTCTGACTGAGCTTCTCCAGGAGAGAGGCCCAAGAAAGACGCGCCCCGAGGAGCGTCTTGCCACATGTCACCTCTGGGTCTGACTGAGGGCCTCCAGGAGAGAAGCCCAAGCAAGAAGCGCCGCGAGGAGCGTCTTGCCACATGTCAACACTGGGTCTGACTGAGCGCCTCCAGGAGAGAGGCCCAAGCAAGACACGCCCCGAGGAGCGTCTTGACACATGTGAACACTGGGTCTGACTGAGGGCCTCCATGAGAGAAGCCCAAGCAAGACGCGCCCCGAGGAGAGTCTTGCCACATGTCAACACTGGGTCTGACAGAGGGCATTCAGGAGAGAGGCCCAAGCAATACGGGCCCCGAGGAGCGTCTTGCCACATGTCACCACTGGGTCTGACTGAGCGCCTCCAGGAGAGAGGCCCAAGCAAGAAGCGCCCCGAGGAGCGTCTTGCCACATGTCAGCACTCGGTCTGACTGAGCGCCTCCAGGAGAGAGGCCCAAGCAAGACGTGCCCCGAGGAGCGTCTTGCCACATGTCAACACTGGGTCTGACTGAGCGCCTCCAGGAGAGAGGCCCAAGCAAGACGCGCCCGGAGGAGCGTCTTGCCACATGTCAGCACTCGGTCTGACTGAGAGCCTCCAGGAGAGAGGCCCAAGCAAGACACGCCCCGAGGAGCATTTTGACACATGTCTCCTCTGGGTCTGACTGAGCGCCTCCAGGAGAGAGGCCCAAGCAAGAATAGCCCCGAGGAGCGTCTTGCCACGTGTCAACACTGGGTCTGATTGAGGGCCTTCTGGAGAGAGGCCCAAGCAAGACGTGCCCCGAGGAGCGTCTTGCCACATGTCAACACTCGGTCTGACTGAGCGCCTCCAGGAGAGAGGCCCAAGCAAGACGTGCCCCGAGGAGCGTCTTGCCACATGTCAACACTGGGTCTGACTGAGCGCCTCCAAGAGAGAGGCCCAAGCAAGACGTGCCCTGAGGAGCGTCTTGCCACATGTGAACACTGGGTCTGACTGAGCGCCTCCAGGAGAGAAGCCCAAGCAAGACGCGCCCCGAGGAGCGTCTTGCCACATGTCAGCACTCGGTCTGACTGAGCGCCTCCAGGAGAGAGGCCCAAGCAAGACTTGCCCCGAGGAGCGTCTTGCCACATGTCAACACTGGGTCTGACTGAGCGCCTCCAGGAGAGAGGCCCAAGCAAGACGTGTCCTGAGGAGCGTCTTGCCACATGTGAACACTGGGTCTGACTGAGCGCCTCCAGGAGAGAGGCCCAAGCAAGACGCGCCCGGAGGAGCGTCTTGCCACATGTCAGCACTCGGTCTGACTGAGAGCCTCCAGGAGAGAGGCCCAAGCAAGACGCGCCCCGAGGAGCATCTTGACACATGTCTCCCCTGGGTCTGACTGAGCGCCTCCAGGAGAGAAGCCCAAGCAAGAAGCGCCCTGAGGAGCGTCTTGACACATGTCAACACTGGGTCTGACTGAGGGCCTCCAGGAGAGAGGCCCAAGCAAGACGCGCCCGGAGGAGCGTCTTGCCACATGTCAGCACTCGGTCTGACTGAGCGCCTCCAGGAGAGAGGCCCAAGCAAGACGCGCCCCGAGGAGCATCTTGACACATGTCTCCTCTGGGTCTGACTGAGCGCCTCCAGGAGAGAGGCCCAAGCAAGACGTGCCCCGAGGAGCGTCTTGCCACATGTCAACACTGGGTCTGACTGAGTGCCTCCATGAGAGAAGCCCCAGCAAGACGCGCCCCGAGGAGCATCTTGCCACATGTCAACACTGGGTCTGACTGAGAACCTCCAGGAGAGAGGCCCAAGCACGACGCGCCCCGAGGAGCGTCTTGCTTCATGTCAACACTGGGTCTGACTGAGCGCCTCCAGGAGAGAGGCCCAAGCAAGACGCGCCCCGAGGAGCGTCTTGTCACATGTCACTACTCGGTCTGAATGAGCGCCTCCAGGAGAGAGGCCCAAGCAAGACGTGCCCCGAGGAGCGTCTTGCCACATGTCAACAATGGGTCTGACTGAGGGCCTCCAGGAGAGAAGCCCAAGCAAGAAGCGCCCCGAGGAGCGTCTTGCCACATGTCAGCACTGGGTCTGACTGAGCGCCTGCAGGAGAGAGGCCCAAGCAAGACACGCCCCGAGGAGCGTCTTGACACGTGTCAACACTGGGTCTGACTGAGGGCCTCCATGAGAGAAGCCCAAGCAAGACGCGCCCCGAGGAGAGTCTTGCCACATGTCAACACTGGGTCTGACAGAGGACATCCAGGAGAGAGGCCCAAGCAATACGCGCCCCGTGGAGCGTCTTGCCACATGTCACCACTGGGTCTGACTGAGCGCCTCCAGGAGAGAGGCCCAAGAAAGAAGCGCCCCGAGGAGCGTCTTGCCACGTGTCAACACTGGGTCTGATTGAGGGCCTTCTGGAGAGAGGCCCAAGCAAGACGCGCCCAGAGGAGCGTCTTGCCACATGTCAACAATGGGTCTGACTGAGGGCCTCCAGGAGAGAAGCCCAAGCAAGACGCGCCCCGAGGAGCGTCTTGCCACATGTCAGCACTCGGTCTGACTGAGCGCCTCCAGGAGAGAGGCCCAAGCAAGACGTGCCCCGAGTAGCGTCTTGCCACATGTCAACACTGGGTCTGACTGAGTGCCTCCAGGAGAGAGGCCCAAGCAAGACGCGCCCCGAGGAGCGTCTTGCCACATGTGAACACTGGGTCTGACTGAGCGCCTCCAGGAGAGAGGCCCAAGCAAGACGCGCCCGGAGGAGCGTCTTGCCACATGTCAGCACTCGGTCTGACTGAGCGCCTCCAGGAGAGAGGCCCAAGCAAGACGTGCCCCGAGGAGCGTCTTGCCACATGTCAACACTAGGTCTGACTGAGCTTCTCCAGGAGAGAGGCCCAAGCAAGACGCGCCCCGAGGAGCGTCTTGCCACATGTCACCTCTGGGTCTGACTGAGCACCTCCAGGAGAGAGGCCCAAGCAAGATGCGTCCCGAGGAGCGTCTTGTCACATGTCAACACTGGGTCTGACTGAGCGCCTCCAGGAGAGAGGCCCAAGCAAGAAACGCCCGAGGAGCGTCTTGACACATGTCAACACTGGGTCTGACTGATCACCTCCCCTGGAGAGAGGCCCAAGCAAGACGCGCCCTGAGGAGCGTCTTGCCACATGTCAACACTGGGTCTGACTGAGTGCCTCCATGAGAGAAGCCCCAGCAAGATGTGCCCCAAGGAGCGTCATGCCACATGTCAACACTGGGTCTGACTGAGCGCCTCCAGGAGAGAGGCCCAATCAAGACGTGCCCCAAGGAGCGTCTTGCCACATGTCAACAATGGGTCTGACTGAGGGCCTCCAGGAGAGAAGCCCAAGCAAGAAGCGCCCCGAGGAGCGTCTTGCCACATGTCAACACTGGGTCTGACTGAGCGCCTCCAGGAGAGAGGCCCAAGCAAGACACGCCCCGAGGAGCGTCTTGACACATGTAAACACTGGGTCTGACAGAGGGCATCCAGGAGAGAGAGCCAAGCAATACGCGCCCCGAGGAGCGTCTTGCCACATGTCACCACTGGGTCTGACTGAGCGCCTCCAGGAGAGAGGCCCAAGAAAGACGCGCCCGGAGGAGCGTCTTGCCACATGTCAGCACTCGGTCTGACTGAGCGCCTCCAGGAGAGAGGCCCAAGCAAGACGTGCCCTGAGGAGCGTCTTGCCACATGTGAACACTGGGTCTGACTGAGCGCCTCCAGGAGAGAGGCCCAAGCAAGACACGCCCGGAGGAGCGTCTTGCCACATGTCAGCACTCGGTCTGACTGAGCGCCTCCAGGAGAGAGGCCCAAGCAAGACGCGCCCCGAGGAGCATCTTGACACATGTCTCCCCTGGGTCTGACTGAGCGCCTCCAGGAGAGAAGCCCAAGCAAGAAGCGCCCTGAGGAGCGTCTTGACACATGTCAACACTGGGTCTGACTGAGGGCCTCCAGGAGAGAGGCCCAAGCAAGACGCGCCCGGAGGAGCGTCTTGCCACATGTCAGCACTCGGTCTGATTGAGCGCCTCCAGGAGAGAGGCCCAAGCAAGACGCGCCCCGAGGAGCATCTTGACACATGTCTCCTCTGGGTCTGACTGAGCGCCTCCAGGAGAGAGGCCCAAGCAAGACGTGCCCCGAGGAGCGTCTTGCCACATGTCAACACTGGGTCTGACTGAGTGCCTCCATGAGAGAAGCCCCAGCAAGACGCGCCCCGAGGAGCATCTTGCCACATGTCAACACTGGGTCTGACTGAGAACCTCCAGGAGAGAGGCCCAAGCACGACGCGCCCCGAGGAGCGTCTTGCTTCATGTCAACACTGGGTCTGACTGAGCGCCTCCAGGAGAGAGGCCCAAGCAAGACACGCCCCGAGGAGCGTCTTGACACATGTCAACACTGGGTCTGACAGAGGGCATTCAGGAGAGAGGCCCAAGCAAGACGTGCCCCGAGGAGCGTCTTGCCACATGTCAACAATGGGTCTGACTGAGGGCCTCCAGGAGAGAAGCCCAAGCAAGAAGCGCCGCGAGGAGCGTCTTGCCACATGTCAACACTGGGTCTGACTGAGCTCCTCCAGGAGAGAGGCCCAAGCAAGACACGCCCCGAGGAGCGTCTTGACACATGTGAACACTGGGTCTGACTGAGGGCCTCCATGAGAGAAGCCCAAGCAAGACGCGCCCCGAGGAGAGTCTTGCCACATGTCAACACTGGGTCTGACAGAGGGCATTCAGGAGAGAGGCCCAAGCAATACGCGCCCCGAGGAGCGTCTTGCCACATGTCACCACTGGGTCTGACTGAGCGCCTCCAGGAGAGAGGCCCAAGCAAGAAGCGCCCCGAGGAGCGTCTTGCCACATGTCAGCACTCGGTCTGACTGAGCGCCTCCAGGAGAGAGGCCCAAGCAAGACGTGCCCCGAGGAGCGTCTTGCCACATGTCAACACTGGGTCTGACTGAGCGCCTCCAGGAGAGAGGCCCAAACAAGACGCGCCCGGAGGAGCGTCTTGCCACATGTCAGCACTCGGTCTGACTGAGCGCCTCCAGGAGAGAGGCCCAAGCAAGACGCGCCCCGAGGAGCATTTTGACACATGTCTCCTCTGGGTCTGACTGAGCGCCTCCAGGAGAGAGGCCCAAGCAAGAAGAGCCCCGAGGAGCGTCTTGCCACGTGTCAACACTGGGTCTGATTGAGGGCCTTCTGGAGAGAGGCCCAAGCAAGACGCGCCCAGAGGAGCGTCTTGCCACATGTCAACAATGTGTCTGACTGAGGGCCTCCAGGAGAGAAGCCCAAGCAAGACGCGCCCCGAGGAGAGTCTTGCCACATGTCAGCACTCGGTCTGACTGAGCGCCTCCAGGAGAGAGGCCCAAGCAAGACGTGCCCCGAGGAGCGTCTTGCCACATGTCAACACTGGGTCTGACTGAGTGCCTCCAGGTGAGAGGCCCAAGCAAGACGTGCCCTGAGGAGCGTCTTGCCACATGTGAACACTGGGTCTGACTGAGCGCCTCCAGGAGAGAGGCCCAAGCAAGACGCGCCCGGAGGAGCGTCTTGCCACATGTCAGCACTCGGTCTGACTGAGCGCCTCCAGGAGAGAGGCCCAAGCAAGACGCGCCCCGAGGAGCGTCTTGTCACATGTCACTACTCGGTCTGACTGAGCGCCTCCAGGAGAGAGGCCCAAGCAAGACGTGCCCCGAGGAGCGTCTTGCCAAATGTCAACAATGGGTCTGACTGAGGGCCTCCAGGAGAGAAGCCCAAGCAAGAAGCGCCGCGAGGAGCGTCTTGCCACATGTCAACACTGGGTCTGACTGAGCGCCTCCAGGAGAGAGGCCCAAGCAAGACGCGCCCCGAGGAGCGTCTTGTCACATGTCAGCACTTCGTCTGACTGAGCGCCTCCAGGAGAGAGGCCCAAGCAAGACGCGCCCCGAGGAGCATCTTGACACATGTCTCCTCTGGGTCTGACTGAGCGCCTCCAGGAGAGAGGCCCAAGCAAGACGTGCCCCGAGGAGCGTCTTGACACATGTCACCACTGGGTCTGACTGAGCGCCTCCAGGAGAGAGGCCCAAGCAAGAAGCGCCCCGAGCAGCGTCTTGCCACATGTCAGCACTGGGTCTGACAGAGGGCATCCAGGAGAGAGGCCCAAGCAATACGCGCCCCGAGGAGCGTCTTGCCACATGTCACCACTGGGTCTGACAGAGGTTCTCCAGGAGAGAGGCCCAAGCAATACGCGCCCCGAGGAGCGTCTTGCCACATGTCACCACTGGGTCTGACTGAGCGCCTCCAGGAGAGAGGCCCAAGCAAGAAGCGCCCCGAGGAGCGTCTTGCCACATGTCAGCACTCGGTCCGACTGAGCGCCTCCAGGAGAGAGGCCCAAGCAAGACGTGCCCCGAGGAGCGTCTTGCCACATGTCAACACTGGGACTGACTGAGTGCCTCCAGGAGAGAGGCCCAAGCAAGACGCGCCCCGAGGAGCGTCTTGCCACATGTGAACACTGGGTCTGACTGAGCGCCTCCAGGAGAGAGGCCCAAGCAAGACGCGCCCCGAGGAGCATCTTGACACATGTCTCCTCTGGGTCTGACTGAGCGCCTCCAGGAGAGAGGCCCAAGCAAGACGTGCCCCGAGGAGCGTCTTGCCACATGTCAACACTGGGTCTGACTGAGTGCCTCCTTGAGAGAAGCCCCAGCAAGACGCGCCCCGAGGATCATCTTGCCACATGTCAACACTGGGTCTGACTGAGAACCTCCAGGAGAGAGGCCCAAGCAAGACGCGCCCCGAGGAGCGTCTTGTCACATGTCACTACTCGGTCTGACTGAGCGCCTCCAGGAGAGAGGCCCAAGCAAGACGTGCCCCGAGGAGCGTCTTGCCACATGTCAACAATGGGTCTGACTGAGGGCCTCCAGGAGAGAAGCCCAAGCAAGAAGCGCCGCGAGGAGCGTCTTGCCACATGTCAACACTGGGTCTGACTGAGCGCCTCCAGGAGAGAGGCCCAAGCAAGACACGCCCCGAGGAGCGTCTTGACACATGTCAACACTGGGTCTGACTGAGGGCCTCCATGAGAGAAGCCCAAGCAAGACGCGCCCCGAGGAGAGTCTTGCCACATGTCAACACTGGGTCTGACAGAGGGCATCCAGGAGAGAGGCCCAAGCAATACGGCCCCGAGGAGCGTCTTGCCATATGTCACCACTGGGTCTGACTGAGCGCCTCCAGGAGAGAGGCCCAAGCAAGAAGCGCCCCGAGGAGCGTCTTGCCACATGACAGCACTCGGTTTGACTGAGCGCCTCCAGGAGAGAGGCCCATGCAAGACGTGCCCCGAGGAGCGTCTTGCCACATGTCAACACTGGGTCTGACTGAGCGCCTCCAGGAGAGAGGCCCAAGCAAGACGCGCCCCGAGGAGCGTCTTGCCACATGTGATCACTGGGTCTGACTGTGCGCCTCCAGGAGAGAGGCCCAAGCAAGACGCGCCCGGAGGAGCGTCTTGCCACATGTCAGCACTCGGTCTGACTGAGCGCCTCCAGGAGAGAGGCCCAAGCAAGACGCGCCCCGAGGAGCATCTTGACACATGTCTCTTCTGGGTCTGACTGAGCGCCTCCAGGAGAGAGGCCAAAGCAAGACATGCCCCGAGGAGCGTCTTGCCACATGTCAACACTGGGTCTGACTGAGTGCCTCCATGAGAGAAGCCCCAGCAAGACGCGCCCCGAGGAGCATCTTGCCACATGTCAACACTGGGTCTGACTGAGAACCTCCAGGAGAGAGGCCCAAGCACGACGCGCCCCGAGGAGCGTCTTGCCACATGTCAACACTGGGTCTGACTGAGCGCCTCCAGGAGAGAGGCCCAAGCAAGACGCGCCCCGAGGAGCGTCTTGTCACATGTCACTACTCGGTCTGACTGAGCGCCTCCAGGAGAGAGGCCCAAGCAAGACGTGCCCCGAGGAGCGTCTTGCCACATGTCAACAATGGGTCTGACTGAGGGCCTCCAGGAGAGAAGCCCAAGCAAGAAGCGCCCCGAGGAGCGTCTTGCCACAAGTCAGCACTGGGTCTGACTGAGCGCCTCCAGGAGAGAGGCCCAAGCAAGACACGCCCCGAGGAGCGTCTTGACACATGTCAACACTGGGTCTGACTGATGGCCTCCATGAGAGAAGCCCAAGCAAGACGCGCCCCGAGGAGAGTCTTGCCACATGTCAACACTGGGTCTGACAGAGGGCATCCAGGAGAGAGGCCCAAGCAATACGCCCCCCGAGGAGCCTCTTGCCACATGTCACCACTGGGTCTGACTGAGCGCCTCCAGGAGAGAGGCCCAAGAAAGAAGCGCCCCGAGGAGCGTCTTGCCACGTGTCAACACTGGGTCTGATTGAGGGCCTTCTGGAGAGAGGCCCAAGCAAGATGCGCCCCGAGGAGCGTCTTGTCACATGTCAACACTGGGTCTGACTGAGCGCCTCCAGGAGAGAGGCCCAAGCAAGAAACGCCTGAGGAGCGTCTTGACACATGTCAACACTGGGTCTGACTGATCGCCTCCCCAGGAGAGAGGCCCAAGCAAGACGCGCCCTGAGGAGCGTCTTGCCACATGTCAACACTGGGTCTGACTGAGTGCCTCCATGAGAGAAGCCCCAGCAAGACGTGCCCCAAGGAGCGTCTTGCCACATGTCAACACTGGGTCTGACTGAGCGCCTCCAGGAGAGAGGCCCAAATGAGACGCGCCCTTAGGAGCGTCTTGCCACATGTCAACACTGGGTCTGACTGAGTGCCTCCATTAGAGAAGCCCCAGCAAGACGCGCCCCGAAGAGCATCTTGCCACATGTCACTACTCGGTCTGACTGAGCGCCTCCAGGAGAGAGGCCCAAGCAAGACGTGTCCCGAGGAGCGTCTTGCCACATGTCAACAATGGGTCTGACTGAGGGCCTCCAGGAGAGAAGCCCAAGCAAGAAGCGCCCCGAGGAGCGTCTTGACACATGTCAACACTGGGTCTGACAGAGGGCATCCAGGAGAGAGAGCCAAGCAATACGCGCCCCGAGGAGCGTCTTGCCACATGTCACCACTGGGTCTGACTGAGCGCCTTCAGGAGAGAGGCCCAAGAAAGAAGCGCCCCGAGGAGCGTCTTGCCACGTGTCAACACTGGGTCTGATTGAGGGCCTTCTGGAGAGAGGCCCAAGCAAGACGCGCCCCGAGGAGCGTCTTGCCACATGTCAACAATGGGTCTGACTGAGGGCCTCCAGGAGAGAAGCCCAAGCAAGACGCGCCCCGAGGAGCGTCTTGCCACATGTCAGCACTCGGTCTGACTGAGCACCTCCAGGAGAGAGGCGCAAGCAAGACGTGCCCCGAGGAGCGTCTTGCCACATGTCAACACTGGGTCTGACTGAGTGCCTCCAGGAGAGAGGCCCAAGCAAGACGCGCCCCGAGGAGCGTCTTGCCACATGTGAACACTGGGTCCTACTGAGCGCCTCCAGGAGAGAGGCCCAAGCAAGACGCGCCCGGAGAAGCGTCTTGCCACATGTCAGCACTCGGTCTGACTGAGCGCCTCCGGGAGAGAGGCAGAAGCAAGACGCGCCCCGAGGAGCATCTTGACACATGTCTCCTCTGGGTCTGACTGAGCGCCTCCAGGAGAGAGGCCCAAGCAAGACGCGCCCCGAGGAGCGTCTTGTCACATGTCACTACTCGGTCTGACTGAGCTCCTCCAGGAGAGAGGCCCAAGCAAGACGTGCCCCGAGGAGCGTCTTGCCACATGTCAACAATGAGTCTGACTGAGGGCCTCCAGGAGAGAAGCCCAAGCAAGAAGCGCCGCGAGGAGCGTCTTGCCACATGTCAACACTGGGTCTGACTGAGCGCCTCCAGGAGAGAGGCCCAAGCAAGACACGCCCCGAGGAGCGTCTTGACACATGTCAACACTGGGTCTGACTGAGGGCCTCCATGAGAGAAGCCCAAGCAAGACGCGCCCCGAGGAGAGTCTTGCCACATGTCAACACTGGGTCTGACAGAGGGCATTCAGGAGAGAGGCCCAAGCAATACGCGCCCCGAGGAGCGTCTTGCCACATGTCACCACTGGGTCTGACTGAGCGCCTCCAGGAGAGAGGCCCAAGCAAGAAGCGCCCCGAGGAGCGTCTTGCCACATGTCAGCACTCGGTCTGACTGAGCGCCTCCAGGAGAGAGGCCCAAGCAAGACGCGCCCCGAGGAGCATTTTGACACATGTCTCCTCTGGGTCTGACTGAGCGCCTCCAGGAGAGAGGCCCAAGCAAGAAGAGCCCCGAGGAGCATCTTGCCACGTGTCAACACTGGGTCTGATTGAGGGCCTTCTGGAGAGAAGCCCAAGCAAAACGCGCCCAGAGGAGCGTCTTGCCACATGTCAACACTGGGTCTGACTGAGTGCCTCCAGGAGAGAGGCCCAAGCAAGACGCGCCCCGAGGAGCGTCTTGCCACATGTGAACACTGGGTCCTACTGAGCGCCTCCAGGAGAGAGGCCCAAGCAAGACGCGCCCGGAGAAGCGTCTTGCCACATGTCAGCACTCGGTCTGACTGAGCGCCTCCGGGAGAGAGGCACAAGCAAGACGCGCCCCGAGGAGCATCTTGACACATGTCTCCTCTGGGTCTGACTGAGCGCCTCCAGGAGAGAGGCCCAAGCAAGACGCGCCCCGAGGAGCGTCTTGTCACATGTCACTACTCGGTCTGACTGAGCTCCTCCAGGAGAGAGGCCCAAGCAAGACGTGCCCCGAGGAGCGTCTTGCCACATGTCAACAATGAGTCTGACTGAGGGCCTCCAGGAGAGAAGCCCAAGCAAGAAGCGCCGCGAGGAGCGTCTTGCCACATGTCAACACTGGGTCTGACTGAGCGCCTCCAGGAGAGAGGCCCAAGCAAGACACGCCCCGAGGAGCGTCTTGACACATGTCAACACTGGGTCTGACTGAGGGCCTCCATGAGAGAAGCCCAAGCAAGACGCGCCCCGAGGAGAGTCTTGCCACATGTCAACACTGGGTCTGACAGAGGGCATTCAGGAGAGAGGCCCAAGCAATACGCGCCCCGAGGAGCGTCTTGCCACATGTCACCACTGGGTCTGACTGAGCGCCTCCAGGAGAGAGGCCCAAGCAAGAAGCGCCCCGAGGAGCGTCTTGCCACATGTCAGCACTCGGTCTGACTGAGCGCCTCCAGGAGAGAGGCCCAAGCAAGACGCGCCCCGAGGAGCATTTTGACACATGTCTCCTCTGGGTCTGACTGAGCGCCTCCAGGAGAGAGGCCCAAGCAAGAAGAGCCCCGAGGAGCATCTTGCCACGTGTCAACACTGGGTCTGATTGAGGGCCTTCTGGAGAGAAGCCCAAGCAAAACGCGCCCAGAGGAGCGTCTTGCCACATGTCAACACTGGGTCTGACTGAGTGCCTCCAGGAGAGAGGCCCAAGCAAGACGTGCCCTGAGGAGCGTCTTGCCACATGTGAACACTGGGTCTGACTGAGCGCCTCCAGGAGAGAGGCAAAAGCAAGACGCGCCCGGAGGAGCGTCTTGCCACATGTCAGATCTCGGTCTGACTGAGCGCCTCCAGGAGAGAGGCCCAAGCAAGACGCGCCCCGAGGAGCATCTTGACACATGTCTCCCCTGGGTATGACTGAGCGCCTCCAGGAGAGAAGCCCAAGCAAGAAGCGCCCCGAGGAGCGTCTTGCCACATGTCAGCACTGGGTCTGACTGAGCGCCTCCAGGAGAGAGGCCCAAGCAAGACACGCCCCGAGGAGCGTCTTGACACATGTCAACACTGGGTCTGACTGAGCGCCTCCAGGAGAGAGGCCCAAATAAGACGCGCCCTTAGGAGCGTCTTGCCACATGTCAACACTGGGTCTGAATGAGTGCCTCCATTAGAGAAGCCCCAGCAAGACGCGCCCCGAAGAGCATCTTGCCACATGTCACTACTCGGTCTGACTGAGCGCCTCCAGGAGAGAGGCCCAAGCAAGACGTGCCCCGAGGAGCGTCTTGCCACATGTCAACACTGGGTCTGACTGAGCGCCTCCAGGAGAGAGGCCCAAGCAAGACACGCCCCGAGGAGCGTCTTGACACATGTCAACACTGGGTCTGACAGAGGGCATCCAGGAGAGAGAGCCAAGCAATACGCGCCCCGAGGAGCGTCTTGCCACATGTCACCACTGGGTCTGACTGAGCGCCTTCAGGAGAGAGGCCCAAGAAAGAAGCGCCCCGAGGAGCGTCTTGCCACGTGTCAACACTGGGTCTGATTGAGGGCCTTCTGGAGAGAGGCCCAAGCAAGACGCGCCCCGAGGAGAGTCTTGCCACATGTCAACAATGGGTCTGACTGAGGGCCTCCAGGAGAGAAGCCCAAGCAAGACGCGCCCCGAGGAGCGTCTTGCCACTTGTCAGCACTCGGTCTGACTGAGCACCTCCAGGAGAGAGGCCCAAGCAAGACGTGCCCCGAGGAGCGTCTTGCCACATGTCAACACTGGGTCTGACTGAGTGCCTCCAGGAGAGAGGCCCAAGCAAGATGCGCCCCGAGGAGCGTCTTGCCACATGTGAACACTGGGTCCTACTGAGCGCCTCCAGGAGAGAGGCCCAAGCAAGACGCGCCCCGAGGAGCATCTTGACACATGTCTCCTCTGGGTCTGACTGAGCGCCTCCAGGAGAGAGGCCCAAGCAAGACGCGCCCCGAGGAGCGTCTTGTCACATGTCACTACTCGGTCTGACTGAGCTCCTCCAGGAGAGAGGCCCAAGCAAGACGTGCCCCGAGGAGCGTCTTGCCACATGTCAACAATGAGTCTGACTGAGGGCCTCCAGGAGAGAAGCCCAAGCAAGAAGCGCCGCGAGGAGCGTCTTGCCACATGTCAACACTGGGTCTGACTGAGCGCCTCCAGGAGAGAGGCCCAAGCAAGACACGCCCCGAGGAGCGTCTTGACACATGTGAACACTGGGTCTGACTGAGGGCCTCCATGAGAGAAGCCCAAGCAAGACGCGCCCCGAGGAGAGTCTTGCCACATGTCAACACTGGGTCTGACAGAGGGCATTCAGGAGAGAGGCCCAAGCAATACGCGCCCCGAGGAGCGTCTTGCCACATGTCACCACTGGGTCTGACTGAGCGCCTCCAGGAGAGAGGCCCAAGCAAGAAGCACCCCGAGGAGCGTCTTGCCACATGTCAGCACTCGGTCTGACTGAGCGCCTCCAGGAGAGAGGCCCAAGCAAGACGTGCCCCGAGGAGCGTCTTGCCACATGTCAACACTGGGTCTGACTGAGCGCCTCCAGGAGAGAGGCCCAAGCAAGACGCGCCCGGAGGAGCGTCTTGCCACATGTCAGCACTCGGTCTGACTGAGCGCCTCCAGGAGAGAGGCCCAAGCAAGACGCGCCCCGAGGAGCATTTTGACACATGTCTCCTCTGGGTCTGATTGAGCGCCTCCAGGAGAGAGGCCCAAGCAAGAAGAGCCCCGAGGAGCGTCTTGCCACGTGTCAACACTGGGTCTGATTGAGGGCCTTCTGGAGAGAGGCCCAAGCAAAACGCGCCCAGAGGAGCGTCTTGCCACATGTCAACACTGGGTCTGACTGAGTGCCTCCAGGAGAGAGGCCCAAGCAAGACGTGCCCTGAGGAGCGTCTTGCCACATGTGAACACTGGGTCTGACTGAGCGCCTCCAGGAGAGAGGCAAAAGCAAGACGCGCTCGGAGGAGCGTCTTGCCACATGTCAGCACTCGGTCTGACTGAGCGCCTCCAGGAGAGAGGCCCAAGCAAGACGCGCCCCGAGGAGCATCTTGACACATGTCTCCCCTGGGTATGACTGAGCGCCTCCAGGAGAGAAGCCCAAGCAAGAAGCGCCCCGAGGAGCGTCTCGCCACATGTCAGCACTGGGTCTGACTGAGCGCCTCCAGGAGAGAGGCCCAAGCAAGACACGCCCCGAGGAGCGTCTTGACACATGTCAACACTGGGTCTGACTGAGGGCCTCCAGGAGAGAGGCCCAAGCAAGACGCGCCCGGAGGAGCGTCTTGCCACATGTCAGCACTCGGTCTGACTGAGCGCCTCCAGGAGAGAGGCCCAAGCAAGACACGCCCCGAGGAGCGTCTTGCCACATGTCAGCACTGGGTCTGACTGAGCGCCTCCAGGAGAGAGGCCCAAGCAAGACACGCCCCGAGGAGCGTCTTGACACATGTCAACACTGGGTCTGACTGAGGGCCTCCAGGAGAGAGGCCCAAGCAAGACGCGCCCGGAGGAGCGTCTTGCCACATGTCAGCACTCGGTCTGACTGAGCGCCTCCAGGAGAGAGGCCCAAGCAAGACGTGCCCCGAGGAGCGTCTTGCCACATGTCAACACTGGGTCTGACTGAGTGCCTCCATGAGAGAAGCCCCAGCAAGACGCGCCCCGAGGAGCATCTTGCCACATGTCAACACTGGGTCTGACTGAGAACCTCCAGGAGAGAGGCCCAAGCACGACGCGCCCCGAGGAGCGTCTTGCCACATGTCAACACTGGGTCTGACTGAGCGCCTCCAGGAGAGAGGCCCAAGCAAGACGTGCCCCGAGGAGCGTCTTGTCACATGTCACTACTCGGTCTGACTGAGCGCCTCCAGGAGAGAGGCCCAAGCAAGACGTGCCCCGAGGAGCGTCTTGCCACATGTCAACACTGGGTCTGACTGAGTGCCTCCAGGAGAGAGGCCCAAGCAAGACACGCCCCGAGGAGCGTCTTGCCACATGTGAACACTGGGTATGACTGAGCGCCTCCAGGAGAGAGGCCCAAGCAAGACGCGCCCGGAGGAGCGTCTTGCCACATGTCAGCACTCGGTCTGACTGAGCGCCTCCAGGAGAGAGCCCCAAGCAAGACGTGCCCCGAGGAGCGTCTTGCCACATGTCAACACTAGGTCTGACTGAGCTTCTCCAGGAGAGAGGCCCAAGCAAGACGCGCCCCGAGGAGCGTCTTGCCACATGTCACCTCTGGGTCTGACTGAGCACCTCCAGGAGAGAGGCCCAAGCAAGACGCGCCCCGAGGAGCGTCTTGTCACATGTCAACACTGGGTCTGACTGAGCGCCTCCAGGAGAGAGGCCCAAGCACAAAACGTCCGAGGAGCGTCTTGACACATGTAAACACTGGGTCTGACTGATAGCCTCCCCAGGAGAGAGGCCCAAGCAAGACGCGCCCTGAGGAGCGTCTTGCCACATGTCAACACTGGGTCTGACTGAGTGCCTCCATGAGAGAAGCCCCAGCAAGACGTGCCCCAAGGAGCGTCTGGCCACATGTGAACACTGGGTCTGACTGAGCGCCTCCAGGAGAGAGGCCCAAGCAAGACGCGCCCGGAGGAGCGTCTTGCCACATGTCAACACTGGGTCTGACTGAGAACCTCCAGGAGAGAGGCCCAAGCAAGATGCGCCCCGAGGAGCGTCTTGTCACATGTCAACACTGGGTCTTACTGAGCACCTCCAGGAGAGAGGCCCAAGAGAGAAACGCCCGAGGAGCGTCTTGACACATGTCAACACTGGGTATGACTGATCGCCTCCCCAGGAGAGAGGCCCAAGCAAGACGCGCCCTGAGGAGCGTCTTGCCACATGTCAACACTGGGTCTGACTGAGTGCCTCCATGAGAGAAGCCCCAGCAAGACGTGCCCCAAGGAGCGTCTTGCCACATGTCAACACTGGGTCTGACTGAGCGCCTCCAGGAGAGAGGCCCAAATGAGACGCGCCCCGAGGAGCGTCTTGCCACATGTCAACACTGGGTCTGACTGAGTGCCTCCATTAGAGAAGCCCCAGCAAGACGCGCCCCGAAGAGCATCTTGCCACATGTCACTACTCGGTCTGACTGAGCACCTCCAGGAGAGAGGCCCAAGCAAGACGTGCCCCGAGGAGCGTCTTGCCACATGTCAACAATGGATCTGACTGAGGGCCTCCAGGAGAGAAGCCCAAGCAAGAAGCGCCCCGAGGAGCGTCTTGCCACATGTCAACACTGGGTCTGACTGAGCGCCTCCAGGAGAGAGGCCCAAGCAAGACACGCCCCGAGGAGCGTCTTGACACATGTCAACACTGGGTCTGACAGAGGGCATCCAGGAGAGAGCCAAGCAATACGCGCCCCGAGGAGCGTCTTGCCACATGTCACTACTCGGTCTGACTGAGCGCCTCCAGGAGAGAGGCCCAAGCAAGACGTGCCCCGAGGAGCGTCTTGCCACATGTCAACAATGGGTCTGACTGAGGGCCTCCAGGAGAGAAGCCCAAGCAAGACGGGCCCCGAGGAGCGTCTTGTCAGATGTCACTACTCGGTCTGACTGAGCTCCTCCAGGAGAGAGGCCCAAGCAAGACGTGCCCCGAGGAGCGTCTTGCCACATTTCAACAATGGGTCTGACTGAGGGCCTCCAGGAGAGAAGCCCAAGCAAGAAGCGCCGCGAGGAGCGTCTTGCCACATGTCAACACTGGGTCTGACTGAGCGCCTCCAGGAGAGAGGCCCAAGCAAGAAACGCCCAGAGGAGCGTCTTGACACATGTGAACACTTGGTCTGACTGAGGGCCTCCATGAGAGAAGCCCAAGCAAGACGCGCCCCGAGGAGAGTCTTGCCACATGTCAACACTGGGTCTGACAGAGGGCATTCAGGAGAGAGGCCCAAGCAATACGCGCCCCGAGGAGCGTCTTGCCACATGTCACCACTGGGTCTGACTGAGCGCCTCCAGGAGAGAGGCCCAAGCAAGAAGCGCCCCGAGGAGCGTCTTGCCACATGTCAGCACTCGGTCTGACTGAGCGCCTCCAGGAGAGAGGCCCAAGCAAGACGTGCCCCGAGGAGCGTCTTGCCACATGTCAACACTGGGTCTGACTGAGCGCCTCCAGGAGAGAGGCCCAAGCAAGACGCGCCCGGAGGAGCGTCTTGCCACATGTCAGCACTCGGTCTGACTGAGCGCCTCCAGGAGAGAGGCCCAAGCAAGACGCGCCCCGAGGAGCGTCTTGTCACATGTCACTACTCGGTCTGACTGAGCGCCGCCAGGAGAGAGGCCCAAGCAAGACGTGCCCCGAGGAGCGTCTTGCCACATGTCAACAATGGGTCTGACTGAGGGCCTCCAGGAGAGAAGCCCAAGCAAGAAGCGCCGCGAGGAGCGTCTTGCCACATGTCAACACTGGGTCTGACTGAGCGCCTCCAGGAGAGAGGCCCAAGCAATACGCGCCCCGAGGAGCGTCTTGACACATGTCACCACTGGGTCTGACTGAGCGCCTCCAGGAGAGAGGCCCAAGCAAGAAGCGCCCCGAGGAGCGTCTTGCCACATGTCAGCACTGGGTCTGACAGAGGGCATCCAGGAGAGAGGCCCAAGCAATACGCGCCCCGAGGAGCGTCTTGCCACATGTCACCACCGGGTCTGACAGAGGGCATCCAGGAGAGAGGCCCAAGCAATACGCGCCCGGAGGAGCGTCTTGCCACATGTCAGCACTCGGTCTGACTGAGCGCCTCCAGGAGAGAGGCCCAAGCAAGACGCGCCCCGAGGAGCATCTTGACACATGTCTCCTCTGGGTCTGACTGAGCGCCTCCAGGAGAGAGGCCCAAGCAAGACGTGCCCCGAGGAGCGTCTTGCCACATGTCAACACTGGGTCTGACTGAGTGCCTCCTTGAGAGAAGCCCCAGCAAGACGCGCCCCGAGGAGCATCTTGCCACATGTCAACACTGGGTCTGACTGTGAACCTCCAGGAGAGAGGCCCAAGCAAGACGCGCCCCGAGGAGCGTCTTGTCACATGTCACTACTCGGTCTGACTGAGCGCCTCCAGGAGAGAGGCCCAAGCAAGACGTGCCCCGAGGAGCGTCTTGCCACATGTCAACACTAGGTCTGACTGAGCTTCTCCAGGAGAGAAGCCCAAGCAAGACGCGCCCCGAGGAGCGTCTTGCCACATGTCAGCACTCGGTCTGACTGAGTGCCTCCAGGAGAGAGGCCCAAGCAAGACGTGCCCCGAGGAGCGTCTTGCCACATGTCAACACTGGGTCTGACTGAGTGCCTCCAGGAGAGAGGCCCAAGCAAGACGCGCCCTGAGGAGCGTCTTGCCACATGTGAACACTGGGTCCTACTGAGCGCCTCCAGGAGAGAGGCCCAAGCAAGACGCGCCCGGAGAAGCGTCTTGCCACATGTCAACCCTGGGTCTGACTGAGAACCTCCAGGAGAGAGGCCCAACTACGACGCGCCCCGAGGAGCGTCTTGCCACATGTCAACACTGGGTCTTACTGAGCGCCTCCAGGAGAGAGGCCCAAGCAAGACGCGCCCCGAGGAGCGTCTTGTCACATGTCACTACTCGGTCTGACTGAGCGCCTCCAGGAGAGAGGCCCAAGCAAGACGTGCCCCGAGGAGCGTCTTGCCACATGTCAACAATGGGTCTGACTGAGGGCCTCCAGGAAAGAAGCCCAAGCAAGAAGTGCCCCGAGGAGCGTCTTGCCACATGTCAGCACTGGGTCTGACTGAGCGCCTCCAGGAGAGAGGCCCAAGCAAGACACGCCCCGAGGAGCGTCTTGACACATGTCAACACTGGGTCTGACTGAGGGCCTCCATGAGAGAAGCCCAAGCAAGACGCGCCCCGAGGAGAGTCTTGCCACATGTCAACACTGGGTCTGACAGAGGGCATCCAGGAGAGAGGCCCAAGCAATACGCGCCCCGAGGAGCGTCTTGCCACATGTCACCTCTGGGTCTGACTGAGCGCCTCCAGGAGAGAGGCCCAAGCAAGAATAGCCCCGAGGAGCGTCTTGCCACATGTCAACACTGGGTCTGATTGAGGGCCTTCTGGAGAGAGGCCCAAGCAAGACGCGCCCAGAGTAGCGTCTTGCCACATGTCAACAAATGGTCTGACTGAGGGCCTCCAGGAGAGAAGCCCAAGCAAGACGCGCCCCGAGGAGCGTCTTGCCACATGTTTGCACTCGGTCTGACTGAGCGCCTCCAGGAGAGAGGCCCAAGCAAGACGTGCCCCGAGGAGCGTCTTGCCACATGTCAACACTGGGTCTGACTGAGCGCCTCCAGGAGAGAGGCCCAAGCAAGACGTGCCCTGAGGAGCGTCTTGCCACATGTGAACACTGGGTCTGACTGAGCGCCTCCAGGAGAGAGGCCCAAGAAAGACGCGCCCGGAGGAGCGTCTTGCCACATGTCAGCACTCGGTCTGACTGAGCGCCTCCAGGAGAGAGGCCCAAGCAAGACGCGCCCCGAGGAGCATCTTGACACATGTCTCCCCTGGGTCTGACTGAGCGCCTCCAGGAGAGAAGCCCAAGCAAGAAGCGCCCCGAGGAGCGTCTTGCCATATGTCAGCACTGGGTCTGACTGAGCGCCTCCAGGAGAGAGGCCCAAGCAAGACGCGCCCCGAGGAGCATCTTGACACATGTCTCCCCTGGGTCTGACTGAGCGCCTCCAGGAGAGAGGCCCAAGCAAGACGTGCCCCGAGGAGCGTCTTGCCACATGTCAACACTGGGTCTGACTGAGTGCCTCCATGAGAGAAGCCCCAGCAAGACGCGCCCCGAGGAGCATCTTGCCACATGTCAACACTGGGTCTGACTGAGAACCTCCAGGAGAGAGGCCCAACTACGACGCGCCCCGAGGAGCGTCTTGCCACATGTCAACACTGGGTCTTACTGAGCGCCTCCAGGAGAGAGGCCCAAGCAAGACGCGCCCCGAGGAGCGTCTTGTCACATGTCACTACTCGGTCTGACTGAGCGCCTCCAGGAGAGAGGCCCAAGCAAGACGTGCCCCGAGGAGCGTCTTGCCACATGTCAACAATGGGTCTGACTGAGGGCCTCCAGGAAAGAAGCCCAAGCAAGAAGCGCCCCGAGGAGCGTCTTGCCACATGTCAGCACTGGGTCTGACTGAGCGCCTCCAGGAGAGAGGCCCAAGCAAGACACGCCCCGAGGAGCGTCTTGACACATGTCAACACTGGGTCTGACTGAGGGCCTCCATGAGAGAAGCCCAAGCAAGACGCACCCCGAGGAGAGTCTTGCCACATGTCAACACTGGGTCTGACAGAGGGCATCCAGGAGAGAGGCCCAAGCAATACGCGCCCCGAGGAGCGTCTTGCCACATGTCACCTCTGGGTCTGACTGAGGGCCTCCATGAGAGAAGCCCAAGCAAGACGCGCCCCGAGGAGAGTCTTGCCACATGTCAACACTGGGTCTGACAGAGGGCATCCAGGAGAGAGGCCCAAGCAAGACGTGCCCCGAGGAGCGTCTTGCCACATGTCAACAATGGGTCTGACTGAGGGCCTCCAGGAAAGAAGCCCAAGCAAGAAGCGCCCCGAGGAGCGTCTTGCCACATGTCAGCACTGGGTCTGACTGAGCGCCTCCAGGAGAGAGGCCCAAGCAAGACACGCCCCGAGGAGCGTCTTGACACATGTCAACACTGGGTCTGACTGAGCGCCTCCAGGAGAGAGGCCCAAGAAAGAAGCGCCCCGAGGAGCGTCTTGCCACGTGTCAACACTGGTTCTGATTGAGGGCCTTCTGGAGAGAGGCCCAAGCAAGACGCACCCAGAGGAGCGTCTTGCCACATGTCAACAATGGGTCTGACTGAGGGCCTCCAGGAGAGAAGCCCAAGCAAGACGCGCCCCGAGGAGCGTCTTGCCACATGTCAGCACTCGGTCTGACTGAGCGCCTCCAGGAGAGAGGCCCAAGCAAGACGTGCCCCGAGGAGCGTCTTGCCACATGTCAACACTGGGTCTGACTGAGTGCCTCCAGGAGAGAGGCCCAAGCAAGACGCGCCCCGAGGAGCGTCTTGCCACATGTGAACACTGGGTCTGACTGAGCGCCTCCAGGAGAGAGGCCCAAGCAAGACGCGCCCGGAGGAGCGTCTTGCCACATGTCAGCACTCGGTCTGACTGAGCGACTCCAGGAGAGAGGCCCAAGCAAGACGTGCCCCGAGGAGCGTCTTGCCACATGTCAACACTAGGTCTGACTGAGCTTCTCCAGGAGAGAGGCCCAAGCAAGACGCGCCCCGAGGAGCGTCTTGCCACATGTCACCTCTGGGTCTGACTGAGGGCCTCCAGGAGAGAAGCCCAAGCAAGAAGCGCCGCGAGGAGCGTCTTGCCACATGTCAACACTGGGTCTGATTGAGCGCCTCCAGGAGAGAGGCCCAAGCAAGACACGCCCCGAGGAGCGTCTTGACACATGTGAACACTGGGTCTGACTGAGGGCCTCCATGAGAGAAGCCCAAGCAAGACGCGCCCCGAGGAGAGTCTTGCCAAATGTCAAACCTGGGTCTGACAGAGGGCATTCAGGAGAGAGGCCCAAGCAATACGCGCCCCGAGGAGCGTCTTGCCACATGTCACCACTGGGTCTGACTGAGCGCCTCCAGGAGAGAGGCCCGAGCAAGAAGCGCCCCGAGGAGCGTCTTGCCACATGTCAGCACTCGGTCTGACTGAGCGCCTCCAGGAGAGAGGCCCAAGCAAGACGTGCCCCGAGGAGCGTCTTGCCACATGTCAACACTGGGTCTGACTGAGCGCCTCCAGGAGAGAGGCCCAAGCAAGACGCGCCCGGAGGAGCGTCTTGCCACATGTCAGCACTCGGTCTGACTGAGCGCCTCCAGGAGAGAGGCCCAAGCAAGACACGCCCCGAGGAGCATTTTGACACATGTCTCCTCTGGGTCTGACTGAGCGCCTCCAGGAGAGAGGCCCAAGCAAGAATAGCCCCGAGGAGCGTCTTGCCACATGTCAACACTGGGTCTGATTGAGGGCCTTCTGGAGAGAGGCCCAAGCAAGACGCGCCCAGAGTAGCGTCTTGCCACATGTCAACAAATGGTCTGACTGAGGGCCTCCAGGAGAGAAGCCCAAGCAAGACGCGCCCCGAGGAGCGTCTTGCCACATGTCAGCACTCGGTCTGACTGAGCGCCTCCAGGAGAGAGGCCCAAGCAAGACGTGCCCCGAGGAGCGTCTTGCCACATGTCAACACTGGGTCTGACTGAGCGCCTCCAGGAGAGAGGCCCAAGCAAGACGTGCCCTGAGGAGCGTCTTGCCACATGTGAACACTGGGTCTGACTGAGCGCCTCCAGGAGAGAGGCCCAAGAAAGACGCGCCCGGAGGAGCGTCTTGCCACATGTCAGCACTCGGTCTGACTGAGCGCCTCCAGGAGAGAGGCCCAAGCAAGACGCGCCCCGAGGAGCATCTTGACACATGTCTCCCCTGGGTCTGACTGAGCGCCTCCAGGAGAGAAGCCCAAGCAAGAAGCGCCCCGAGGAGCGTCTTGCCATATGTCAGCACTGGGTCTGACTGAGCGCCTCCAGGAGAGAGGCCCAAGCAAGACACGCCCCGAGGAGCGTCTTGACACATGTCAACACTGGTTCTGACTGAGGGCCTCCAGGAGAGAGGCCCAAGCAAGACGCGCCCGGAGGAGCGTCTTGCCACATGTCAGCACTCGGTCTGACTGAGCGCCTCCAGGAGAGAGGCCCAAGCAAGACGCGCCCCGAGGAGCATCTTGACACATGTCTCCTCTGGGTCTGACTGAGCGCCTCCAGGAGAGAGGCCCAAGCAAGACGTGCCCCGAGGAGCGTCTTGCCACATGTCAACACTGGGTCTGACTGAGTGCCTCCATGAGAGAAGCCCCAGCAAGACGCGCCCCGAGGAGCATCTTGCCACATGTCAACACTGGGTCTGACTGAGAACCTCCAGGAGAGAGGCCCAAGCACGACGCGCCCCGAGGAGCGTCTTGCCACATGTCAACACTGGGTCTGACTGAGCGCCTCCAGGAGAGAGGCCCAAGCAAGACGCGCCCCGAGGAGCGTCTTGTCACATGTCACTACTCGGTCTGACTGAGCGCCTCCAGGAGAGTGGCCCAAGCAAGACGTGCCCCGAGGAGCGTCTTGCCACATGTCAACAATGGGTCTGACTGAGGGCCTCCAGGAGAGAAGCCCAAGCAAGAAGCGCCCCGAGGAGCGTCTTGCCACATGTCAGCACTGGGTCTGACTGAGTGCCTCCAGGAGAGAGGCCCAAGCAAGACACGCCCCGAGGAGCGTCTTGACACATGTCAACACTGGGTCTGACTGAGGGCCTCCATGAGAGAAGCCCAAGCAAGACGCGCCCCGAGGAGAGTCTTGCCACATGTCAACACTGGGTCTGACAGAGGGCATCCAGGAGAGAGGCCCAAGCAATACGCGCCCCGAGGAGCGTCTTGCCACGTGTCAATACTGGGTCTGATTGAGGGCCTTCTGGAGAGAGGCCCAAGCAAGACGCGCCCAGAGGAGCGTCTTGCCACATGTCAACAATGGGTCTGACTGTGGGCCTCCAGGAGAGAAGCCCAAGCAAGACGCGCCCCGAGGAGCGTCTTGCCACATGTCAGCACTCGGTCTGACTGAGCGCCTCCAGGAGAGAGGCCCAAGCAAGACGTGCCCCGAGGAGCGTCTTGCCACATGTCAACACTGGGTCTGACTGAGTGCCTCCAGGAGAGAGGCCCAAGCAAGATGCGCCCCGAGGAGCATCTTGACACATGTCTCCTCTGGGTCTGACTGAGCGCCTCCAGGAGAGAGGCCCAAGCAAGAGGTGCCCCGAGGAGCGTCTTGCCACATGTCAACACTGGGTCTGACTGAGTGCCTCCATGAGAGAAGCCCCAGCAAGACGCGCCCCGAGGAGCATCTTGCCACATGTCAAAACTGGGTCTGACTGAGAACCTCCAGGAGAGAGGCCCAAGCAAGACGTGCCCCGAGGAGCGTCTTGCCACATGTCAACAATGGGTCTGACTGAGGGCCTCCAGGAGAGAAGCCCAAGCAAGAAGCGCCCCGAGGAGCGTCTTGCCACATGTCAGCACTGGGTCTGACTGAGCGCCTCCAGGAGAGAGGCCCAAGCAAGACACGCCCCGAGGAGCGTCTTGACACAAGTCAACACTGGGTCTGACTGAGGGCCTCCATGAGAGAAGCCCAAGCAAGACGCGCCCCGAGGAGAGTCTTGCCACATGTCAACACTGGGTCTGACAGAGGGCATCCAGGAGAGAGGCCCAAGCAATACGCGCCCCGAGGAGAGTCTTGCCACATGTCACCACTGGGTCTGACTGAGCGCCTCCAGGAGAGAGGCCCAAGAAAGAAGCGCCCCGAGGAGCGTCTTGCCACGTGTCAACACTGGGTCTGATTGAGGGCCTTCTGGAGAGAGGCCCAAGCAAGACGCGCCCAGAGGAGCGTCTTGCCACATGTCAACAATGGGTCTGACTGAGTGCCTCCAGGAGAGAGGCCCAAGCAAGACGCGCCCCGAGGAGCGTCTTCCACATGTGAACACTGGGTCTGACTGAGCGCCTCCAGGAGAGAGGCCCAAGCAAGACGCGCCCGGAGGAGCGTCTTGCCACATGTCAGCACTCGGTCTGACTGAGCGCCTCCAGGAGAGAGGCCCAAGCAAGACGTGCCCCGAGGAGCGTCTTGCCACATGTCAACACTAGGTCTGACTGAGCTTCTCCAGGAGAGAGGCCCAAGCAAGACGCGCCCCGAGGAGCGTCTTGCCACATGTCACCTCTGGGTCTGACTGAGGGCCTCCAGGAGAGAAGCCCAAGCAAGAAGCGCCGCGAGGAGCGTCTTGCCACATGTCAACACTGGGTCTGACTGAGCGCCTCCAGGAGAGAGGCCCAAGCAAGACACGCCCCGAGGAGCGTCTTGACACATGTGAACACTGGGTCTGACTGAGGGCCTCCATGAGAGAAGCCCAAGCAAGACGCGCCCCGAGGAGAGTCTTGCCACATGTCAACACTGGGTCTGACAGAGGGCATTCAGGAGAGAGGCCCAAGCAATACGGGCCCCGAGGAGCGTCTTGCCACATGTCACCACTGGGTCTGACTGAGCGCCTCCAGGAGAGAGGCCCAAGCAAGAAGCGCCCCGAGGAGCGTCTTGCCACATGTCAGCACTCGGTCTGACTGAGCGCCTCCAGGAGAGAGGCCCAAGCAAGACGTGCCCCGAGGAGCGTCTTGCCACATGTCAACACTGGGTCTGACTGAGCGCCTCCAGGAGAGAGGCCCAAGCAAGACGCGCCCGGAGGAGCGTCTTGCCACATGTCAGCACTCGGTCTGACTGAGCGCCTCCAGGAGAGAGGCCCAAGCAAGACACGCCCCGAGGAGCATCTTGACACATGTCTCCTCTGGGTCTGACTGAGCGCCTCCAGGAGAGAGGCCCAAGCAAGACGTGCCCCGAGGAGCGTCTTGCCACATGTCAACACTGGGTCTGACTGAGTGCCTCCATGAGAGAAGCCCCAGCAAGACGCGCCCCGAGGAGCATCTTGCCACATGTCAACACTGGGTCTGACTGAGAACCTCCAGGAGAGAGGCCCAAGCACGACGCGCCCCGAGGAGCGTCTTGCCACATGTCAACACTGGGTCTGACTGAGCGCCTCCAGGAGAGAGGCCCAAGCAAGACGCGCCCCGAGGAGCGTCTTGTCACATGTCACTACTCGGTCTGACTGAGCGCCTCCAGGAGAGTGGCCCAAGCAAGACGTGCCCCGAGGAGCGTCTTGCCACATGTCAACAATGGGTCTGACTGAGGGCCTCCAGGAGAGAAGCCCAAGCAAGAAGCGCCCCGAGGAGCGTCTTGCCACATGTCAGCACTGGGTCTGACTGAGCGCCTCCAGGAGAGAGGCCCAAGCAAGACACGCCCCGAGGAGCGTCTTGACACATGTCAACACTGGGTCTGACTGAGGGCCTCCATGAGAGAAGCCCAAGCAAGACGCGCCCCGAGGAGAGTCTTGCCACATGTCAACACTGGGTCTGACAGAGGGCATCCAGGAGAGAGGCCCAAGCAATACGCGCCCCGAGGAGCGTCTTGCCACGTGTCAATACTGGGTCTGATTGAGGGCCTTCTGGAGAGAGGCCCAAGCAAGACGCGCCCAGAGGAGCGTCTTGCCACATGTCAACAATGGGTCTGACTGTGGGCCTCCAGGAGAGAAGCCCAAGCAAGACGCGCCCCGAGGAGCGTCTTGCCACATGTCAGCACTCGGTCTGACTGAGCGCCTCCAGGAGAGAGGCCCAAGCAAGACGTGCCCCGAGGAGCGTCTTGCCACATGTCAACACTGGGTCTGACTGAGTGCCTCCAGGAGAGAGGCCCAAGCAAGACGCGCCCCGAGGAGCATCTTGACACATGTCTCCTCTGGGTCTGACTGAGCGCCTCCAGGAGAGAGGCCCAAGCAAGAGGTGCCCCGAGGAGCGTCTTGCCACATGTCAACACTGGGTCTGACTGAGTGCCTCCATGAGAGAAGCCCCAGCAAGACGCGCTCCGAGGAGCATCTTGCCACATGTCAAAACTGGGTCTGACTGAGAACCTCCAGGAGAGAGGCCCAAGCAAGACGTGCCCCGAGGAGCGTCTTGCCACATGTCAACAATGGGTCTGACTGAGGGCCTCCAGGAGAGAAGCCCAAGCAAGAAGCGCCCCGAGGAGCGTCTTGCCACATGTCAGCACTGGGTCTGACTGAGCGCCTCCAGGAGAGAGGCCCAAGCAAGACACGCCCCGAGGAGCGTCTTGACACATGTCAACACTGGGTCTGACTGAGGGCCTCCATGAGAGAAGCCCAAGCAAGACGCGCCCCGAGGAGAGTCTTGCCACATGTCAACACTGGGTCTGACAGAGGGCATCCAGGAGAGAGGCCCAAGCAATACGCGCCCCGAGGAGAGTCTTGCCACATGTCACCACTGGGTCTGACTGAGCGCCTCCAGGAGAGAGGCCCAAGAAAGAAGCGCCCCGAGGAGCGTCTTGCCACGTGTCAACACTGGGTCTGATTGAGGGCCTTCTGGAGAGAGGCCCAAGCAAGACGCGCCCAGAGGAGCGTCTTGCCACATGTCAACAATGGGTCTGACTGAGTGCCTCCAGGAGAGAGGCCCAAGCAAGACGCGCCCCGAGGAGCGTCTTCCACATGTGAACACTGGGTCTGACTGAGCGCCTCCAGGAGAGAGGCCCAAGCAAGACGCGCCCGGAGGAGCGTCTTGCCACATGTCAGCACTCGGTCTGACTGAGCGCCTCCAGGAGAGAGGCCCAAGCAAGACGTGCCCCGAGGAGCGTCTTGCCACATGTCAACACTAGGTCTGACTGAGCTTCTCCAGGAGAGAGGCCCAAGCAAGACGCGCCCCGAGGAGCGTCTTGCCACATGTCACCTCTGGGTCTGACTGAGGGCCTCCAGGAGAGAAGCCCAAGCAAGAAGCGCCGCGAGGAGCGTCTTGCCACATGTCAACACTGGGTCTGACTGAGCGCCTCCAGGAGAGAGGCCCAAGCAAGACACGCCCCGAGGAGCGTCTTGACACATGTGAACACTGGGTCTGACTGAGGGCCTCCATGAGAGAAGCCCAAGCAAGACGCGCCCCGAGGAGAGTCTTGCCACATGTCAACACTGGGTCTGACAGAGGGCATTCAGGAGAGAGGCCCAAGCAATACGGGCCCCGAGGAGCGTCTTGCCACATGTCACCACTGGGTCTGACTGAGCGCCTCCAGGAGAGAGGCCCAAGCAAGAAGCGCCCCGAGGAGCGTCTTGCCACATGTCAGCACTCGGTCTGACTGAGCGCCTCCAGGAGAGAGGCCCAAGCAAGACGTGCCCCGAGGAGCGTCTTGCCACATGTCAACACTGGGTCTGACTGAGCGCCTCCAGGAGAGAGGCCCAAGCAAGACGCGCCCGGAGGAGCGTCTTGCCACATGTCAGCACTCGGTCTGACTGAGCGCCTTCAGGAGAGAGGCCCAAGCAAGACACGCCCCGAGGAGCATTTTGACACATGTCTCCTCTGGGTCTGACTGAGCGCCTCCAGGAGAGAGGCCCAAGCAAGAATAGCCCCGAGGAGCGTCTTGCCACGTGTCAACACTGGGTCTGATTGAGGGCCTTCTGGAGAGAGGCCCAAGCAAGACGTGCCCCGAGGAGCGTCTTGCCACATGTCAACACTCGGTCTGACTGAGCGCCTCCAGGAGAGAGGCCCAAGCAAGACGTGCCCCGAGGAGCGTCTTGCCACATGTCAACACTGGGTCTGACTGAGCGCCTCCAAGAGAGAGGCCCAAGCAAGACGTGCCCTGAGGAGCGTCTTGCCACATGTGAACACTGGGTCTGACTGAGCGCCTCCAGGAGAGAAGCCCAAGCAAGACGCGCCCCGAGGAGCGTCTTGCCACATGTCAGCACTCGGTCTGACTGAGCGCCTCCAGGAGAGAGGCCCAAGCAAGACGTGCCCCGAGGAGCGTCTTGCCACATGTCAACACTGGGTCTGACTGAGCGCCTCCAGGAGAGAGGCCCAAGCAAGACGTGCCCTGAGGAGCGTCTTGCCACATGTGAACACTGGGTCTGACTGAGCGCCTCCAGGAGAGAGGCCCAAGCAAGACGCGCCCGGAGGAGCGTCTTGCCACATGTCAGCACTCGGTCTGACTGAGCGCCTCCAGGAGAGAGGCCCAAGCAAGACGCGCCCCGAGGAGCATCTTGACACATGTCTCCCCTGGGTCTGACTGAGCGCCTCCAGGAGAGAAGCCCAAGCAAGAAGCGCCCTGAGGAGCGTCTTGACACATGTCAACACTGGGTCTGACTGAGGGCCTCCAGGAGAGAGGCCCAAGCAAGACGCGCCCGGAGGAGCGTCTTGCCACATGTCAGCACTCGGTCTGACTGAGCGCCTCCAGGAGAGAGGCCCAAGCAAGACGCGCCCCGAGGAGCATCTTGACACATGTCTCCTCTGGGTCTGACTGAGCGCCTCCAGGAGAGAGGCCCAAGCAAGACGTGCCCCGAGGAGCGTCTTGCCACATGTCAACACTGGGTCTGACTGAGTGCCTCCATGAGAGAAGTCCCCAGCAAGACGCGCCCCGAGGAGCATCTTGCCACATGTCAACACTGGGTCTGACTGAGAACCTCCAGGAGAGAGGCCCAAGCACGACGCGCCCCGAGGAGCGTCTTGCTTCATGTCAACACTGGGTCTGACTGAGCGCCTCCAGGAGAGAGGCCCAAGCAAGACGCGCCCCGAGGAGCGTCTTGTCACATGTCACTACTCGGTCTGACTGAGCGCCTCCAGGAGAGAGGCCTAAGCAAGACGTGCCCCGAGGAGCGTCTTGCCACATGTCAACAATGGGTCTGACTGAGGGCCTCCAGGAGAGAAGCCCAAGCAAGAAGCGCCCCGAGGAGCGTCTTGCCACATGTCAGCACTGGGTCTGACTGAGCGCCTCCAGGAGAGAGGCCCAAGCAAGACACGCCCCGAGGAGCGTCTTGACACATGTCAACACTGGGTCTGACTGAGGGCCTCCATGAGAGAAGCCCAAGCAAGACGCGCCCCGAGGAGAGTCTTGCCACATGTCAACACTGGGTCTGACAGAGGGCATCCAGGAGAGAGGCCCAAGCAATACGCGCCCCGAGGAGAGTCTTGCCACATGTCACCACTGGGTCTGACTGAGCGCCTCCAGGAGAGAGGCCCAAGAAAGAAGCGCCCCGAGGAGCGTCTTGCCACGTGTCAACACTGGGTCTGATTGAGGGCCTTCTGGAGAGAGGCCCAAGCAAGACGCGCCCAGAGGAGCGTCTTGCCACATGTCAACAATGGGTCTGACTGAGTGCCTCCAGGAGAGAGGCCCAAGCAAGACGCGCCCCGAGGAGCGTCTTCCACATGTGAACACTGGGTCTGACTGAGCGCCTCCAGGAGAGAGGCCCAAGCAAGACGCGCCCGGAGGAGCGTCTTGCCACATGTCAGCACTCGGTCTGACTGAGCGCCTCCAGGAGAGAGGCCCAAGCAAGACGTGCCCCGAGGAGCGTCTTGCCACATGTCAACACTAGGTCTGACTGAGCTTCTCCAGGAGAGAGGCCCAAGCAAGACGCGCCCCGAGGAGCGTCTTGCCACATGTCACCTCTGGGTCTGACTGAGGGCCTCCAGGAGAGAAGCCCAAGCAAGAAGCGCCGCGAGGAGCGTCTTGCCACATGTCAACACTGGGTCTGACTGAGCGCCTCCAGGAGAGAGGCCCAAGCAAGACACGCCCCGAGGAGCGTCTTGACACATGTGAACACTGGGTCTGACTGAGGGCCTCCATGAGAGAAGCCCAAGCAAGACGCGCCCCGAGGAGAGTCTTGCCACATGTCAACACTGGGTCTGACAGAGGGCATTCAGGAGAGAGGCCCAAGCAATACGGGCCCCGAGGAGCGTCTTGCCACATGTCACCACTGGGTCTGACTGAGCGCCTCCAGGAGAGAGGCCCAAGCAAGAAGCGCCCCGAGGAGCGTCTTGCCACATGTCAGCACTCGGTCTGACTGAGCGCCTCCAGGAGAGAGGCCCAAGCAAGACGTGCCCCGAGGAGCGTCTTGCCACATGTCAACACTGGGTCTGACTGAGCGCCTCCAGGAGAGAGGCCCAAGCAAGACGCGCCCCGAGGAGCGTCTTGTCACATGTCACTACTCGGTCTGACTGAGCGCCTCCAGGAGAGTGGCCCAAGCAAGACGTGCCCCGAGGAGCGTCTTGCCACATGTCAACAATGGGTCTGACTGAGGGCCTCCAGGAGAGAAGCCCAAGCAAGAAGCGCCCCGAGGAGCGTCTTGCCACATGTCAGCACTGGGTCTGACTGAGTGCCTCCAGGAGAGAGGCCCAAGCAAGACACGCCCCGAGGAGCGTCTTGACACATGTCAACACTGGGTCTGACTGAGGGCCTCCATGAGAGAAGCCCAAGCAAGACGCGCCCCGAGGAGAGTCTTGCCACATGTCAACACTGGGTCTGACAGAGGGCATCCAGGAGAGAGGCCCAAGCAATACGCGCCCCGAGGAGCGTCTTGCCACGTGTCAATACTGGGTCTGATTGAGGGCCTTCTGGAGAGAGGCCCAAGCAAGACGCGCCCAGAGGAGCGTCTTGCCACATGTCAACAATGGGTCTGACTGTGGGCCTCCAGGAGAGAAGCCCAAGCAAGACGCGCCCCGAGGAGCGTCTTGCCACATGTCAGCACTCGGTCTGACTGAGCGCCTCCAGGAGAGAGGCCCAAGCAAGACGTGCCCCGAGGAGCGTCTTGCCACATGTCAACACTGGGTCTGACTGAGTGCCTCCAGGAGAGAGGCCCAAGCAAGATGCGCCCCGAGGAGCATCTTGACACATGTCTCCTCTGGGTCTGACTGAGCGCCTCCAGGAGAGAGGCCCAAGCAAGAGGTGCCCCGAGGAGCGTCTTGCCACATGTCAACACTGGGTCTGACTGAGTGCCTCCATGAGAGAAGCCCCAGCAAGACGCGCCCCGAGGAGCATCTTGCCACATGTCAAAACTGGGTCTGACTGAGAACCTCCAGGAGAGAGGCCCAAGCAAGACGTGCCCCGAGGAGCGTCTTGCCACATGTCAACAATGGGTCTGACTGAGGGCCTCCAGGAGAGAAGCCCAAGCAAGAAGCGCCCCGAGGAGCGTCTTGCCACATGTCAGCACTGGGTCTGACTGAGCGCCTCCAGGAGAGAGGCCCAAGCAAGACACGCCCCGAGGAGCGTCTTGACACATGTCAACACTGGGTCTGACTGAGGGCCTCCATGAGAGAAGCCCAAGCAAGACGCGCCCCGAGGAGAGTCTTGCCACATGTCAACACTGGGTCTGACAGAGGGCATCCAGGAGAGAGGCCCAAGCAATACGCGCCCCGAGGAGAGTCTTGCCACATGTCACCACTGGGTCTGACTGAGCGCCTCCAGGAGAGAGGCCCAAGAAAGAAGCGCCCCGAGGAGCGTCTTGCCACGTGTCAACACTGGGTCTGATTGAGGGCCTTCTGGAGAGAGGCCCAAGCAAGACGCGCCCAGAGGAGCGTCTTGCCACATGTCAACAATGGGTCTGACTGAGTGCCTCCAGGAGAGAGGCCCAAGCAAGACGCGCCCCGAGGAGCGTCTTCCACATGTGAACACTGGGTCTGACTGAGCACCTCCAGGAGAGAGGCCCAAGCAAGACGCGCCCGGAGGAGCGTCTTGCCACATGTCAGCACTCGGTCTGACTGAGCGCCTCCAGGAGAGAGGCCCAAGCAAGACGTGCCCCGAGGAGCGTCTTGCCACATGTCAACACTAGGTCTGACTGAGCTTCTCCAGGAGAGAGGCCCAAGCAAGACGCGCCCCGAGGAGCGTCTTGCCACATGTCACCTCTGGGTCTGACTGAGGGCCTCCAGGAGAGAAGCCCAAGCAAGAAGCGCCGCGAGGAGCGTCTTGCCACATGTCAACACTGGGTCTGACTGAGCGCCTCCAGGAGAGAGGCCCAAGCAAGACACGCCCCGAGGAGCGTCTTGACACATGTGAACACTGGGTCTGACTGAGGGCCTCCATGAGAGAAGCCCAAGCAAGACGCGCCCCGAGGAGAGTCTTGCCACATGTCAACACTGGGTCTGACAGAGGGCATTCAGGAGAGAGGCCCAAGCAATACGGGCCCCGAGGAGCGTCTTGCCACATGTCACCACTGGGTCTGACTGAGCGCCTCCAGGAGAGAGGCCCAAGCAAGAAGCGCCCCGAGGAGCGTCTTGCCACATGTCAGCACTCGGTCTGACTGAGCGCCTCCAGGAGAGAGGCCCAAGCAAGACGTGCCCCGAGGAGCGTCTTGCCACATGTCAACACTGGGTCTGACTGAGCGCCTCCAGGAGAGAGGCCCAAGCAAGACGCGCCCGGAGGAGCGTCTTGCCACATGTCAGCACTCGGTCTGACTGAGCGCCTCCAGGAGAGAGGCCCAAGCAAGACACGCCCCGAGGAGCATCTTGACACATGTCTCCTCTGGGTCTGACTGAGCGCCTCCAGGAGAGAGGCCCAAGCAAGACGTGCCCCGAGGAGCGTCTTGCCACATGTCAACACTGGGTCTGACTGAGTGCCTCCATGAGAGAAGCCCCAGCAAGACGCGCCCCGAGGAGCATCTTGCCACATGTCAACACTGGGTCTGACTGAGAACCTCCAGGAGAGAGGCCCAAGCACGACGCGCCCCGAGGAGCGTCTTGCCACATGTCAACACTGGGTCTGACTGAGCGCCTCCAGGAGAGAGGCCCAAGCAAGACGCGCCCCGAGGAGCGTCTTGTCACATGTCACTACTCGGTCTGACTGAGCGCCTCCAGGAGAGTGGCCCAAGCAAGACGTGCCCCGAGGAGCGTCTTGCCACATGTCAACAATGGGTCTGACTGAGGGCCTCCAGGAGAGAAGCCCAAGCAAGAAGCGCCCCGAGGAGCGTCTTGCCACATGTCAGCACTGGGTCTGACTGAGCGCCTCCAGGAGAGAGGCCCAAGCAAGACACGCCCCGAGGAGCGTCTTGACACATGTCAACACTGGGTCTGACTGAGGGCCTCCATGAGAGAAGCCCAAGCAAGACGCGCCCCGAGGAGAGTCTTGCCACATGTCAACACTGGGTCTGACAGAGGGCATCCAGGAGAGAGGCCCAAGCAATACGCGCCCCGAGGAGCGTCTTGCCACGTGTCAATACTGGGTCTGATTGAGGGCCTTCTGGAGAGAGGCCCAAGCAAGACGCGCCCAGAGGAGCGTCTTGCCACATGTCAACAATGGGTCTGACTGTGGGCCTCCAGGAGAGAAGCCCAAGCAAGACGCGCCCCGAGGAGCGTCTTGCCACATGTCAGCACTCGGTCTGACTGAGCGCCTCCAGGAGAGAGGCCCAAGCAAGACGTGCCCCGAGGAGCGTCTTGCCACATGTCAACACTGGGTCTGACTGAGTGCCTCCAGGAGAGAGGCCCAAGCAAGACGCGCCCCGAGGAGCATCTTGACACATGTCTCCTCTGGGTCTGACTGAGCGCCTCCAGGAGAGAGGCCCAAGCAAGAGGTGCCCCGAGGAGCGTCTTGCCACATGTCAACACTGGGTCTGACTGAGTGCCTCCATGAGAGAAGCCCCAGCAAGACGCGCTCCGAGGAGCATCTTGCCACATGTCAAAACTGGGTCTGACTGAGAACCTCCAGGAGAGAGGCCCAAGCAAGACGTGCCCCGAGGAGCGTCTTGCCACATGTCAACAATGGGTCTGACTGAGGGCCTCCAGGAGAGAAGCCCAAGCAAGAAGCGCCCCGAGGAGCGTCTTGCCACATGTCAGCACTGGGTCTGACTGAGCGCCTCCAGGAGAGAGGCCCAAGCAAGACACGCCCCGAGGAGCGTCTTGACACATGTCAACACTGGGTCTGACTGAGGGCCTCCATGAGAGAAGCCCAAGCAAGACGCGCCCCGAGGAGAGTCTTGCCACATGTCAACACTGGGTCTGACAGAGGGCATCCAGGAGAGAGGCCCAAGCAATACGCGCCCCGAGGAGAGTCTTGCCACATGTCACCACTGGGTCTGACTGAGCGCCTCCAGGAGAGAGGCCCAAGAAAGAAGCGCCCCGAGGAGCGTCTTGCCACGTGTCAACACTGGGTCTGATTGAGGGCCTTCTGGAGAGAGGCCCAAGCAAGACGCGCCCAGAGGAGCGTCTTGCCACATGTCAACAATGGGTCTGACTGAGTGCCTCCAGGAGAGAGGCCCAAGCAAGACGCGCCCCGAGGAGCGTCTTCCACATGTGAACACTGGGTCTGACTGAGCGCCTCCAGGAGAGAGGCCCAAGCAAGACGCGCCCGGAGGAGCGTCTTGCCACATGTCAGCACTCGGTCTGACTGAGCGCCTCCAGGAGAGAGGCCCAAGCAAGACGTGCCCCGAGGAGCGTCTTGCCACATGTCAACACTAGGTCTGACTGAGCTTCTCCAGGAGAGAGGCCCAAGCAAGACGCGCCCCGAGGAGCGTCTTGCCACATGTCACCTCTGGGTCTGACTGAGGGCCTCCAGGAGAGAAGCCCAAGCAAGAAGCGCCGCGAGGAGCGTCTTGCCACATGTCAACACTGGGTCTGACTGAGCGCCTCCAGGAGAGAGGCCCAAGCAAGACACGCCCCGAGGAGCGTCTTGACACATGTGAACACTGGGTCTGACTGAGGGCCTCCATGAGAGAAGCCCAAGCAAGACGCGCCCCGAGGAGAGTCTTGCCACATGTCAACACTGGGTCTGACAGAGGGCATTCAGGAGAGAGGCCCAAGCAATACGGGCCCCGAGGAGCGTCTTGCCACATGTCACCACTGGGTCTGACTGAGCGCCTCCAGGAGAGAGGCCCAAGCAAGAAGCGCCCCGAGGAGCGTCTTGCCACATGTCAGCACTCGGTCTGACTGAGCGCCTCCAGGAGAGAGGCCCAAGCAAGACGTGCCCCGAGGAGCGTCTTGCCACATGTCAACACTGGGTCTGACTGAGCGCCTCCAGGAGAGAGGCCCAAGCAAGACGCGCCCGGAGGAGCGTCTTGCCACATGTCAGCACTCGGTCTGACTGAGCGAATCCAGGAGAGAGGCCCAAGCAAGACACGCCCCGAGGAGCATTTTGACACATGTCTCCTCTGGGTCTGACTGAGCGCCTCCAGGAGAGAGGCCCAAGCAAGAATAGCCCCGAGGAGCGTCTTGCCACGTGTCAACACTGGGTCTGATTGAGGGCCTTCTGGAGAGAGGCCCAAGCAAGACGTGCCCCGAGGAGCGTCTTGCCACATGTCAACACTCGGTCTGACTGAGCGCCTCCAGGAGAGAGGCCCAAGCAAGACGTGCCCCGAGGAGCGTCTTGCCACATGTCAACACTGGGTCTGACTGAGCGCCTCCAAGAGAGAGGCCCAAGCAAGACGTGCCCTGAGGAGCGTCTTGCCACATGTGAACACTGGGTCTGACTGAGCGCCTCCAGGAGAGAAGCCCAAGCAAGACGCGCCCCGAGGAGCGTCTTGCCACATGTCAGCACTCGGTCTGACTGAGCGCCTCCAGGAGAGAGGCCCAAGCAAGACGTGCCCCGAGGAGCGTCTTGCCACATGTCAACACTGGGTCTGACTGAGCGCCTCCAGGAGAGAGGCCCAAGCAAGACGTGCCCTGAGGAGCGTCTTGCCACATGTGAACACTGGGTCTGACTGAGCGCCTCCAGGAGAGAGGCCCAAGCAAGACGCGCCCGGAGGAGCGTCTTGCCACATGTCAGCACTCGGTCTGACTGAGCGCCTCCAGGAGAGAGGCCCAAGCAAGACGCGCCCCGAGGAGCATCTTGACACATGTCTCCCCTGGGTCTGACTGAGCGCCTCCAGGAGAGAAGCCCAAGCAAGAAGCGCCCTGAGGAGCGTCTTGACACATGTCAACACTGGGTCTGACTGAGGGCCTCCAGGAGAGAGGCCCAAGCAAGACGCGCCCGGAGGAGCGTCTTGCCACATGTCAGCACTCGGTCTGACTGAGCGCCTCCAGGAGAGAGGCCCAAGCAAGACGCGCCCCGAGGAGCATCTTGACACATGTCTCCTCTGGGTCTGACTGAGCGCCTCCAGGAGAGAGGCCCAAGCAAGACGTGCCCCGAGGAGCGTCTTGCCACATGTCAACACTGGGTCTGACTGAGTGCCTCCATGAGAGAAGTCCCCAGCAAGACGCGCCCCGAGGAGCATCTTGCCACATGTCAACACTGGGTCTGACTGAGAACCTCCAGGAGAGAGGCCCAAGCACGACGCGCCCCGAGGAGCGTCTTGCTTCATGTCAACACTGGGTCTGACTGAGGGCCTCCAGGAGAGAAGCCCAAGCAAGAAGCGCCCCGAGGAGCGTCTTGCCACATGTCAGCACTGGGTCTGACTGAGCGCCTCCAGGAGAGAGGCCCAAGCAAGACCCGCCCCGAGGAGCGTCTTGACACATGTCAACACTGGGTCTGACTGAGGGCCTCCATGAGAGAAGCCCAAGCAAGACGCGCCCCGAGGAGAGTCTTGCCACATGTCAACACTGGGTCTGACAGAGGGCATCCAGGAGAGAGGCCCAAGCAATACGCGCCCCGAGGAGAGTCTTGCCACATGTCACCACTGGGTCTGACTGAGCGCCTCCAGGAGAGAGGCCCAAGAAAGAAGCGCCCCGAGGAGCGTCTTGCCACGTGTCAACACTGGGTCTGATTGAGGGCCTTCTGGAGAGAGGCCCAAGCAAGACGCGCCCAGAGGAGCGTCTTGCCACATGTCAACAATGGGTCTGACTGAGTGCCTCCAGGAGAGAGGCCCAAGCAAGACGCGCCCCGAGGAGCGTCTTCCACATGTGAACACTGGGTCTGACTGAGCGCCTCCAGGAGAGAGGCCCAAGCAAGACGCGCCCGGAGGAGCGTCTTGCCACATGTCAGCACTCGGTCTGACTGAGCGCCTCCAGGAGAGAGGCCCAAGCAAGACGTGCCCCGAGGAGCGTCTTGCCACATGTCAACACTAGGTCTGACTGAGCTTCTCCAGGAGAGAGGCCCAAGCAAGACGCGCCCCGAGGAGCGTCTTGCCACATGTCACCTCTGGGTCTGACTGAGGGCCTCCAGGAGAGAAGCCCAAGCAAGAAGCGCCGCGAGGAGCGTCTTGCCACATGTCAACACTGGGTCTGACTGAGCGCCTCCAGGAGAGAGGCCCAAGCAAGACACGCCCCGAGGAGCGTCTTGACACATGTGAACACTGGGTCTGACTGAGGGCCTCCATGAGAGAAGCCCAAGCAAGACGCGCCCCGAGGAGAGTCTTGCCACATGTCAACACTGGGTCTGACAGAGGGCATTCAGGAGAGAGGCCCAAGCAATACGGGCCCCGAGGAGCGTCTTGCCACATGTCACCACTGGGTCTGACTGAGCGCCTCCAGGAGAGAGGCCCAAGCAAGAAGCGCCCCGAGGAGCGTCTTGCCACATGTCAGCACTCGGTCTGACTGAGCGCCTCCAGGAGAGAGGCCCAAGCAAGACGTGCCCCGAGGAGCGTCTTGCCACATGTCAACACTGGGTCTGACTGAGCGCCTCCAGGAGAGAGGCCCAAGCAAGACGCGCCCGGAGGAGCGTCTTGCCACATGTCAGCACTCGGTCTGACTGAGAGCCTCCAGGAGAGAGGCCCAAGCAAGACACGCCCCGAGGAGCATTTTGACACATGTCTCCTCTGGGTCTGACTGAGCGCCTCCAGGAGAGAGGCCCAAGCAAGAATAGCCCCGAGGAGCGTCTTGCCACGTGTCAACACTGGGTCTGATTGAGGGCCTTCTGGAGAGAGGCCCAAGCAAGACGTGCCCCGAGGAGCGTCTTGCCACATGTCAACACTCGGTCTGACTGAGCGCCTCCAGGAGAGAGGCCCAAGCAAGACGTGCCCCGAGGAGCGTCTTGCCACATGTCAACACTGGGTCTGACTGAGCGCCTCCAAGAGAGAGGCCCAAGCAAGACGTGCCCTGAGGAGCGTCTTGCCACATGTGAACACTGGGTCTGACTGAGCGCCTCCAGGAGAGAAGCCCAAGCAAGACGCGCCCCGAGGAGCGTCTTGCCACATGTCAGCACTCGGTCTGACTGAGCGCCTCCAGGAGAGAGGCCCAAGCAAGACTTGCCCCGAGGAGCGTCTTGCCACATGTCAACACTGGGTCTGACTGAGCGCCTCCAGGAGAGAGGCCCAAGCAAGACGTGCCCTGAGGAGCGTCTTGCCACATGTGAACACTGGGTCTGACTGAGCGCCTCCAGGAGAGAGGCCCAAGCAAGACGCGCCCGGAGGAGCGTCTTGCCACATGTCAGCACTCGGTCTGACTGAGCGCCTCCAGGAGAGAGGCCCAAGCAAGACGCGCCCCGAGGAGCATCTTGACACATGTCTCCCCTGGGTCTGACTGAGCGCCTCCAGGAGAGAAGCCCAAGCAAGAAGCGCCCTGAGGAGCGTCTTGACACATGTCAACACTGGGTCTGACTGAGGGCCTCCAGGAGAGAGGCCCAAGCAAGACGCGCCCGGAGGAGCGTCTTGCCACATGTCAGCACTCGGTCTGACTGAGCGCCTCCAGGAGAGAGGCCCAAGCAAGACGCGCCCCGAGGAGCATCTTGACACATGTCTCCTCTGGGTCTGACTGAGCGCCTCCAGGAGAGAGGCCCAAGCAAGACGTGCCCCGAGGAGCGTCTTGCCACATGTCAACACTGGGTCTGACTGAGTGCCTCCATGAGAGAAGCCCCAGCAAGACGCGCCCCGAGGAGCATCTTGCCACATGTCAACACTGGGTCTGACTGAGAACCTCCAGGAGAGAGGCCCAAGCACGACGCGCCCCGAGGAGCGTCTTGCTTCATGTCAACACTGGGTCTGACTGAGCGCCTCCAGGAGAGAGGCCCAAGCAAGACGCGCCCCGAGGAGCGTCTTGTCACATGTCACTACTCGGTCTGACTGAGCGCCTCCAGGAGAGAGGCCCAAGCAAGACGTGCCCCGAGGAGCGTCTTGCCACATGTCAACAATGGGTCTGACTGAGGGCCTCCAGGAGAGAAGCCCAAGCAAGAAGCGCCCCGAGGAGCGTCTTGCCACATGTCAGCACTGGGTCTGACTGAGCGCCTGCAGGAGAGAGGCCCAAGCAAGACACGCCCCGAGGAGCGTCTTGACACATGTCAACACTGGGTCTGACTGAGGGTCTCCATGAGAGAAGCCCAAGCAAGACGCGCCCCGAGGAGTCTTGCCACATGTCAACACTGGGTCTGACAGAGGACATCCAGGAGAGAGGCCCAAGCAATACGCGCCCCGTGGAGCGTCTTGCCACATGTCACCACTGGGTCTGACTGAGCGCCTCCAGGAGAGAGGCCCAAGAAAGAAGCGCCCCGAGGAGCGTCTTGCCACATGTCAGCACTGGGTCTGATTGAGGGCCTTCTGGAGAGAGGCCCAAGCAAGACGCGCCCAGAGGAGCGTCTTGCCACATGTCAACAATGGGTCTGACTGAGGGCCTCCAGGAGAGAAGCCCAAGCAAGACGCGCCCCGAGGAGCGTCTTGCCACATGTCAGCACTCGGTCTGACTGAGCGCCTCCAGGAGAGAGGCCCAAGCAAGACGTGCCCCGAGTAGCGTCTTGCCACATGTCAACACTGGGTCTGACTGAGTGCCTCCAGGAGAGAGGCCCAAGCAAGACGCGCCCCGAGGAGCGTCTTGCCACATGTGAACACTGGGTCTGACTGAGCGCCTCCAGGAGAGAGGCCCAAGCAAGATGCGCCCGCAGGAGCGTCTTGCCACATGTCAGCACTCGGTCTGACTGAGCGCCTCCAGGAGAGAGGCCCAAGCAAGACGTGCCCCGAGTAGCGTCTTGCCACATGTCAACACTGGGTCTGACTGAGTGCCTCCAGGAGAGAGGCCCAAGCAAGACGCGCCCCGAGGAGCGTCTTGCCACATGTGAACACTGGGTCTGACTGAGCGCCTCCAGGAGAGAGGCCCAAGCAAGATGCGCCCGCAGGAGCGTCTTGCCACATGTCAGCACTCGGTCTGACTGAGCGCCTCCAGGAGAGAGGCCCAAGCAAGACGTGCCCCGAGGAGCGTCTTGCCACATGTCACCTCTGGGTCTGACTGAGCACCTCCAGGAGAGAGGCCCAAGCAAGATGCGTCCCGAGGAGTGTCTTGTCACATGTCAACACTGGGTCTGACTGAGCGCCTCCAGGAGAGAGGCCCAAGCAAGAAACGCCCGAGGAGCGTCTTGACACATGTCAACACTGGGTCTGACTGATCACCTCCCCTGGAGAGAGGCCCAAGCAAGACGCGCCCTGAGGAGCGTCTTGCCACATGTCAACACTGGGTCTGACTGAGTGCCTCCATGAGAGAAGCCCCAGCAAGATGTGCCCCAAGGAGCGTCATGCCACATGTCAACACTGGGTCTGACTGAGCGCCTCCAGGAGAGAGGCCCAAATGAGACGCGCCCCGAGGAGCTTCTTGCCACATGTCAACACTGGGTCTGACTGAGTGCCTCCATTAGAGAAGCCCCAGCAAGACGCGCCCCGAAGAGCATCTTGCCACATGTCACTACTCGGTCTGACTGAGCGCCTCCAGGAGAGAGGCCCAATCAAGACGTGCCCCGAGGAGCGTCTTGCCACATGTCAACAATGGGTCTGACTGAGGGCCTCCAGGAGAGAAGCCCAAGCAAGAAGCGCCCCGAGGAGCGTCTTGCCACATGTCAACACTGGGTCTGACTGAGCGCCTCCAGGAGAGAGGCCCAAGCAAGACACGCCCCGAGGAGCGTCTTGACACATGTAAACACTGGGTCTGACAGAGGGCATCCAGGAGAGAGAGCCAAGCAATGCGCGCCCCGAGGAGCGTCTTGCCACATGTCACCACTGGGTCTGACTGAGCGCCTCCAGGAGAGAGGCCCAAGAAAGACGCGCCCGGAGGAGCGTCTTGCCACATGTCAGCACTCGGTCTGACTGAGCGCCTCCAGGAGAGAGGCCCAAGCAAGACGTGCCCTGAGGAGCGTCTTGCCACATGTGAACACTGGGTCTGACTGAGCGCCTCCAGGAGAGAGGCCCAAGCAAGACGCGCCCGGAGGAGCGTCTTGCCACATGTCAGCACTCGGTCTGACTGAGCGCCTCCAGGAGAGAGGCCCAAGCAAGACGCGCCCCGAGGAGCATCTTGACACATGTCACCCCTGGGTCTGACTGAGCGCCTCCAGGAGAGAAGCCCAAGCAAGAAGCGCCCTGAGGAGCGTCTTGACACATGTCAACACTGGGTCTGACTGAGGGCCTCCAGGAGAGAGGCCCAAGCAAGACGCGCCCGGAGGAGCGTCTTGCCACATGTCAGCACTCGGTCTGACTGAGCGCCTCCAGGAGAGAGGCCCAAGCAAGACGCGCCCCGAGGAGCATCTTGACACATGTCTCCTCTGGGTCTGACTGAGCGCCTCCAGGAGAGATGCCCAAGCAAGACGTGCCCCGAGGAGCGTCTTGCCACATGTCAACACTGGGTCTGACTGAGTGCCTCCATGAGAGAAGCCCCAGCAAGACGCGCCCCGAGGAGCATCTTGCCACATGTCAACACTGGGTCTGACTGAGAACCTCCAGGAGAGAGGCCCCAGCACGACGCGCCCCGAGGAGCGTCTTGCTTCATGTCAACACTGGGTCTGACTGAGCCCCTCCAGGAGAGAGGCCCAAGCAAGACGCGCCCCGAGGAGCGTCTTGTCACATGTCACTACTCGGTCTGACTGAGCGCCTCCAGGAGAGAGGCCCAAGCAAGACGTGCCCCGAGGAGCGTCTTGCCACATGTCAACAATGGGTCTGACTGAGGGCCTCCAGGAGAGAAGCCCAAGCAAGAAGCGCCCCGAGGAGCGTCTTGCCACATGTCAGCACTGGGTCTGACTGAGCGCCTCCAGGAGAGAGGCCCAAGCAAGACACGCCCCGAGGAGCGTCTTGACACATGTCAACATTGGGTCTGACTGAGGGCCTCCATGAGAGAAGCCCAAGCAAGACGCGCCCCGAGGAGAGTCTTGCCACATGTCAACACTGGGTCTGACAGAGGGCATCCAGGAGAGAGGCCCAAGCAATACGCGCCCCGAGGAGAGTCTTGCCACATGTCACCACTGGGTCTGACTGAGCGCCTCCAGGAGAGAGGCCCAAGAAAGAAGCGCCCCGAGGAGCGTCTTGCCACGTGTCAACACTGGGTCTGATTGAGGGCCTTCTGGAGAGAGGCCCAAGCAAGACGCGCCCAGAGGAGCGTCTTGCCACATGTCAACAATGGGTCTGACTGAGTGCCTCCAGGAGAGAGGCCCAAGCAAGACGCGCCCCGAGGAGCGTCTTCCACATGTGAACACTGGGTCTGACTGAGCGCCTCCAGGAGAGAGGCCCAAGCAAGACGCACCCGGAGGAGCGTCTTGCCACATGTCAGCACTCGGTCTGACTGAGCGCCTCCAGGAGAGAGGCCCAAGCAAGACGTGCCCCGAGGAGCGTCTTGCCACATGTCAACACTAGGTCTGACTGAGCTTCTCCAGGAGAGAGGCCCAAGCAAGACGCGCCCCGAGGAGCGTCTTGCCACATGTCACCTCTGGGTCTGACTGAGGGCCTCCAGGAGAGAAGCCCAAGCAAGAAGCGCCGCGAGGAGCGTCTTGCCACATGTCAACACTGGGTCTGACTGAGCGCCTCCAGGAGAGAGGCCCAAGCAAGACACGCCCCGAGGAGCGTCTTGACACATGTGAACACTGGGTCTGACTGAGGGCCTCCATGAGAGAAGCCCAAGCAAGACGCGCCCCGAGGAGAGTCTTGCCACATGTCAACACTGGGTCTGACAGAGGGTATTCAGGAGAGAGGCCCAAGCAATACGGGCCCCGAGGAGCGTCTTGCCACATGTCACCACTGGGTCTGACTGAGCGCCTCCAGGAGAGAGGCCCAAGCAAGAAGCGCCCCGAGGAGCGTCTTGCCACATGTCAGCACTCGGTCTGACTGAGCGCCTCCAGGAGAGAGGCCCAAGCAAGACGTGCCCCGAGGAGCGTCTTGCCACATGTCAACACTGGGTCTGACTGAGCGCCTCCAGGAGAGAGGCCCAAGCAAGACGCGCCCGGAGGAGCGTCTTGCCACATGTCAGCACTCGGTCTGACTGAGCGCCTCCAGGAGAGAGGCCCAAGCAAGACACGCCCCGAGGAGCATTTTGACACATGTCTCCTCTGGGTCTGACTGAGCGCCTCCAGGAGAGAGGCCCAAGCAAGAATAGCCCCGAGGAGCGTCTTGCCACGTGTCAACACTGGGTCTGATTGAGGGCCTTCTGGAGAGAGGCCCAAGCAAGACGTGCCCCGAGGAGCGTCTTGCCACATGTCAACACTCGGTCTGACTGAGCGCCTCCAGGAGAGAGGCCCAAGCAAGACGTGCCCCGAGGAGCGTCTTGCCACATGTCAACACTGGGTCTGACTGAGCGCCTCCAAGAGAGAGGCCCAAGCAAGACGTGCCCTGAGGAGCGTCTTGCCACATGTGAACACTGGGTCTGACTGAGCGCCTCCAGGAGAGAAGCCCAAGCAAGACGCGCCCCGAGGAGCGTCTTGCCACATGTCAGCACTCGGTCTGACTGAGCGCCTCCAGGAGAGAGGCCCAAGCAAGACGTGCCCCGAGGAGCGTCTTGCCACATGTCAACACTGGGTCTGACTGAGCGCCTCCAGGAGAGAGGCCCAAGCAAGACGTGCCCTGAGGAGCGTCTTGCCACATGTGAACACTGGGTCTGACTGAGCGCCTCCAGGAGAGAGGCCCAAGCAAGACGCGCCCGGAGGAGCGTCTTGCCACATGTCAGCACTCGGTCTGACTGAGCGCCTCCAGGAGAGAGGCCCAAGCAAGACGCGCCCCGAGGAGCATCTTGACACATGTCTCCCCTGGGTCTGACTGAGCGCCTCCAGGAGAGAAGCCCAAGCAAGAAGCGCCCTGAGGAGCGTCTTGACACATGTCAACACTGGGTCTGACTGAGGGCCTCCAGGAGAGAGGCCCAAGCAAGACGCGCCCGGAGGAGCGTCTTGCCACATGTCAGCACTCGGTCTGACTGAGCGCCTCCAGGAGAGAGGCCCAAGCAAGACGCGCCCCGAGGAGCATCTTGACACATGTCTCCTCTGGGTCTGACTGAGCGCCTCCAGGAGAGAGGCCCAAGCAAGACGTGCCCCGAGGAGCGTCTTGCCACATGTCAACACTGGGTCTGACTGAGTGCCTCCATGAGAGAAGCCCCAGCAAGACGCGCCCCGAGGAGCATCTTGCCACATGTCAACACTGGGTCTGACTGAGAACCTCCAGGAGAGAGGCCCAAGCACGACGCGCCCCGAGGCGCGTCTTGCTTCATGTCAACACTGGGTCTGACTGAGCGCCTCCAGGAGAGAGGCCCAAGCAAGACGCGCCCCGAGGAGCGTCTTGTCACATGTCACTACTCGGTCTGACTGAGCGCCTCCAGGAGAGAGGCCCAAGCAAGACGTGCCCCGAGGAGCGTCTTGCCACATGTCAACAATGGGTCTGACTGAGGGCCTCCAGGAGAGAAGCCCAAGCAAGAAGCGCCCCGAGGAGCGTCTTGCCACATGTCAGCACTGGGTCTGACTGAGCGCCTGCAGGAGAGAGGCCCAAGCAAGACACGCCCCGAGGAGCGTCTTGACACATGTCAACACTGGGTCTGACTGAGGGCCTGCATGAGAGAAGCCCAAGCAAGACGCGCCCCGAGGAGAGTCTTGCCACATGTCAACACTGGGTCTGACAGAGGGCATCCAGGAGAGAGGCCCAAGCAATACGCGCCCCGAGGAGCGTCTTGCCACATGTCACCACTGGGTCTGACTGAGCGCCTCCAGGAGAGAGGCCCAAGAAAGAAGCGCCCCGAGGAGCGTCTTGCCACGTGTCAACACTGGGTCTGATTGAGGGCCTTCTGGAGAGAGGCCCAAGCAAGACGCGCCCAGAGGAGCGTCTTGCCACATGTCAACAATGGGTCTGACTGAGGGCCTCCAGGAGAGAAGCCCAAGCAAGACGCGCCCCGAGGAGCGTCTTGCCACATGTCAGCACTCGGTCTGACTGAGCGCCTCCAGGAGAGAGGCCCAAGCAAGACGTGCCCCGAGTAGCGTCTTGCCACATGTCAACACTGGGTCTGACTGAGTGCCTCCAGGAGAGAGGCCCAAGCAAGATGCGCCCCGAGGAGCGTCTTGCCACATGTGAACACTGGGTCTGACTGAGCGCCTCCAGGAGAGAGGCCCAAGCAAGACGCGCCCGGAGGAGCGTCTTGCCACATGTCAGCACTCGGTCTGACTGAGCGCCTCCAGGAGAGAGGCCCAAGCAAGACGTGCCCCGAGGAGCGTCTTGCCACATGTCAACACTAGGTCTGACTGAGCTTCTCCAGGAGAGAGGCCCAAGCAAGACGCGCCCCGAGGAGCGTCTTGCCACATGTCACCTCTGGGTCTGACTGAGCACCTCCAGGAGAGAGGCCCAAGCAAGATGCGCCCCGAGGAGCGTCTTGTCACATGTCAACACTGGGTCTGACTGAGCGCCTCCAGGAGAGAGGCCCAAGCAAGAAACGCCCGAGGAGCGTCTTGACACATGTCAACACTGGGTCTGACTGATCACCTCCCCTGGAGAGAGGCCCAAGCAAGACGCGCCCTGAGGAGCGTCTTGCCACATGTCAACACTGGGTCTGACTGAGTGCCTCCATGAGAGAAGCCCCAGCAAGATGTGCCCCAAGGAGCGTCATGCCACATGTCAACACTGGGTCTGACTGAGCGCCTCCAGGAGAGAGGCCCAAATGAGACGCGCCCCGAGGAGCGTCTTGCCTCATGTCAACACTGGGTCTGACTGAGTGCCTCCATTAGAGAAGCCCCAGCAAGACGCGCCCCGAATAGCATCTTGCCACATGTCACTACTCGGTCTGACTGAGCGCCTCCAGGAGAGAGGCCCAATCAAGACGTGCCCCGAGGAGCGTCTTGCCACATGTCAACAATGGGTCTGACTGAGGGCCTCCAGGAGAGAAGCCCAAGCAAGAAGCGCCCCGAGGAGCGTCTTGCCACATGTCAACACTGGGTCTGACTGAGCGCCTCCAGGAGAGAGGCCCAAGCAAGACACGCCCCGAGGAGCGTCTTGACACATGTAAACACTGGGTCTGACAGAGGGCATCCAGGAGAGAGAGCCAAGCAATACGCGCCCCGAGGAGCGTCTTGCCACATGTCACCACTGGGTCTGACTGAGCGCCTCCAGGAGAGAGGCCCAAGAAAGAAGCGCCCCGAGGAGCGTCTTGCCACGTGTCAACAATGGGTCTGACTGAGGGACTCCAGGAGAGAAGCCCAAGCAAGACGCGCCCAGAGGAGCGTCTTGCCACATGTCAGCACTCGGTCTGACTGAGCGCCTCCAGGAGAGAGGCCCAAGCAAGACGTGCCCCGAGGAGCGTCTTGCCACATGTCAACACTGGGTCTGACTGAGTGCCTCCAGGAGAGAGGCCCAAGCAAGACGCGCCCCGAGGAGCGTCTTGCCACATGTGAACACTGGGTCCTACTGAGCGCCTCCAGGAGAGAGGCCCAAGCAAGACGCGCCCGGAGAAGCGTCTTGCCACATGTCAGCACTCGGTCTGACTGAGCGCCTCCGGGAGAGAGGCCCAAGCAAGACGCGCCCCGAGGAGCATCTTGACACATGTCTCCTCTGGGTCTGACTGAGCGCCTCCAGGAGAGAGGCCCAAGCAAGACGCGCCCCGAGGAGCGTCTTGTCACATGTCACTACTCGGTCTGACTGAGCTCCTCCAGGAGAGAGGCCCAAGCAAGACGTGCCCCGAGGAGCGTCTTGCCACATGTCAACAATGGGTCTGACTGAGGGCCTCCAGGAGAGAAGCCCAAGCAAGAAGCGCCGCGAGGAGCGTCTTGCCACATGTCAACACTGGGTCTGACTGAGCGCCTCCAGGAGAGAGGCCCAAGCAAGACACGCCCCGAGGAGCGTCTTGACACATGTGAACACTGGCTCTGACTGAGGGCCTCCATGAGAGAAGCCCAAGCAAGACGCGCCCCGAGGAGAGTCTTGCCACATGTCAACACTGGGTCTGACAGAGGGCATTCAGGAGAGAGGCCCAAGCAATACACGCCCCGAGGAGCGTCTTGCCACATGTCACCACTGGGTCTGACTGAGCGCCTCCAGGAGAGTGGCCCAAGCAAGAAGCGCCCCAAGGAGCGTCTTGCCACATGTCAGCACTCGGTCTGACTGAGCGCCTCCAGGAGAGAGGCCCAAGCAAGACGTGCCCCGAGGAGCGTCTTGCCACATGTCAACACTGGGTCTGACTGAGCGCCTCCAGGAGAGAGGCCCAAGCAAGATGTGCCCGGAGGAGCGTCTTGCCACATGTCAGCACTCGGTCTGACTGAGCGCCTCCAGGAGAGAGGCCCAAGCAAGAAGAGCCCCGAGGAGCGTCTTGCCACGTGTCAACACTGGGTCTGATTGAGGGCCTTCTGGAGAGAGGCCCAAGCAAGACGCGCCCAGAGGAGCGTCTTGCCACATGTCAACAATGGGTCTGACTGAGGGCCTCCAGGAGAGAAGCCCAAGCAAGACGCGCCCCGAGGAGCGTCTTGCCACATGTCAGCACTCGGTCTGACTGAGCGCCTCCAGGAGAGAGGCCCAAGCAAGACGTGCCCCGAGGAGCGTCTTGCCACATGTCAACACTGGGTCTGACTGAGCGCCTCCAGGAGAGAGGCCCAAGCAAGACGTGCCCTGAGGAGCGTCTTGCCACATGTGAACACTGGGTCTGACTGAGCGCCTCCAGGAGAGAGGCCCAAGCAAGACGCGCCCGGAGGAGCGTCTTGCCACATGTCAGCACTCGGTCTGACTGAGCACCTCCAGGAGAGAGGCCCAAGCAAGACGCGCCCCGAGGAGCATCTTGACACATGTCTCCCCTGGGTCTGACTGAGCGCCTCCAGGAGAGAGGCCCAAGCAAGACGTGCCCCGAGGAGCGTCTTGCCACATGTCTCCACTGGGTCTGACTGAGTGCCTCCATGAGAGAAGCCCCAGCAAGACGCGCCCCGAGGAGCATCTTGCCACATGTCAACACTGGGTCTGACTGAGAACCTCCAGGAGAGAGGCCCAAGCAAGACGCGCCCCGAGGAGCGTCTTGCCACATGTCACTACTCGGTCTGACTGAGTGCCTCCATGAGAGAAGCCCCAGCAAGACGCGCCCCGAGGAGCATCTTGCCACATGTCAACACTGGGTCTGACTGAGCTTCTCCAGGAGAGAGGCCCAAGCAAGACGCGCCCCGAGGAGCGTCTTGTCACATGTCACTACTCGGTCTGACTGAGCGCCTCCAGGAGAGAGGCCCAAGCAAGACGTGCCCCGAGGAGCGTCTTGCCACATGTCAACAATGGGTCTGACTGAGGGCCTCCAGGAGAGAAACCCAAGCAAGAAGCGCCGCGAGGAGCATCTTGCCACATGTCAACACTGGGTCTGACTGAGCGCCTCCAGGAGAGAGGCCCAAGCAAGACACGCCCCGAGGAGCGTCTTGACACATGTCAACACTGGGTCTGACTGAGGGCCTCCATGAGAGAAGCCCAAGCAAGACGCGCCCCGAGGAGAGTCTTGCCACATGTCAACACTGGGTCTGACAGAGGGCATCCAGGAGAGAGGCCCAAGCAATACTCGCCCCGAGGAGCGTCTTGCCACATGTCACCACTGGGTCTGACTGAGCGCCTCCAGGAGAGAGGCCCAAGCAAGAAGCGACCCGAGGAGCGTCTTGCCACATGTCAGCACTCGGTCTGACTGAGCGCCTCCAGGATAGAGGCCCAAGCAAGATGCGCCCCGAGGAGCATCTTGACACATGTCTCCTCTGGGTCTGACTGAGCGCCTCCAGGAGAGAGGCCCAAGCAAGACGTGCCCCGAGGAGCGTCTTGCCACATGTCAACACTGGGTCTGACTGAGCGCCTCCAGGAGAGAGGCCCAAGCAAGACGCGCTCCGAGGAGCGTCTTGCCACATGTCAACACTGGGTCTGACTGAGCGCCTCCAGGAGAGAGGCCCAAGCAAGACGTGCCCCGAGGAGCGTCTTGCCACATGTCAACACTGGGTCTGACTGAGCTTCTCCAGGGGAGAGGCCCAGGCAAGACGCGCCCCGAGGAGCGTCTTGCCACATGTCACCTCTGGGTCTGACTGAGCACCTCCAGGAGAGAGGCCAAAGCAAGACGCGCCCCGAGGAGCGTCTTGTCACATGTCAACACTGGGTCTGACTGAGCGCCTCCAGGAGAGAGGCCCAAGCAAGACACGCCCCGAGGAGCGTCTTGACACATGTCAACACTGGGTCTGACTGAGGGCCTCCATGAGAGAAGCCCAAGCAAGACGCGCCCCGAGGAGAGTCTTGCCACATGTCAACACTGGGTCTGACAGAGGGCATCCAGGAGAGAGGCCCAAGCAATACTCGCCCCGAGGAGCGTCTTGCCACATGTCACCACTGGGTCTGACTGAGCGCCTCCAGGAGAGAGGCCCAAGCAAGAAGCGACCCGAGGAGCGTCTTGCCACATGTCAGCACTCGGTCTGACTGAGCGCCTCCAGGAGAGAGGCCCAAGCAAGATGCGCCCCGAGGAGCATCTTGACACATGTCTCCTCTGGGTCTGACTGAGCGCCTCCAGGAGAGAGGCCCAAGGAAGACGTGCCCCGAGGAGCGTCTTGCCACATGTCAACACTGGGTCTGACTGAGTGCCTCCAGGAGAGAGGCCCAAGCAAGACGCGCTCCGAGGAGCGTCTTGCCACATGTCAACACTGGGTCTGACTGAGCGCCTCCAGGAGAGAGGCCCAAGCAAGACGTGCCCCGAGGAGCGTCTTGCCACATGTCAACACTGGGTCTGACTGAGCTTCTCCAGGAGAGAGGCCCAAGCAAGACGCGCCCCGAGGAGCGTCTTGCCACATGTCACCTCTGGGTCTGACTGAGCACCTCCAGGAGAGAGGCCAAAGCAAGACGCGCCCCGAGGAGCGTCTTGTCACATGTCAACACTGGGTCTGACTGAGCGCCTCCAGGAGAGAGGCCCAAGCAAGAAACGCCCGAGGAGCGTCTTGACACATGTCAACACTGGGTCTGACTGAGGGCCTCCATGAGAGAAGCCCAAGCAAGACGCGCCCCGAGGAGAGTCTTGCCACATGTCAACACAGGGTCTGACAGAGGGCATCCAGGAGAGAGGCCCAAGCAATACGCGCCCCGAGGAGCGTCTTGCCACATGTCACCACTGGGTCTGACTGAGCGCCTCCAGGAGAGAGGCCCAAGAAAGAAGCGCCCCGAGGAGCGTCTTGCCACATGTCAACACTGGGTCTGATTGAGGGCCTTCTGGAGAGAGGCCCAAGCAAGACGCGCCCCGAGGAGCGTCTTGCCACATGTCAACAATGGGTCTGACTGAGGGCTTCCAGGAGAGAAGCCCAAGCAAGACGCGCCCCGAGGAGCGTCTTGCAAAATGTCAGCACTCGGTCTGACTGAGCGCCTCCAGGAGAGAGGCCCAAGCAAGAAGCTCTCCGAGGAGCATCTTGACACATGTCTCCTCTGGGTCTGACTGAGCGCCTCCAGGAGAGAGGCCCAAGCAAGACGTGCCCCGAGGAGCGTCTTGCCACATGTCAAGACTGGGACTGACTGAGTGCCTCCAGGAGAGAGGCCCAAGCAAGACGCGCCCCGAGGAGCGTCTTGCCACATGTGAACACTGGGTCTGACTGAGCGCCTCCAGGAGAGAGGCCCAAGCAAGACGCGCCCGGAGGAGCGTCTTGCCACATGTCAGCACTCGGTCTGACTGAGCGCCTCCAGGAGAGAGGCCCAAGCAAGACGCGCCCCGAGGAGCATCTTGACACATGTCTCCTCTGGGTCTGACTGAGAGCCTCCAGGAGAGAGGCCCAAGCAAGACGTGCCCCGAGGAGCGTCTTGCCACATGTCAACACTGGGTCTGACTGAGTGCCTCCTTGAGAGAAGACCCAGCAAGACGCGCCCCGAGGAGCATCTTGCCACATGTCAACACTGGGTCTGACTGAGAACCTCCAGGAGAGAGGCCCAAGCAAGACGCGCCACGAGGAGCGTCTTGTCACATGTCACTACTCGGTCTGACTGAGCGCCTCCAGGAGAGAGGCCCAAGCAAGACGTGCCCCGAGGAGCGTCTTGCCACATGTCAACAATGGGTCTGACTGAGGGCCTCCAGGAGAAAAGCCCAAGCAAGAAGCGCCGCGAGGAGCGTCTTGCCACATGTCAACACTGGGTCTGACTGAGCGCCTCCAGGAGAGAGGCCAAAGCAAGACACGCCCCGAGGAGCGTCTTGACACATGTCAACACTGGGTCTGACTGAGGGCCTCCATGAGAGAAGCCCAAGCAAGACGTGCCCCGAGGAGAGTCTTGCCACATGTCAACACTGGGTCTGACAGAGGGCATCCAGGAGAGAGGCCCAAGCAATACGCGCCCCGAGGAGCGTCTTGCCATATGTCAACACTGGGCTGACTGAGCGCCTCCAGGAGAGAGGCCCAAGCAAGAAGCGCCCCGAGGAGCGTCTTGCCACATGTCAGCACTCGGTCTGACTGAGCGCCTCCAGGAGAGAGGCCCAAGCAAGACGTGCCCCGAGGAGCGTCTTGCCACATGTCAACACTGGGTCTGACTGAGCGCCTCCAGGAGAGAGTTCCAAGCAAGACGCGCCCCGAGGAGCGTCTTGCCACATGTGAACACTGGGTCTGACTGAGCGCCTCCAGGAGAGAGGCCCAAGCAAGACGCGCCCGGAGGAGCTTCTTGCCACATGTCAGCACTCGGTCTGACTGAGCACCTCCAGGAGAGAGGCCCAAGCAAGACGCGCCCCGAGGAGCATCTTGACACATGTCTCCTCTGGGTCTGACTGAGCGCCTCCAGGAGAGAGGCCCAAGCAAGACGTGCCCCGAGGAGCGTCTTGCCACATGTCAACACTGGGTCTGACTGAGTGCCTCCATGAGAGAAGCCCCAGCAAGACGCGCCCCGAGGAGCATGTTGCCACATGTCAACACTGGGTCTGACTGAGAACCTCCAGGAGAGAGGCCCAAGCACGACGCGCCCCGAGGAGCGTCTTGCCACATGTCAACACTGGGTCTGACTGAGCGCCTCCAGGAGAGAGGCCCAAGCAAGACGCGCCCCGAGGAGCGTCTTGTCACATGTCACTACTCCGTCTGACTGAGCGCCTCCAGGAGAGAGGCCCAAGCAAGACGTGCCCCGAGGAGCGTCTTGCCACATGTCAACAATGGGTCTGACCGAGGGCCTCCAGGAGAGAAGCCCAAGCAAGACGCGACCCGAGGAGAGTCTTGCCACATGTCAACACTGGGTCTGACAGAGGGCATCCAGGAGAGAGGCCCAAGCAATACGCTCCCCGAGGAGCGTCTTGCCACATGTCACCACTGGGTCTGACTGAGCGCCTCCAATAGAGAGGCCCAAGAAAGAAGCGCCCCGAGGAGCGTCTTGCCACGTGTCAACACTGGGTCTGATTGAGGGCCTTCTGGAGAGAGGCCCAAGCAAGACGCGCCCAGAGGAGCGTCTTGCCACATGTCAACAATGGGTCTGACTGAGGGCCTCCAGGAGAGAAGCCCAAGCAAGACGCGCCCCGAGGAGCGTCTTGACACATGTCACCACTGGGTCTGACTGAGTGCCTCCTTGAGAGAAGACCCAGCAAGACGCGCCCCGAGGAGCATCTTGCCACATGTCAACACTGGGTCTGACTGAGAACCTCCAGGAGAGAGGCCCAAGCAAGACGCGCCACGAGGAGCGTCTTGTCACATGTCACTACTCGGTCTGACTGAGCGCCTCCAGGAGAGAGGCCCAAGCAAGACGTGCCCCGAGGAGCGTCTTGCCACATGTCAACACTGGGTCTGACTGAGCGCCTCCAGGAGAGAGGCCCAAGCAAGACGCGCTCCGAGGAGCGTCTTGCCACATGTCAACACTGGGTCTGACTGAGCGCCTCCAGGAGAGAGGCCCAAGCAAGACGTGCCCCGAGGAGCGTCTTGCCACATGTCACCTCTGGGTCTGACTGAGCACCTCCAGGAGAGAGGCCAAAGCAAGACGCGCCCCGAGGAGCGTCTTGTCACATGTCAACACTGGGTCTGACTGAGCGCCTCCAGGAGAGAGGCCCAAGCAAGACACGCCCCGAGGAGCGTCTTGACACATGTCAACACTGGGTCTGACTGAGGGCCTCCATGAGAGAAGCCCAAGCAAGACGCGCCCCGAGGAGAGTCTTGCCACATGTCAACACTGGGTCTGACAGAGGGCATCCAGGAGAGAGGCCCAAGCAATACTCGCCCCGAGGAGCGTCTTGCCACATGTCACCACTGGGTCTGACTGAGCGCCTCCAGGAGAGAGGCCCAAGCAAGAAGCGACCCGAGGAGCGTCTTGCCACATGTCAGCACTCGGTCTGACTGAGCGCCTCCAGGAGAGAGGCCCAAGCAAGATGCGCCCCGAGGAGCATCTTGACACATGTCTCCTCTGGGTCTGACTGAGCGCCTCCAGGAGAGAGGCCCAAGGAAGACGTGCCCCGAGGAGCGTCTTGCCACATGTCAACACTGGGTCTGACTGAGTGCCTCCAGGAGAGAGGCCCAAGCAAGACGCGCTCCGAGGAGCGTCTTGCCACATGTCAACACTGGGTCTGACTGAGCGCCTCCAGGAGAGAGGCCCAAGCAAGACGTGCCCCGAGGAGCGTCTTGCCACATGTCAACACTGGGTCTGACTGAGCTTCTCCAGGAGAGAGGCCCAAGCAAGACGCGCCCCGAGGAGCGTCTTGCCACATGTCACCTCTGGGTCTGACTGAGCACCTCCAGGAGAGAGGCCAAAGCAAGACGCGCCCCGAGGAGCGTCTTGTCACATGTCAACACTGGGTCTGACTGAGCGCCTCCAGGAGAGAGGCCCAAGCAAGAAACGCCCGAGGAGCGTCTTGACACATGTCAACACTGGGTCTGACTGAGGGCCTCCATGAGAGAAGCCCAAGCAAGACGCGCCCCGAGGAGAGTCTTGCCACATGTCAACACAGGGTCTGACAGAGGGCATCCAGGAGAGAGGCCCAAGCAATACGCGCCCCGAGGAGCGTCTTGCCACATGTCACCACTGGGTCTGACTGAGCGCCTCCAGGAGAGAGGCCCAAGAAAGAAGCGCCCCGAGGAGCGTCTTGCCACATGTCAACACTGGGTCTGATTGAGGGCCTTCTGGAGAGAGGCCCAAGCAAGACGCGCCCCGAGGAGCGTCTTGCCACATGTCAACAATGGGTCTGACTGAGGGCTTCCAGGAGAGAAGCCCAAGCAAGACGCGCCCCGAGGAGCGTCTTGCAAAATGTCAGCACTCGGTCTGACTGAGCGCCTCCAGGAGAGAGGCCCAAGCAAGAAGCTCTCCGAGGAGCATCTTGACACATGTCTCCTCTGGGTCTGACTGAGCGCCTCCAGGAGAGAGGCCCAAGCAAGACGTGCCCCGAGGAGCGTCTTGCCACATGTCAAGACTGGGACTGACTGAGTGCCTCCAGGAGAGAGGCCCAAGCAAGACGCGCCCCGAGGAGCGTCTTGCCACATGTGAACACTGGGTCTGACTGAGCGCCTCCAGGAGAGAGGCCCAAGCAAGACGCGCCCGGAGGAGCGTCTTGCCACATGTCAGCACTCGGTCTGACTGAGCGCCTCCAGGAGAGAGGCCCAAGCAAGACGCGCCCCGAGGAGCATCTTGACACATGTCTCCTCTGGGTCTGACTGAGCGCCTCCAGGAGAGAGGCCCAAGCAAGACGTGCCCCGAGGAGCGTCTTGCCACATGTCAACACTGGGTCTGACTGAGTGCCTCCTTGAGAGAAGACCCAGCAAGACGCGCCCCGAGGAGCATCTTGCCACATGTCAACACTGGGTCTGACTGAGAACCTCCAGGAGAGAGGCCCAAGCAAGACGCGCCACGAGGAGCGTCTTGTCACATGTCACTACTCGGTCTGACTGAGCGCCTCCAGGAGAGAGGCCCAAGCAAGACGTGCCCCGAGGAGCGTCTTGCCACATGTCAACAATGGGTCTGACTGAGGGCCTCCAGGAGAAAAGCCCAAGCAAGAAGCGCCGCGAGGAGCGTCTTGCCACATGTCAACACTGGGTCTGACTGAGCGCCTCCAGGAGAGAGGCCAAAGCAAGACACGCCCCGAGGAGCGTCTTGACACATGTCAACAGTGGGTCTGACTGAGGGCCTCCATGAGAGAAGCCCAAGCAAGACGTGCCCCGAGGAGAGTCTTGCCACATGTCAACACTGGGTCTGACAGAGGGCATCCAGGAGAGAGGCCCAAGCAATACGCGCCCCGAGGAGCGTCTTGCCATATGTCAACACTGGGCTGACTGAGCGCCTCCAGGAGAGAGGCCCAAGCAAGAAGCGCCCCGAGGAGCGTCTTGCCACATGTCAGCACTCGGTCTGACTGAGCGCCTCCAGGAGAGAGGCCCAAGCAAGACGTGCCCCGAGGAGCGTCTTGCCACATGTCAACACTGGGTCTGACTGAGCGCCTCCAGGAGAGAGTTCCAAGCAAGACGCGCCCCGAGGAGCGTCTTGCCACATGTGAACACTGGGTCTGACTGAGCGCCTCCAGGAGAGAGGCCCAAGCAAGACGCGCCCGGAGGAGCTTCTTGCCACATGTCAGCACTCGGTCTGACTGAGCACCTCCAGGAGAGAGGCCCAAGCAAGACGCGCCCCGAGGAGCATCTTGACACATGTCTCCTCTGGGTCTGACTGAGCGCCTCCAGGAGAGAGGCCCAAGCAAGACGTGCCCCGAGGAGCGTCTTGCCACATGTCAACACTGGGTCTGACTGAGTGCCTCCATGAGAGAAGCCCCAGCAAGACGCGCCCCGAGGAGCATGTTGCCACATGTCAACACTGGGTCTGACTGAGAACCTCCAGGAGAGAGGCCCAAGCACGACGCGCCCCGAGGAGCGTCTTGCCACATGTCAACCCTGGGTCTGACTGAGCGCCTCCAGGAGAGAGGCCCAAGCAAGACGCGCCCCGAGGAGCGTCTTGTCACATGTCACTACTCCGTCTGACTGAGCGCCTCCAGGAGAGAGGCCCAAGCAAGACGTGCCCCGAGGAGCGTCTTGCCACATGTCACAATGGGTCTGACCGAGGGCCTCCAGGAGAGAAGCCCAAGCAAGACGCGACCCGAGGAGAGTCTTGCCACATGTCAACACTGGGTCTGACAGAGGGCATCCAGGAGAGAGGCCCAAGCAATACGCGCCCCGAGGAGCGTCTTGCCACATGTCACCACTGGGTCTGACTGAGCGCCTCCAATAGAGAGGCCCAAGAAAGAAGCGCCCCGAGGAGCGTCTTGCCACGTGTCAACACTGGGTCTGATTGAGGGCCTTCTGGAGAGAGGCCCAAGCAAGACGCGCCCAGAGGAGCGTCTTGCCACATGTCAACAATGGGTCTGACTGAGGGCCTCCAGGAGAGAAGCCCAAGCAAGACGCGCCCCGAGGAGCGTCTTGACACATGTCAGCACTCGGTCTGACTGAGCACCTCCAGGAGAGAGGCCCAAGCAAGACGTGCCCCGAGGAGCGTCTTGCCACATGTCAACACTGGGTCTGACTGAGTGCCTCCAGGAGAGAGGCCCAAGCAAGACGCGCCCCGAGGAGCGTCTTGCCACATGTGAACACTGGGTCTGACTGAGCGCCTCCAGGAGAGAGGCCCAAGCAAGACGCGCCCGGAGGAGTGTCTTGCCACATGTCAGCACTCGGTCTGACTGAGCTTCTCCAGGAGAGAGGCCCAAGCAAGACGCGCCCCGAGGAGCGTCTTGCCACATGTCACCTCTGGGTCTGACTGAGCACCTCCAGGAGAGAGGCCCAAGCAAGACGCGCCCCGAGGAGCGTCTTGTCACATGTCAACACTGGGTCTGACTGAGCGCCTCCAGGAGAGAGGCCCAAGCAAGAAACGCCCGAGGAGCGTCTTGACACATGTCAACACTGGGTCTGACTGAGTGCCTCCAGGAGAGAGGCCCAAGCAAGACGTGCCCCGAGGAGCGTCTTGCCACATGTCAACAATGGGTCTGACTGAGTGCCTCCAGGAGAGAAGCCCAAGCAAGAAGCGCCCCGAGGAGCGTCTTGCCACATGTCAACACTGGGTCTGACTGAGCGCCTCCAGGAGAGAGGCCCAAGCAAGACACGCCCCGAGGAGCGTCTTGACATATGTCAACACTGGGTCTGACTGAGCGCCTACAGGAGAGAGGCCCAAGCAAGAAGCGCCCCGAGGAGCGTCTTGCCACGTGTCAACACTGGGTCTGATTGAGGGCCTTCTGGAGAGAGGCCCAAGCAAGACGCGCCCCGAGGAGCGTCTTGCCACATGTCAACACTGGGTCTGACTGAGCTTCTCCAGGAGAGAGGCCCAAGCAAGACGCGCCCCGAGGAGCGTCTTGCCACATGTCACCTCTGGCTCTGACTGAGCACCCCCAGGAGAGAGGCCAAAGCAAGACGCGCCCCGAGGAGCGTCTTGTCACATGTCAACACTGGGTCTGACTGAGCGCCTCCAGGAGAGAGGCCCAAGCAAGAAACGCCCGAGGAGCGTCTTGACACATGTCAACACTGGGTCTGACTGAGGGCCTCCATGAGAGAAGCCCAAGCAAGACGCGCCCCGAGGAGAGTCTTGCCACATGTCAACACAGGGTCTGACAGAGGGCATCCAGGAGAGAGGCCCAAGCAATACGCGCCCCGAGAAGCGTCTTGCCACATGTCACCACTGGGTCTGACTGAGTGCCTCCAGGAGAGAGGCCCAAGAAAGAAGTGCCCCGAGGAGCGTCTTGCCACGTGTCAACACTGGGTCTGATTGAGGGCCTTCTGGAGAGAGGCCCAAGCAAGACGCGCCCCGAGGAGCGTCTTGCCACATGTCAACAATGGGTCTGACTGAGGGCCTCCAGGAGAGAAGCCCAAGCAAGACGCGCCCCGAGGAGCGTCTTGCAAAATGTCAGCACTCGGTCTGACTGAGCGCCTCCAGGAGAGAGGCCCAAGCAAGACGCGCCCCGAGGAGCGTCTTGCCACATATGAACACTGGGTCTGACTGAGCGCCTCCAGGAGAGAGGCCCAAGCAAGACGCTCTCCGAGGAGCATCTTGACACATGTCTCCTCTGGGTCTGACTGAGCGCCTCCAGGAGAGAGGCCCAAGCAAGACGTGCCCCGAGGAGCGTCTTGCCACATGTCAACACTGGGTCTGACTGAGTGCCTCCATGAGAGAATCCCCAGCAAGACGTGCCCCGAGGAGCATCTTGCCACATGTCAACACTGGGTCTGACTGAGAACCTCCAGGAGAGAGGCCCAAGCAAGACGCGCCCCGAGGAGCGTCTTGCCACATGTCAACACTGGGTCTGACTGAGCGCCTCCAGGAGAGAGGCCCATGCAAGACGCGCCCCGAGGAGCGTCTTGTCACATGTCACTACTCTGTCTGACTGAGCGCCTCCAGGAGAGAGGCCCAAGCAAGATGTGCCCCGAGGAGCATCTTGCCACATGTCAACAATGGGTCTGACTGAGGGCCTCCAGGAGAGAGGCCCAAGCAATACGCGCCCCGAGGAGCGTCTTGCCACATGTCAACACTGGGTCTGACTGAGCGCCTCCAGGAGAGAGGCCCAAGCAAGACGCGCCCGGAGGAGCGTCTTGCCACATGTCAGCACTCAGTCTGACTGAGCGCCTCCAGGAGAGTGGCCCAAGCAAGACGCGCCTCGAGGAGCATCTTGACACATGTCTCCTCTGGGTCTGACTGAGCGCCTCCAGGAGAGAGGCCCAAGCAAGACGTGCCCCGAGGAGCGTCTTGCCACATGTCAACACTGGGTCTGACTGAGTGCCTCCATGAGAGAAGCCCCAGCAAGACGCGCCCCGAGGAGCATCTTGCCACATGTCAACACTGGGTCTGACTGAGAACCTCCAGGAGAGAGGCCCAAGCACGACGCGCCCCGAGGAGCGTCTTGCCACATGTCAACACTGGGTCTGACTGAGCGCCTCCAGGATAGAGGCCCAAGCAAGACGCGCCCCGAGGAGCGGCTTGTCACATGTCACTACTCGGTCTGACTGAGCGCCTCCAGGAGAGAGGCCCAAGCAAGACGTGCCCCGAGGAGCGTCTTGCCACATGTCAACAATGGGTCTGACTGAGGGCCTCCAGGAGAGAAGCCCAAGCAAGAAGCGCCCCGAGGAGCGTCTTGCCAGATGTCAGCACTGGGTCTGACTGAGCGCCTCCAGGAGAGAGGCCCAAGCAAGACACGCCCCGAGGAGCGTCTTGACACATGTCAACACTGGGTCTGACTGAGGGCCTCCATGAGAGAAGCCCAAGCAAGATGCGCCCCGAGGAGAGTCTTGCCACATGTCAACACTGGATCCGACAGAGGGCATCCAGGAGAGAGGCCCAAGCAATACGCGCCCCGAGGAGCGTCTTGCCACATGTCACCACTGGGTCTGACTGAGCGCCTCCAGGAGAGAGGCCCAAGAAAGAAGCGCCCCGAGGAGCGTCTTGCCACGTGTCAACACTGGGTCTGATTGAGGGCCTTCTGGAGAGAGGCCCAAGCAAGACGTGCCCCGAGGAGCGTCTTGCCACATGTCAACACTGGGTCTGACTGAGTGCCTCCAGGAGAGAGGCCCAAGCAAGACGCGCCCCGAGGAGCGTCTTGCCACATGTAAACACTGGGTCTGACTGAGCGCCTCCAGGAGAGAGGCCCAAGCAAGACGTGCCCCGAGGAGCGTCTTGCCACATGTCAACACTAGGTCTGACTGAGCTTCTCCAGGAGAGAGGCCCAAGCAAGACGCGCCCCGAGGAGCGTCTTGCCACATGTCACCTCTGGGTCTGACTGAGCACCTCCAGGAGAGAGGCCCAAACAAGACGCGCCCCGAGGAGAGTCTTGTCACATGTCAACACTGGGTCTGACTGAGCGCCTCCAGGAGAGAGGCCCAAGCAAGAAACGCCCGAGGAGCGTCTTGACACATGTCAACACTGGGTCTGACTGATCGCCTCCCAAGGAGAGAGGCCCAAGCAAGACGCGCCCTGAGGAGCGTCTTGCCACATGTCAACACTGGGTCTGACTGAGTGCCTCCATGAGAGAAGCCCCAGCAAGACGCGCCCCAAGGAGCGTCTTGCCACATGTCAACACTGGGTCTGACTGAGCGCCTCCAGGAGAGAGGCCCAAATGAGACGCGCCCCGAGGAGCGTCTTGCCACATGTCAACACTGGGTCTGACTGAGTGCCTCCATTAGAGAAGCCCCAGCAAGACGCGCCCCGAAGAGCATCTTGCCACATGTCACTACTCGGTCTGACTAAGCGCCTCCAGGAGAGAGGCCCAAGCAAGACGTGCCCCGAGGAGCGTCTTGCCACATGTCAACAATGGGTCTGACTGAGGGCCTCCAGGAGAGAAGCCCAAGCAAGAAGCGCCCCGAGGAGCGTCTTGCCACATGTCAACACTGGGTCTGACTGAGCGCCTCCAGGAGAGAGGCCCAAGCAAGACACGCCCCGAGGAGCGTCTTGACACATGTCAACACTGGGTCTGACAGAGGGCATCCAGGAGAGAGAGCCAAGCAATACGCGCCCCGAGGAGCGTCTTGCCACATGTCAACACTGGGTCTGACTGAGCTTCTCCAGGGGAGAGGCCCAAGCAAGACGCGCCCCGAGGAGCGTCTTCCCACATGTCACCTCTGGGTCTGACTGAGCACCTCCAGGAGAGAGGCCAAAGCAAGACGCGCCCCGAGGAGCGTCTTGTCACATGTCAACACTGGGTCTGACTGAGCGCCTCCAGGAGAGAGGCCCAAGCAAGACACGCCCCGAGGAGCGTCTTGACACATGTCAACACTGGGTCTGACTGAGGGCCTCCATGAGAGAAGCCCAAGCAAGACGCGCCCCGAGGAGAGTCTTGCCACATGTCAACACTGGGTCTGACAGAGGGCATCCAGGAGAGAGGCCCAAGCAATACTCGCCCCGAGGAGCGTCTTGCCACATGTCACCACTGGGTCTGACTGAGCGCCTCCAGGAGAGAGGCCCAAGCAAGAAGCGACCCGAGGAGCGTCTTGCCACATGTCAGCACTCGGTCTGACTGAGCGCCTCCAGGAGAGAGGCCCAAGCAAGATGCGCCCCGAGGAGCATCTTGACACATGTCTCCTCTGGGTCTGACTGAGCGCCTCCAGGAGAGAGGCCCAAGGAAGACGTGCCCCGAGGAGCGTCTTGCCACATGTCAACACTGGGTCTGACTGAGTGCCTCCAGGAGAGAGGCCCAAGCAAGACGCGCTCCGAGGAGCGTCTTGCCACATGTCAACACTGGGTCTGACTGAGCGCCTCCAGGAGAGAGGCCCAAGCAAGACGTGCCCCGAGGAGCGTCTTGCCACATGTCAACACTGGGTCTGACTGAGCTTCTCCAGGAGAGAGGCCCAAGCAAGACGCGCCCCGAGGAGCGTCTTGCCACATGTCACCTCTGGGTCTGACTGAGCACCTCCAGGAGAGAGGCCAAAGCAAGACGCGCCCCGAGGAGCGTCTTGTCACATGTCAACACTGGGTCTGACTGAGCGCCTCCAGGAGAGAGGCCCAAGCAAGAAACGCCCGAGGAGCGTCTTGACACATGTCAACACTGGGTCTGACTGAGGGCCTCCATGAGAGAAGCCCAAGCAAGACGCGCCCCGAGGAGAGTCTTGCCACATGTCAACACAGGGTCTGACAGAGGGCATCCAGGAGAGAGGCCCAAGCAATACGCGCCCCGAGGAGCGTCTTGCCACATGTCACCACTGGGTCTGACTGAGCGCCTCCAGGAGAGAGGCCCAAGAAAGAAGCGCCCCGAGGAGCGTCTTGCCACATGTCAACACTGGGTCTGATTGAGGGCCTTCTGGAGAGAGGCCCAAGCAAGACGCGCCCCGAGGAGCGTCTTGCCACATGTCAACAATGGGTCTGACTGAGGGCTTCCAGGAGAGAAGCCCAAGCAAGACGCGCCCCGAGGAGCGTCTTGCAAAATGTCAGCACTCGGTCTGACTGAGCGCCTCCAGGAGAGAGGCCCAAGCAAGAAGCTCTCCGAGGAGCATCTTGACACATGTCTCCTCTGGGTCTGACTGAGCGCCTCCAGGAGAGAGGCCCAAGCAAGACGTGCCCCGAGGAGCGTCTTGCCACATGTCAAGACTGGGACTGACTGAGTGCCTCCAGGAGAGAGGCCCAAGCAAGACGCGCCCCGAGGAGCGTCTTGCCACATGTGAACACTGGGTCTGACTGAGCGCCTCCAGGAGAGAGGCCCAAGCAAGACGCGCCCGGAGGAGCGTCTTGCCACATGTCAGCACTCGGTCTGACTGAGCGCCTCCAGGAGAGAGGCCCAAGCAAGACGCGCCCCGAGGAGCATCTTGACACATGTCTCCTCTGGGTCTGACTGAGCGCCTCCAGGAGAGAGGCCCAAGCAAGACGTGCCCCGAGGAGCGTCTTGCCACATGTCAACACTGGGTCTGACTGAGTGCCTCCTTGAGAGAAGCCCCAGCAAGACGCGCCCCGAGGAGCATCTTGCCACATGTCAACACTGGGTCTGACTGAGCGCCTCCAGGAGAGAGGCCCAAGCAAGACGTGCCCCGAGGAGCGTCTTGCCACATGTCAACAATGGGTCTGACTGAGGGCCTCCAGGAGAGAAGCCCAAGCAAGAAGCGCCGCGAGGAGCGTCTTGCCACATGTCAACACTGGGTCTGACTGAGCGCCTCCAGGAGAGAGGCCAAAGCAAGACACGCCCCGAGGAGCGTCTTGACACATGTCAACACTGGGTCTGACTGAGGGCCTCCATGAGAGAAGCCCAAGCAAGACGTGCCCCGAGGAGAGTCTTGCCACATGTCAACACTGGGTCTGACAGAGGGCATCCAGGAGAGAGGCCCAAGCAATACGCGCCCCGAGGAGCGTCTTGCCATATGTCAACACTGGGCTGACTGAGTGCCTCCAGGAGAGAGGCCCAAGCAAGAAGCGCCCCGAGGAGCGTCTTGCCACATGTCAGCACTCGGTCTGACTGAGCGCCTCCAGGAGAGAGGCCCAAGCAAGACGTGCCCCGAGGAGCGTCTTGCCACATGTCAACACTGGGTCTGACTGAGCGCCTCCAGGAGAGAGTTCCAAGCAAGACGCGCCCCGAGGAGCGTCTTGCCACATGTGAACACTGGGTCTGACTGAGCGCCTCCAGGAGAGAGGCCCAAGCAAGACGCGCCCGGAGGAGCTTCTTGCCACATGTCAGCACTCGGTCTGACTGAGCACCTCCAGGAGAGAGGCCCAAGCAAGACGCGCCCCGAGGAGCATCTTGACACATGTCTCCTCTGGGTCTGACTGAGCGCCTCCAGGAGAGAGGCCCAAGCAAGACGTGCCCCGAGGAGCGTCTTGCCACATGTCAACACTGGGTCTGACTGAGTGCCTCCATGAGAGAAGCCCCAGCAAGACGCGCCCCGAGGAGCATGTTGCCACATGTCAACACTGGGTCTGACTGAGAACCTCCAGGAGAGAGGCCCAAGCACGACGCGCCCCGAGGAGCGTCTTGCCACATGTCACCTCTGGGTCTGACTGAGCACCTCCAGGAGAGAGGCCAAAGCAAGACGCGCCCCGAGGAGCGTCTTGTCACATGTCAACACTGGGTCTGACTGAGCGCCTCCAGGAGAGAGGCCCAAGCAAGAAACGCCCGAGGAGCGTCTTGACACATGTCAACACTGGGTCTGACTGAGGGCCTCCATGAGAGAAGCCCAAGCAAGACGCGCCCCGAGGAGAGTCTTGCCACATGTCAACACAGGGTCTGACAGAGGGCATCCAGGAGAGAGGCCCAAGCAATACGCGCCCCGAGGAGCGTCTTGCCACATGTCACCACTGGGTCTGACTGAGCGCCTCCAGGAGAGAGGCCCAAGAAAGAAGCGCCCCGAGGAGCGTCTTGCCACATGTCAACACTGGGTCTGATTGAGGGCCTTCTGGAGAGAGGCCCAAGCAAGACGCGCCCCGAGGAGCGTCTTGCCACATGTCAACAATGGGTCTGACTGAGGGCTTCCAGGAGAGAAGCCCAAGCAAGACGCGCCCCGAGGAGCGTCTTGCAAAATGTCAGCACTCGGTCTGACTGAGCGCCTCCAGGAGAGAGGCCCAAGCAAGAAGCTCTCCGAGGAGCATCTTGACACATGTCTCCTCTGGGTCTGACTGAGCGCCTCCAGGAGAGAGGCCCAAGCAAGACGTGCCCCGAGGAGCGTCTTGCCACATGTCAAGACTGGGACTGACTGAGTGCCTCCAGGAGAGAGGCCCAAGCAAGACGCGCCCCGAGGAGCGTCTTGCCACATGTGAACACTGGGTCTGACTGAGCGCCTCCAGGAGAGAGGCCCAAGCAAGACGCGCCCGGAGGAGCGTCTTGCCACATGTCAGCACTCGGTCTGACTGAGCGCCTCCAGGAGAGAGGCCCAAGCAAGACGCGCCCCGAGGAGCATCTTGACACATGTCTCCTCTGGGTCTGACTGAGCGCCTCCAGGAGAGAGGCCCAAGCAAGACGTGCCCCGAGGAGCGTCTTGCCACATGTCAACACTGGGTCTGACTGAGTGCCTCCTTGAGAGAAGCCCCAGCAAGACGCGCCCCGAGGAGCATCTTGCCACATGTCAACACTGGGTCTGACTGAGCGCCTCCAGGAGAGAGGCCCAAGCAAGACGTGCCCCGAGGAGCGTCTTGCCACATGTCAACAATGGGTCTGACTGAGGGCCTCCAGGAGAGAAGCCCAAGCAAGAAGCGCCGCGAGGAGCGTCTTGCCACATGTCAACACTGGGTCTGACTGAGCGCCTCCAGGAGAGAGGCCAAAGCAAGACACGCCCCGAGGAGCGTCTTGACACATGTCAACACTGGGTCTGACTGAGGGCCTCCATGAGAGAAGCCCAAGCAAGACGTGCCCCGAGGAGAGTCTTGCCACATGTCAACACTGGGTCTGACAGAGGGCATCCAGGAGAGAGGCCCAAGCAATACGCGCCCCGAGGAGCGTCTTGCCATATGTCAACACTGGGCTGACTGAGTGCCTCCAGGAGAGAGGCCCAAGCAAGAAGCGCCCCGAGGAGCGTCTTGCCACATGTCAGCACTCGGTCTGACTGAGCGCCTCCAGGAGAGAGGCCCAAGCAAGACGTGCCCCGAGGAGCGTCTTGCCACATGTCAACACTGGGTCTGACTGAGCGCCTCCAGGAGAGAGTTCCAAGCAAGACGCGCCCCGAGGAGCGTCTTGCCACATGTGAACACTGGGTCTGACTGAGCGCCTCCAGGAGAGAGGCCCAAGCAAGACGCGCCCGGAGGAGCTTCTTGCCACATGTCAGCACTCGGTCTGACTGAGCACCTCCAGGAGAGAGGCCCAAGCAAGACGCGCCCCGAGGAGCATCTTGACACATGTCTCCTCTGGGTCTGACTGAGCGCCTCCAGGAGAGAGGCCCAAGCAAGACGTGCCCCGAGGAGCGTCTTGCCACATGTCAACACTGGGTCTGACTGAGTGCCTCCATGAGAGAAGCCCCAGCAAGACGCGCCCCGAGGAGCATGTTGCCACATGTCAACACTGGGTCTGACTGAGAACCTCCAGGAGAGAGGCCCAAGCACGACGCGCCCCGAGGAGCGTCTTGCCACATGTCAACACTGGGTCTGACTGAGCGCCTCCAGGAGAGAGGCCCAAGCAAGACGCGCCCCGAGGAGCGTCTTGTCACATGTCACTACTCGGTCTGACTGAGCGCCTCCAGGAGAGAGGCCCAAGCAAGACGTGCCCCGAGGAGCGTCTTGCCACATGTCAACAATGGGTCTGACCGAGGGCCTCCAGGAGAGAAGCCCAAGCAAGACGCGACCCGAGGAGAGTCTTGCCACATGTCAACACTGGGTCTGACAGAGGGCATCCAGGAGAGAGGCCCAAGCAATACGCGCCCCGAGGAGCGTCTTGCCACATGTCACCACTGGGTCTGACTGAGCGCCTCCAATAGAGAGGCCCAAGAAAGAAGCGCCCCGAGGAGCGTCTTGCCACGTGTCAACACTGGGTCTGATTGAGGGCCTTCTGGAGAGAGGCCCAAGCAAGACGCGCCCAGAGGAGCGTCTTGCCACATGTCAACAATGGGTCTGACTGAGGGCCTCCAGGAGAGAAGCCCAAGCAAGACGCGCCCCGAGGAGCGTCTTGACACATGTCAGCAATCGGTCTGACTGAGCACCTCCAGGAGAGAGGCCCAAGCAAGACGTGCCCCGAGGAGCGTCTTGCCACATGTCAACACTGGGTCTGACTGAGTGCCTCCAGGAGAGAGGCCCAAGCAAGACGCGCCCCGAGGAGCGTCTTGCCACATGTGAACACTGGGTCTGACTGAGCGCCTCCAGGAGAGAGGCCCAAGCAAGACGCGCCCGGAGGAGTGTCTTGCCACATGTCAGCACTCGGTCTGACTGAGCTTCTCCAGGAGAGAGGCCCAAGCATGACGCGCCCCGAGGAGCGTCTTGCCACATGTCACCTCTGGGTCTGACTGAGCACCTCCAGGAGAGAGGCCCAAGCAAGACGCGCCCCGAGGAGCGTCTTGTCACATGTCAACACTGGGTCTGACTGAGCGCCTCCAGGAGAGAGGCCCAAGCAAGAAACGCCCGAGGAGCGTCTTGACACATGTCAACACTGGGTCTGACTGAGTGCCTCCAGGAGAGAGGCCCAAGCAAGACGTGCCCCGAGGAGCGTCTTGCCACATGTCAACAATGGGTCTGACTGAGTGCCTCCAGGAGAGAAGCCCAAGCAAGAAGCGCCCCGAGGAGCGTCTTGCCACATGTCAACACTGGGTCTGACTGAGCGCCTCCAGGAGAGAGGCCCAAGCAAGACACGCCCCGAGGAGCGTCTTGACATATGTCAACACTGGGTCTGACTGAGCGCCTACAGGAGAGAGGCCCAAGCAAGAAGCGCCCCGAGGAGCGTCTTGCCACGTGTCAACACTGGGTCTGATTGAGGGCCTTCTGGAGAGAGGCCCAAGCAAGACGCGCCCCGAGGAGCGTCTTGCCACATGTCAACACTGGGTCTGACTGAGCTTCTCCAGGAGAGAGGCCCAAGCAAGACGCGCCCCGAGGAGCGTCTTGCCACATGTCACCTCTGGCTCTGACTGAGCACCCCCAGGAGAGAGGCCAAAGCAAGACGCGCCCCGAGGAGCGTCTTGTCACATGTCAACACTGGGTCTGACTGAGCGCCTCCAGGAGAGAGGCCCAAGCAAGAAACGCCCGAGGAGCGTCTTGACACATGTCAACACTGGGTCTGACTGAGGGCCTCCATGAGAGAAGCCCAAGCAAGACGCGCCCCGAGGAGAGTCTCTCCACATGTCAACACAGGGTCTGACAGAGGGCATCCAGGAGAGAGGCCCAAGCAATACGCGCCCCGAGAAGCGTCTTGCCACATGTCACCACTGGGTCTGACTGAGTGCCTCCAGGAGAGAGGCCCAAGAAAGAAGTGCCCCGAGGAGCGTCTTGCCACGTGTCAACACTGGGTCTGATTGAGGGCCTTCTGGAGAGAGGCCCAAGCAAGACGCGCCCCGAGGAGCGTCTTGCCACATGTCAACAATGGGTCTGACTGAGGGCCTCCAGGAGAGAAGCCCAAGCAAGACGCGCCCCGAGGAGCGTCTTGCAAAATGTCAGCACTCGGTCTGACTGAGCGCCTCCAGGAGAGAGGCCCAAGCAAGAAGCGCCCCGAGGAGCGTCTTGCCACATATGAACACTGGGTCTGACTGAGCGCCTCCAGGAGAGAGGCCCAAGCAAGACGCGCCCGGAGGAGCGTCTTGCCACATGTCAGCACTCGGTCTGACTGAGCGCCTCCAGGAGAGAGGCCCAAGCAAGACGCTCTCCGAGGAGCATCTTGACACATGTCTCCTCTGGGTCTGACTGAGCGCCTCCAGGAGAGAGGCCCAAGCAAGACGTGCCCCGAGGAGCGTCTTGCCACATGTCAACACTGGGTCTGACTGAGTGCCTCCATGAGAGAATCCCCAGCAAGACGTGCCCCGAGGAGCATCTTGCCACATGTCAACACTGGGTCTGACTGAGAACCTCCAGGAGAGAGGCCCAAGCAAGACGCGCCCCGAGGAGCGTCTTGCCACATGTCAACACTGGGTCTGACTGAGCGCCTCCAGGAGAGAGGCCCATGCAAGACGCGCCCCGAGGAGCGTCTTGTCACATGTCACTACTCTGTCTGACTGAGCGCCTCCAGGAGAGAGGCCCAAGCAAGATGTGCCCCGAGGAGCATCTTGCCACATGTCAACAATGGGTCTGACTGAGGGCCTCCAGGAGAGAGGCCCAAGCAATACGCGCCCCGAGGAGCGTCTTGCCACATGTCAACACTGGGTCTGACTGAGCGCCTCCAGGAGAGAGGCCCAAGCAAGACGCGCCCGGAGGAGCGTCTTGCCACATGTCAGCACTCAGTCTGACTGAGCGCCTCCAGGAGAGAGGCCCAAGCAAGACGCGCCTCGAGGAGCATCTTGACACATGTCTCCTCTGGGTCTGACTGAGCGCCTCCAGGAGAGAGGCCCAAGCAAGACGTGCCCCGAGGAGCGTCTTGCCACATGTCAACACTGGGTCTGACTGAGTGGCTCCATGAGAGAAGCCCCAGCAAGACGCGCCCCGAGGAGCATCTTGCCACATGTCAACACTGGGTCTGACTGAGAACCTCCAAGAGAGAGGCCCAAGCACGACGCGCCCCGAGGAGCGTCTTGCCACATGTCAACACTGGGTCTGACTGAGCGCCTCCAGGATAGAGGCCCAAGCAAGACGCGCCCCGAGGAGCGGCTTGTCACATGTCACTACTCGGTCTGACTGAGCGCCTCCAGGAGAGAGGCCCAAGCAAGACGTGCCCCGAGGAGCGTCTTGCCACATGTCAACAATGGGTCTGACTGAGGGCCTCCAGGAGAGAAGCCCAAGCAAGAAGCACCCCGAGGAGCGTCTTGCCAGATGTCAGCACTGGGTCTGACTGAGCGCCTCCAGGAGAGAGGCCCAAGCAAGACACGCCCCGAGGAGCGTCTTGACACATGTCAACACTGGGTCTGACTGAGGGCCTCCATGAGAGAAGCCCAAGCAAGATGCGCCCCGAGGAGAGTCTTGCCACATGTCAACACTGGGTCCGACAGAGGGCATCCAGGAGAGAGGCCCAAGCAATACGCGCCCCGAGGAGCGTCTTGCCACATGTCACCACTGGGTCTGACTGAGCGCCTCAAGGAGAGAGGCCCAAGAAAGAAGCGCCCCGAGGAGCGTCTTGCCACGTGTCAACACTGGGTCTGATTGAGGGCCTTCTGGAGAGAGGCCCAAGCAAGACGTGCCCCGAGGAGCGTCTTGCCACATGTCAACACTGGGTCTGACTGAGTGCCTCCAGGAGAGAGGCCCAAGCAAGACGCGCCCCGAGGAGCGTCTTGCCACATGTAAACACTGGGTCTGACTGAGCGCCTCCAGGAGAGAGGCCCAAGCAAGACGTGCCCCGAGGAGCGTCTTGCCACATGTCAACACTAGGTCTGACTGAGCTTCTCCAGGAGAGAGGCCCAAGCAAGACGCGCCCCGAGGAGCGTCTTGCCACATGTCACCTCTGGGTCTGACTGAGCACCTCCAGGAGAGAGGCCCAAACAAGACGCGCCCCGAGGAGCGTCTTGTCACATGTCAACACTGGGTCTGACTGAGCGCCTCCAGGAGAGAGGCCCAAGCAAGAAACGCCCGAGGAGCGTCTTGACACATGTCAACACTGGGTCTGACTGATCGCCTCCCCAGGAGAGAGGCCCAAGCAAGACGCGCCCTGAGGAGCGTCTTGCCACATGTCAACACTGGGTCTGACTGAGTGCCTCCATGAGAGAAGCCCCAGCAAGACGCGCCCCAAGGAGCGTCTTGCCACATGTCAACACTGGGTCTGACTGAGCGCCTCCAGGAGAGAGGCCCAAATGAGACGCGCCCCGAGGAGCGTCTTGCCACATGTGAACACTGGGTCTGACTGAGTGCCTCCATTAGAGAAGCCCCAGCAAGACGCGCCCCGAAGAGCATCTTGCCACATGTCACTACTCGGTCTGACTAAGCGCCTCCAGGAGAGAGGCCCAAGCAAGACGTGCCCCGAGGAGCGTCTTGCCACATGTCAACAATGGGTCTGACTGAGGGCCTCCAGGAGAGAAGCCCAAGCAAGAAGCGCCCCGAGGAGCGTCTTGCCACATGTCAACACTGGGTCTGACTGAGCGCCTCCAGGAGAGAGGCCCAAGCAAGACACGCCCCGAGGAGCGTCTTGACACATGTCAACACTGGGTCTGACAGAGGGCATCCAGGAGAGAGAGCCAAGCAATACGCGCCCCGAGGAGCGTCTTGCCACATGTCACCACTGGGTCTGACTGAGCGCCTCCAGGAGAGAGGCCCAAGAAAGAAGTGCCCCGAGGAGCGTCTTGCCACGTGTCAACACTGGGTCTGATTGAGGGCCTTCTGGAGAGAGGCCCAAGCAAGACGCGCCCCGAGAAGCGTCTTGCCACATGTCAACAATGGGTCTGACTGAGGGCCTCCAGGAGAGAAGCCCAAGCAAGACGCGCCCCGAGGAGCGTCTTGCCACATGTCAACACTGGGTCTGACTGAGTGCCTCCAGGAGAGAGGCCCAAGCAAGACGCGCCCCGAGGAGCGTCTTGCCACATGTGAACACTGGGTCCTACTGAGCGCCTCCAGGAGAGAGGCCCAAGCAAGACGTGCCCGGAGAAGCGTCTTGCCACATGTCAGCATTCGGTCTGACTGAGCGCCTCCGGGAGAGAGGCCCAAGCAAGATGCGCCCCGAGGAGCATCTTGACACATGTCTCCTCTGGGTCTGACTGAGCGCCTCCAGGAGAGAGGCCCAAGCAAGACGCGCCCCGAGGAGCGTCTTGTCACATGACACTACTCGGTCTGACTGAGCTCCTCCAGGAGAGAGGCCCAAGCAAGACGTGCCCCGAGGAGCGTCTTGCCACATGTCAACAATGGGTCTGACTGAGGGCCTGCAGGAGAGAAGCCCAAGCAAGAAGCGCCGCGAGGAGCGTCTTGCCACATGTCACTACTCGGTCTGACTGAGCTCCTCCAGGAGAGAGGCCCAAGCAGGACGTGCCCCGAGGAGCGTCTTGCCACATGTCAACAATGGGTCTGACTGAGGGCCTGCAGGAGAGAAGCCCAAGCAAGAAGCGCCGCGAGGAGCGTCTTGCCACATGTCAACACTGGGTCTGACTGAGCGCCTCCAGGAGAGAGGCCCAAGCAAGACACGCCCCGAGGAGCGTCTTGACACATGTGAACACTGGGTCTGACTGAGGGCCTCCATGAGAGAAGCCCAAGCAAGACGCGCCCCGAGGAGCGTCTTGCCACATGTCAACACTGGGTCTGACTGAGTGCCTCCAGGAGAGAGGCCCAAGCAAGACGTGCCCCGAGGAGCGTCTTGCCACATGTCAACAATGGGTCTGACTGAGGGCCTCCAGGAGAGAAGCCCAAGCAAGAAGCGCCCCGAGGAGCGTCTTGCCACATGTCAACACTGGGTCTGACTGAGCGCCTCCAGGAGAGAGGCCCAAGCAAGACACGCCCCGAGGAGCGTCTTGACACATGTCAACACTGGGTCTGACTGAGCGCCTCCAGGAGAGAGGCCCAAGCAAGAAGGGCCCCGAGGAGCGTCTTGCCACGTGTCAACACTGGGTCTGATTGAGGGCCTTCTGGAGAGAGGCCCAAGCAAGACGTGCCCCGAGGAGCGTCTTGCCACATGTCAACACTGGGTCTGACTGAGCTTCTCCAGGAGAGAGGCCCAAGCAAGACGCGCCCCGAGGAGCGTCTTGCCACATGTCACCTCTGGCTCTGACTGAGCACCTCCAGGAGAGAGGCCAAAGCAAGACGCGCCCCGAGGAGCGTCTTGTCACATGTCAACACTGGGTCTGACTGAGCGCCTCCAGGAGAGAGGCCCAAGCAAGAAACGCCCGAGGAGCGTCTTGACACATGTCAACACTGGGTCTGACTGAGGGCCTCCATGAGAGAAGCCCAAGCAAGACGCGCCCCGAGGAGAGTCTTGCCACATGTCAACACAGGGTCTGACAGAGGGCATCCAGGAGAGAGGCCCAAGCAATACGCGCCCCGAGGAGCGTCTTGCCACATGTCACCACTGGGTCTGACTGAGCGCCTCCAGGAGAGAGGCCCAAGAAAGAAGCGCCTCGAGGAGCGTCTTGCCACGTGTCAACACTGGGTCTGATTGAGGGCCTTCTGGAGAGAGGCCCAAGCAAGACGCGCCCCGAGGAGCGTCTTGCCACATGTCAACAATGGGTCTGACTGAGGGCCTCCAGGAGAGAAGCCCAAGCAAGACGCGCCCCGAGGAGCGTCTTGCAAAATGTCAGCACTCGGTCTGACTGAGCGCCTCCAGGAGAGAGGCCCAAGCAAGACGCGCCCCGAGGAGCGTCTTGCCACATGTGAACACTGGGTCTGACTGAGCGCCTCCAGGAGAGAGGCCCAAGCAAGACGCGCCCGGAGGAGCGTCTTGCCACATGTCAGCACTCGGTCTGACTGAGCGCCTCCAGGAGAGAGGCCCAAGCAAGACGCTCTCCGAGGAGCATCTTGACACATGTCTCCTCTGGGTCTGACTGAGCGCCTGCAGGAGAGAGGCCCAAGCAAGACGTGCCCCGAGGAGCGTCTTGCCACATGTCAACACTGGGTCTGACTGAGTGCCTCCATGAGAGAATCCCCAGCAAGACGTGCCCCGAGGAGCATCTTGCCACATGTCAACACTGGGTCTGACTGAGAACCTCCAGGAGAGAGCCCCAAGCAAGACGCGCCCCGAGGAGCGTCTTGCCACATGTCAACACTGGGCCTGACTGAGCGCCTCCAGGAGAGAGGCCCAAGCAAGACGCGCCCCGAGGAGCGTCTTGTCACATGTCACTACTCGGTCTGACTGAGCGCCTCCAGGAGAGAGGCCCAAGCAAGACGTGCCCCGAGGAGCGTCTTGCCACATGTCAACAATGGGTCTGACTGAGGGCCTCCAGGAGAGAGGCCCAAGCAATACGCGCCCCGAGGAGCGTCTTGCCACATGTCAACACTGGGTCTGACTAAGCGCCTCCAGGAGAGAGGCCCAAGCAAGACGCGCCCGGAGGAGCGTCTTGCCACATGTCAGCACTCGGTCTGACTGAGCGCCTCCAGGAGAGAGGCCCAAGCAAGACGCGCCCCGAGGAGCATCTTGACACATGTCTCCTCTGGGTCTGACTGAGCGCCTCCAGGAGAGAGGCCCAAGCAAGACGTGCCCCGAGGAGCGTCTTGCCACATGTCAACACTGGGTCTGACTGAGTCCCTCCATGAGAGAAGCCCCAGCAAGACGTGCCCCGAGGAGCATCTTGCCACATGTCAACACTGGGTCTGACTGAGAACCTCCAGGAGAGAGGCTCAAGCACGACGCGCCCCGAGGAGCGTCTTGCCACATGTCAACACTGGGTCTGACTGAGGGCCTCCAGGAGAGAATCCCAAGCAAGAAGCGCCCCGAGGAGCGTCTTGCCACATGTCAGCACTGGGTCTGACTGAGCGCCTCCAGGAGAGAGGCCCAAGCAAGACACGCCCCGAGGAGCGTCTTGACACATGTCAACACTGGGTCTGACTGAGGGCCTCCATGAGAGAAGCCCAAGCAAGATGCGCCCCGAGGAGAGTCTTGCCACATGTCAACACTGGGTCTGACAGAGGGCACCCAGGAGAGAGGCCCAAGCAATACGCGCCCCGAGGAGCGTCTTGCCACATGTCACCACTGGGTCTGACTGAGCGCCTCCAGGAGAGAGACCCAAGAAAGAAGCGCCCCGAGGAGCGTCTTGCCACGTGTCAACACTGGGTCTGATTGAGGGCCTTCTGGAGAGAGGCCCAAGCAAGACGCGCCCAGAGGAGCGTCTTGCCACATGTCAGCACTCGGTCTGACTGAGCGCCTCCAGGAGAGAGGCCCAAGCAAGACGTGCCCCGAGGAGCGTCTTGCCACATGCCAACACTAGGTCTGACTGAGCTTCTCCAGGAGAGAGGCCCAAGAAAGAAGTGCCCCGAGGAGCGTCTTGCCACGTGTCAACACTGGGTCTGATTGAGGGCCTTCTGGAGAGAGGCCCTAGCAAGACGCGCCCCGAGAAGCGTCTTGCCACATGTCAACAATGGGTCTGACTGAGGGCCTCCAGGAGAGAAGCCCAAGCAAGACGCGCCCCAAGGAGCGTCTTGCCACATGTCAGCACTCGGTCTGACTGAGCGCCTCCAGGAGAGAGGCCCAGGCAAGACGTGCCCCGAGGAGCGTCTTGCCACATGTCAACACTGGGTCTGACTGAGTGCCTCCAGGAGAGAGGCCCAAGCAAGACGCGCCCCGAGGAGTGTCTTGCCACATGTGAACACTGGGTCCTACTGAGCGCCTCCAGGAGAGAGGCCCAAGCAAGACGCGCCCCGAGGAGCGTCTTGTCACATGTCAACACTGGGTCTGACTGAGCGCCTCCAGGAGAGAGGCCCAAGCAAGAAACGTCCGAGGAGCGTCTTGACACATGTCAACACTGGGTCTGACTGATCGCCTCCCCAGGAGAGAGGCCCAAGCAAGACGCGCCCTGAGGAGCGTCTTGCCACATGTCAACACTGGGTCTGACTGAGTGCCTCCATGAGAGAAGCCCCAGCAAGACGCTCCCCAAGGAGCGTCTTGCCACATGTCAACACTGGGTCTGACTGAGCGCCTCCAGGAGAGAGGCCCAAATGAGACGCGCCCCGAGGAGCGTCTTGCCACATGTCAACACTGGGTCTGACTGAGTGCCTCCATTAGAGAAGCCCCAGCAAGACGCGCCCCGAAGAGCATCTTGCCACATGTCACTACTCGGTCTGACTGAGCGCCTCCAGGAGAGAGGCCCAAGCAAGACGTGCCCCGAGGAGCGTCTTGCCACATGTCAACAATGGGTCTGACTGAGGGCCTCCAGGAGAGAAGCCCAAGCAAGAAGCGCACCGAGGAGCGTCTTGCCACATGTCAACACTGGGTCTGACTGAGCGCCTCCAGGAGAGAGGCCCAAGCAAGACACGCCCCGAGGAGCGTCTTGACACATGTCAACACTGGGTCTGACAGAGGGCATCCAGGAGAGAGAGCCAAGCAATACGCGCCCCGAGGAGCGTCTTGCCACATGTCACCACTGGGTCTGACTGAGCGCCTCCAGGAGAGAGGCCCAAGAAAGAAGTGCCCCGAGGAGCGTCTTGCCACGTGTCAACACTGGGTCTGATTGAGGGCATTCTGGAGAGAGGCCCAAGCAAGACGCGCCCCGAGAAGCGTCTTGCCACATGTCAACAATGGGTCTGACTGAGGGCCTCCAGGAGAGAAGCCCAAGCAAGACGCGCCCCAAGGAGCGTCTTGCCACATGTCAGCACTCGGTCTGACTGAGCGCCTCCAGGAGAGAGGCCCAGGCAAGACGTGCCCCGAGGAGCGTCTTGCCACATGTCAACACTGGGTCTGACTGAGTGCCTCCAGGAGAGAGGCCCAAGCAAGACGCGCCCCGAGGAGTGTCTTGCCACATGTGAACACTGGGTCCTACTGAGCACCTCCAGGAGAGAGGCCCAAGCAAGACGCGCCCGGAGAAGCGTCTTGCCACATGTCAGCACTCGGTCTGACTGAGCGCCTCCGGGAGAGAGGCCCAAGCAAGACGCGCCCCGAAGAGCATCTTGACACATGTCTCCTCTGGGTCTGACTGAGCGCCTCCAGGAGAGAGGCCCAAGCAAGACGCGCCCCGAGGAGCGTCTTGTCACATGTCACTACTCGGTCTGACTGAGCTCCTCCAGGAGAGAGGCCCAAGCAAGACGTACCCCGAGGAGCGTCTTGCCACATGTCAACACTGGGTCTGATTGAGGGCCTTCTGGAGAGAGGCCAAAGCAAGACGCGCCCAGAGGAGCGTCTTGCCACATGTCAACAATGGGTCTGACTGAGGGCCTCCAGGAGAGAAGCCCAAGCAAGACGCGCCCCGAGGAGCGTCTTGTCACATGTCACTACTCGGTCTGACTGAGCTCCTCCAGGAGAGAGGCCCAAGCAAGACGTGCCCCGAGGAGCGTCTTGCCACATGTCAACACTGGGTCTGACTGAGTGCCTCCATGAGAGAATCCCCAGCAAGACGTGCCCCGAGGAGCATCTTGCCACATGTCAACACTGGGTCTGACTGAGAACCTCCAGGAGAGAGGCCCAAGCAAGACGCGCCCCGAGGAGCGTCTTGCCACATGTCAACACTGGGCCTGACTGAGCGCCTCCAGGAGAGAGGCCCAAGCAAGACGCGCCCCGAGGAGCGTCTTGTCACATGTCACTACTCGGTCTGACTGAGCGCCTCCAGGAGGGAGGCCCAAGCAAGACGTGCCCCGAGGAGCGTCTTGCCACATGTCAACACTGGGTCTGACTGAGTGCCTCCAGGAGAGAGGCCCAAGCAAGACGCGCCCCGAGGAGCGTCTTGCCACATGTGAACACTGGGTCTGACTGAGCGCCTCCAGGAGAGAGGCCCAAGCAAGACGCGCCCGGAGGAGCGTCTTGCCACATGTCAGCACTCGGTCTGACTGAGCGCCTCCATGAGAGAAGCCCAAGCAAGACGCGCCCCGAGGAGAGTCTTGCCACATGTCAACACTGGGTCTGACAGAGGGCATTCAGGAGAGAGGCCCAAGCAATACGCGCCCCGAGGAGCGTCTTGCCACATGTCACCACTGGGTCTTACTGAGCGCCTCCAGGAGAGAGGCCCAAGCAAGAAGCGCCCCGAGGAGCGTCTTGCCACATGTGAACACTGGGTCTGACTGAGCGCCTCCAGGAGAGAGGCCCAAGCAAGACGCGCCCGGAGGAGCGTCTTGCCACATGTCAGCACTCGGTCTGACTGAGCGCCTCCAGGAGAGAGGCCCAAGCAAGACGTGCCCCGAGGAGCGTCTTGCCACATGTCAACACTAGGTCTGACTGAGCTTCTCCAGGAGAGAGGCCCAAGCAAGACACGCCCCGAGGAGCGTCTTGCCACATGTCACCTCTGGGTCTGACTGAGCACCTCCAGGAGAGAGGCCCAAGCAAGACGCGCCCCGAGGAGCGTCTTGTCACATGTCAACACTGGGTCTGACTGAGCGCCTCCAGGAGAGAGGCCCAAGCAAGAAACGTCCGAGGAGCGTCTTGACACATGTCAACACTGGGTCTGACTGATCGCCTCCCCAGGAGAGAGGCCCAAGCAAGACGCGCCCTGAGGAGCGTCTTGCCACATGTCAACACTGGGTCTGACTGAGTGCCTCCACGAGAGAAGCCCCAGCAAGACGCACCCCAAGGAGCGTCTTGCCACATGTCAACACTGGGTCTGACTGAGCGCCTCCAGGAGAGAGGCCCAAATGAGACGCGCCCCGAGGAGCGTCTTGCCACATGTCAACACTGGGTCTGACTGAGTGCCTCCATTAGAGAAGCCCCAGCAAGACGCGCCCCGAAGAGCATCTTGCCACATGTCACTACTCGGTCTGACTGAGCGCCTCCAGGAGAGAGGCCCAAGCAAGACGTGCCCCGAGGAGCGTCTTGCCACATGTCAACAATGGGTCTGACTGAGGGCCTCCAGGAGAGAAGCCCAAGCAAGAAGCGCACCGAGGAGCGTCTTGCCACATGTCAACACTGGGTCTGACTGAGCGCCTCCAGGAGAGAGGCCCAAGCAAGACACGCCCCGAGGAGCGTCTTGACACATGTCAACACTGGGTCTGACAGAGGGCATCCAGGAGAGAGAGGCAAGCAATACGCGCCCCGAGGAGCGTCTTGCCACATGTCACCACTGGGTCTGACTGAGCGCCTCCAGGAGAGAGGCCCAAGAAAGAAGTGCCCCGAGGAGCGTCTTGCCACGTGTCAACACTGGGTCTGATTGAGGGCCTTCTGGAGAGAGGCCCAAGCAAGACGTGCCCCGAGAAGCGTCTTGCCACATGTCAACAATGGGTCTGACTGAGGGCCTCCAGGAGAGAAGCCCAAGCAAGACGCACCCCAAGGAGCGTCTTGCCACATGTCAGCACTCGGTCTGACTGAGCGCCTCCAGGAGAGAGGCCCAGGCAAGACGTGCCCCGAGGAGCGTCTTGCCACATGTCAACACTGGGTCTGACTGAGTGCCTCCAGGAGAGAGGCCCAAGCAACACGCGCCCCGAGGAGTGTCTTGCCACATGTGAACACTGGGTCCTACTGAGCGCCTCCAGGAGAGAGGCCCAAGCAAGACGCGCCCGGAGAAGCGTCTTGCCACATGTCAGCACTCGGTCTGACTGAGCGCCTCCGGGAGAGAGGCCCAAGCAAGAAGCGCCCCAAGGAGCATCTTGACACATGTCTCCTCTGGGTCTGACTGAGCGCCTCCAGGAGAGAGGCCCAAGCAAGACGCGCCCCGAGGAGCCTCTTGCCACATGTCACTACTCGGTCTGACTGAGCTCCTCCAGGAGAGAGGCCCAAGCAAGACGTGCCCCGAGGAGCGTCTTGCCACATGTCAACAATGGGTCTGACTGTCGGCCTGCAGGAGAGAAGCCCAAGCAAGAAGCGCCGCGAGGAGCGTCTTGCCACATGTCAACACTGGGTCTGACTGAGGGCCTCCATGAGAGAAGCCCAAGCAAGACGCGCCCCGAGGAGAGTCTTGCCACATGTCAACACTGGGTCTGACAGAGGGCATTCAGGAGAGAGGCCCAAGCAATACGCGCCCCGAGGAGCGTCTTGCCACATGTCACCACTGGGTCTTACTGAGCGCCTCCAGGAGAGAGGCCCAAGCAAGAAGCGCCCCGAGGAGCGTCTTGCCACATGTCAGCACTCGGTCTGACTGAGCGCCTCCAGGAGAGAGGCCCAAGCAAGACGTGCCCCGAGGAGCGTCTTGCCACATGTCAACACTGGGTCTGACTGAGCGCCTCCAGGAGAGAGGCCCAAGCAAGACGCGCCCGGAGGAGCGTCTTGCCACATGTCAGCACTCGGTCTGACTGAGCGCCTCCAGGAGAGAGGCCCAAGCAAGACGCGCCCCGAGGAGCATTTTGACACATGTCTCCTCTGGGTCTGACTGAGCGCCTCCAGGAGAGAGGCCCAAGCAAGAAGAGCCCCGAGGAGCGTCTTGCCACGTGTCAACACTGGGTCTGATTGAGGGCCTTCTGGAGAGAGGCCCAAGCAAGACGCGCCCAGAGGAGCGTCTTGCCACATGTCAACAATGGGTCTGACTGATGGCCTCCAGGAGAGAAGCCCAAGCAAGACGCGCCCCGAGGAGCATCTTGACACATGTCTCCCCTGGGTCTGACTGAGCGCCTCCAGGACAGAGGCCCAAGCAAGACGTGCCCCGAGGAGCTTCTTGCCACATGTCAACACTGGGTCTGACTGAGTGCCTCCATGAGAGAAGCCCCAGCAAGACGCGCCCCGAGGAGCATCTTGCCACATGTCATCACTCGGTCTGACTGAGAACCTCCAGGAGAGAGGCCCAAGCAAGACGCGCCCCGAGGAGCGTCTTGCCACATGTCAACACTGGGTCTGACTGAGCGCCTCCAGGAGAGAGGCCCAAATGAGACGCGCCCCGAGGAGCGTCTTGCCACATGTCAACACTGGGTCTGACTGAGTGCCTCCATTAGAGAAGCCCCAGCAAGATGCGCCCCGAAGAGCATCTTGCCACATGTCACTACTCGGTCTGACTGAGCGCCTCCAGGAGAGAGGCCCAAGCAAGACGTGCCCCGAGGAGCGTCTTGCCACATGTCAACAATGGGTCTGACTGAGGGCCTCCAGGAGAGAAGCCCAAGCAAGAAGCGCACCGAGGAGCGTCTTGCCACACGTCAACACTGGGTCTGACTGAGCGCCTCCAGGAGAGAGGCCCAAGCAAGACACGCCCCGAGGAGCGTCTTGACACATGTCAACACTGGGTCTGACAGAGGGCATCCAGGAGAGAGAGCCAAGCAATACGCGCCCCGAGGAGCGTCTTGCCACATGTCACCACTGGGTCTGACTGAGCGCCTCCAGGAGAGAGGCCCAAGAAAGAAGTGCCCCGAGGAGCGTCTTGCCACGTGTCAACACTGGGTCTGATTGAGGGCCTTCTGGAGAGAGGCCCAAGCAAGACGCGCCCCGAGAAGCGTCTTGCCACATGTCAACAATGGGTCTGACTGAGGGCCTCCAGGAGAGAAGCCCAAGCAAGACGCACCCCAAGGAGCGTCTTGCCACATGTCAGCACTCGGTCTGACTGAGCGCCTCCAGGAGAGAGGCCCAGGCAAGACGTGCCCCGAGGAGCGTCTTGCCACATGTCAACACTGGGTCTGACTGAGTGCCTCCAGGAGAGAGGCCCAAGCAAGACGCGCCCCGAGGAGTGTCTTGCCACATGTGAACACTGGGTCCTACTGAGCGCCTCCAGGAGAGAGGCCCAAACAAGACGCGCCCGGAGAAGCGTCTTGCCACATGTCAGCACTCGGTCTGACTGAGCGCCTCCGGGAGAGAGGCCCAAGCAAGACGCGCCCCGAGGAGCATCTTGACACATGTCACTACTCGGTCTGACTGAGCTCCTCCAGGAGAGAGGCCCAAGCAAGACGTGCCCCGAGGAGCGTCTTGCCACATGTCAACAATGGGTCTGACTGTCGGCCTGCAGGAGAGAAGCCCAAGCAAGAAGCGCCGCGAGGAGCGTCTTGCCACATGTCAACACTGGGTCTGACTGAGCGCCTCCAGGAGAGAGGCCCAAGCAAGACACGCCCCGAGGAGCGTCTTGACACATGTGAACACTGGGTCTGACTGAGGGCCTCCATGAGAGAAGCCCAAGCAAGACGCGCCCCGAGGAGAGTCTTGCCACATGTCAACACTGGGTCTGACAGAGGGCATTCAGGAGAGAGGCCCAAGCAATACGCGCCCCGAGGAGCGTCTTGCCACATGTCACCACTGGGTCTTACTGAGCGCCTCCAGGAGAGAGGCCCAAGCAAGAAGCGCCCCGAGGAGCGTCTTGCCACATGTCAGCACTCGGTCTGACTGAGCGCCTCCAGGAGAGAGGCCCAAGCAAGACGTGCCCCGAGGAGCGTCTTGCCACATGTCAACACTGGGTCTGACTGAGCGCCTCCAGGAGAGAGGCCCAAGCAAGACGCGCCCGGAGGAGCGTCTTGCCACATGTCAGCACTCGGTCTGACTGAGCGCCTCCAGGAGAGAGGCCGAAGCAAGACGCGCCCCGAGGAGCATTTTGACACATGTCTCCTCTGGGTCTGACTGAGCGCCTCCAGGAGAGAGGCCCAAGCAAGAAGAGCCCCGAGGAGCGTCTTTCCACGTGTCAACACTGGGTCTGATTGAGGGCCTTCTGGAGAGAGGCCCAAGCAAGACGCGCCCAGAGGAGCGTCTTGCCACATGTCAACAATGGGTCTGACTGATGGCCTCCAGGAGAGAAGCCCAAGCAAAACGCGCCCCGAGGAGCGTCTTGCCACATGTCAGCACTCGGTCTGACTGAGCGCCTCCAGGAGAGAGGCCCAAGCAAGACGTGCCCCGAGGAGCGTCTTGCCACATGTCAACACTGGGTCTGACTGAGTGCCTCCAGGAGAGAGGCCCAAGCAAGACGTGCCCTGAGGAGCGTCTTGCCACATGTGAACACTGGGTCTGACTGAGCGCCTCCAGGAGAGAGGCCCAAGCAAGACGCGCCCGGAGGAGCGTCTTGCCACATGTCAGCACTCGGTCTGACTGAGCGCCTCCAGGAGAGAGGCCCAAGCAAGACGCGCCCCGAGGAGCATCTTGACACATGTCTCCCCTGGGTCTGACTGAGCGCCTCCAGGACAGAGGCCCAAGCAAGACGTGCCCCGAGGAGCTTCTTGCCACATGTCAACACTGGGTCTGACTGAGTGCCTCCATGAGAGAAGCCCCAGCAAGACGCGCCCCGAGGAGCATCTTGCCACATGTCATCACTGGGTCTGACTGAGAACCTCCAGGAGAGAGGCCCAAGCAAGACGCGCCCCGAGGAGAGTCTTGCCACATGTCAACACTGGGTCTGACAGAGGGCATTCAGGAGAGAGGCCCAAGCAATACGCGCCCCGAGGAGCGTCTTGCCACATGTCACCACTGGGTCTTACTGAGCGCCTCCAGGAGAGAGGCCCAAGCAAGAAGCGCCCCGAGGAGCGTCTTGCCACATGTCAGCACTCGGTCTGACTGAGCGCCTCCAGGAGAGAGGCCCAAGCAAGACGTGCCCCGAGGAGCGTCTTGCCACATGTCAACACTGGGTCTGACTGAGCGCCTCCAGGAGAGAGGCCCAAGCAAGACGCGCCCGGAGGAGCGTCTTGCCACATGTCAGCACTCGGTCTGACTGAGCGCCTCCAGGAGAGAGGCCCAAGCAAGACGCGCCCCGAGGAGCATTTTGACACATGTCTCCCCTGGGTCTGACTGAGCGCCTCCAGGACAGAGGCCCAAGCAAGACGTGCCCCGAGGAGCTTCTTGCCACATGTCAACACTGGGTCTGACTGAGTGCCTCCATGAGAGAAGCCCCAGCAAGACGCGCCCCGAGGAGCATCTTGCCACATGTCATCACTGGGTCTGACTGAGAACCTCCAGGAGAGAGGCCCAAGCAAGACGCGCCCCGAGGAGCGTCTTGCCACATGTCAACACTGGGTCTGACTGAGCGCCTCCAGGAGAGAGGCCCAAATGAGACGCGCCCCGAGGAGCGTCTTGCCACATGTCAACACTGGGTCTGACTGAGTGCCTCCATTAGAGAAGCCCCAGCAAGACGCGCGCCGAAGAGCATCTTGCCACATGTCACTACTCGGTCTGACTGAGCGCCTCCAGGAGAGAGGCCCAAGCAAGACGTGCCCCGAGGAGCGTCTTGCCACATGTCAACAATGGGTCTGACTGAGGGCCTCCAGGAGAGAAGCCCAAGCAAGAAGCGCACCAAGGAGCGTCTTGCCACATGTCAACACTGGGTCTGACTGAGCGCCTCCAGGAGAGAGGCCCAAGCAAGACACGCCCCGAGGAGCGTCTTGACACATGTCAACACTGGGTCTGACAGAGGGCATCCAGGAGAGAGAGCCAAGCAATACGCGCCCCGAGGAGCGTCTTGCCACATGTCACCACTGGGTCTGACTGAGCGCCTCCAGGAGAGAGGCCCAAGAAAGAAGTGCCCCGAGGAGCGTCTTGCCACGTGTCAACACTGGGTCTGATTGAGGGCCTTCTGGAGAGAGGCCCAAGCAAGACGCGCCCCGAGAAGCGTCTTGCCACATGTCAACAATGGGTCTGACTGAGGGCCTCCAGGAGAGAAGCCCAAGCAAGACGCACCCCAAGGAGCGTCTTGCCACATGTCAGCACTCGGTCTGACTGAGCGCCTCCAGGAGAGAGGCCCAGGCAAGACGTGCCCCGAGGAGCGTCTTGCCACATGTGAACACTGGGTCCTACTGAGCGCCTCCAGGAGAGAGGCCCAAGCAAGACGCGCCCGGAGAAGCGTCTTGCCACATGTCAGCACTCGGTCTGACTGAGCGCCTCCGGGAGAGAGGCCCAAGCAAGACGCGCCCCGAGGAGCATCTTGACACATGTCTCCTCTGGGTCTGACTGAGCGCCTCCAGGAGAGAGGCCCAAGCAAGACGCGCCCTGAGGAGCGTCTTGCCACATGTCACTACTCGGTCTGACTGAGCTCCTCCAGGAGAGAGGCCCAAGCAAGACGTGCCCCGAGGAGCGTCTTGCCACATGTCAACAATGGGTCTGACTGTCGGCCTGCAGGAGAGAAGCCCAAGCAAGAAGCGCCGCGAGGAGCGTCTTGCCACATGTCAACACTGGGTCTGACTGAGCGCCTCCAGGAGAGAGGCCCAAGCAAGACACGCCCCGAGGAGCGTCTTGACACATGTGAACACTGGGTCTGACTGAGGGCCTCCATGAGAGAAGCCCAAGCAAGACGCGCCCCGAGGAGAGTCTTGCCACATGTCAACACTGGGTCTGACAGAGGGCATTCAGGAGAGAGGCCCAAGCAATACGCGCCCCGAGGAGCGTCTTGCCACATGTCACCACTGGGTCTTACTGAGCGCCTCCAGGAGAGAGGCCCAAGCAAGAAGCGCCCCGAGGAGCGTCTTGCCACATGTCAGCACTCGGTCTGACTGAGCGCCTCCAGGAGAGAGGCCCAAGCAAGACGCGCCCGGAGAAGCGTCTTGCCACATGTCAGCACTCGGTCTGACTGAGCGCCTCCGGGAGAGAGGCCCAAGCAAGACGCGCCCCGAGGAGTGTCTTGCCACATGTGAACACTGGGTCCTACTGAGCGCCTCCAGGAGAGAGGCCCAAACAAGACGCGCCCGGAGAAGCGTCTTGCCACATGTCAGCACTCGGTCTGACTGAGCGCCTCCGGGAGAGAGGCCCAAGCAAGACGCGCCCCGAGGAGCATCTTGACACATGTCACTACTCGGTCTGACTGAGCTCCTCCAGGAGAGAGGCCCAAGCAAGACGTGCCCCGAGGAGCGTCTTGCCACATGTCAACAATGGGTCTGACTGTCGGCCTGCAGGAGAGAAGCCCAAGCAAGAAGCGCCGCGAGGAGCGTCTTGCCACATGTCAACACTGGGTCTGACTGAGCGCCTCCAGGAGAGAGGCCCAAGCAAGACACGCCCCGAGGAGCGTCTTGACACATGTGAACACTGGGTCTGACTGAGGGCCTCCATGAGAGAAGCCCAAGCAAGACGCGCCCCGAGGAGAGTCTTGCCACATGTCAACACTGGGTCTGACAGAGGGCATTCAGGAGAGAGGCCCAAGCAATACGCGCCCCGAGGAGCGTCTTGCCACATGTCACCACTGGGTCTTACTGAGCGCCTCCAGGAGAGAGGCCCAAGCAAGAAGCGCCCCGAGGAGCGTCTTGCCACATGTCAGCACTCGGTCTGACTGAGCGCCTCCAGGAGAGAGGCCCAAGCAAGACGTGCCCCGAGGAGCGTCTTGCCACATGTCAACACTGGGTCTGACTGAGCGCCTCCAGGAGAGAGGCCCAAGCAAGACGCGCCCGGAGGAGCGTCTTGCCACATGTCAGCACTCGGTCTGACTGAGCGCCTCCAGGAGAGAGGCCGAAGCAAGACGCGCCCCGAGGAGCATTTTGACACATGTCTCCTCTGGGTCTGACTGAGCGCCTCCAGGAGAGAGGCCCAAGCAAGAAGAGCCCCGAGGAGCGTCTTGCCACGTGTCAACACTGGGTCTGATTGAGGGCCTTCTGGAGAGAGGCCCAAGCAAGACGCGCCCAGAGGAGCGTCTTGCCACATGTCAACAATGGGTCTGACTGATGGCCTCCAGGAGAGAAGCCCAAGCAAAACGCGCCCCGAGGAGCGTCTTGCCACATGTCAGCACTCGGTCTGACTGAGCGCCTCCAGGAGAGAGGCCCAAGCAAGACGTGCCCCGAGGAGCGTCTTGCCACATGTCAACACTGGGTCTGACTGAGTGCCTCCAGGAGAGAGGCCCAAGCAAGACGTGCCCTGAGGAGCGTCTTGCCACATGTGAACACTGGGTCTGACTGAGCGCCTCCAGGAGAGAGGCCCAAGCAAGACGCGCCCGGAGGAGCGTCTTGCCACATGTCAGCACTCGGTCTGACTGAGCGCCTCCAGGAGAGAGGCCCAAGCAAGACGCGCCCCGAGGAGCATCTTGACACATGTCTCCCCTGGGTCTGACTGAGCGCCTCCAGGACAGAGGCCCAAGCAAGACGTGCCCCGAGGAGCTTCTTGCCACATGTCAACACTGGGTCTGACTGAGTGCCTCCATGAGAGAAGCCCCAGCAAGACGCGCCCCGAGGAGCATCTTGCCACATGTCATCACTGGGTCTGACTGAGAACCTCCAGGAGAGAGGCCCAAGCAAGACGCGCCCCGAGGAGAGTCTTGCCACATGTCAACACTGGGTCTGACAGAGGGCATTCAGGAGAGAGGCCCAAGCAATACGCGCCCCGAGGAGCGTCTTGCCACATGTCACCACTGGGTCTTACTGAGCGCCTCCAGGAGAGAGGCCCAAGCAAGAAGCGCCCCGAGGAGCGTCTTGCCACATGTCAGCACTCGGTCTGACTGAGCGCCTCCAGGAGAGAGGCCCAAGCAAGACGTGCCCCGAGGAGCGTCTTGCCACATGTCAACACTGGGTCTGACTGAGCGCCTCCAGGAGAGAGGCCCAAGCAAGACGCGCCCGGAGGAGCGTCTTGCCACATGTCAGCACTCGGTCTGACTGAGCGCCTCCAGGAGAGAGGCCCAAGCAAGACGCGCCCCGAGGAGCATTTTGACACATGTCTCCCCTGGGTCTGACTGAGCGCCTCCAGGACAGAGGCCCAAGCAAGACGTGCCCCGAGGAGCTTCTTGCCACATGTCAACACTGGGTCTGACTGAGTGCCTCCATGAGAGAAGCCCCAGCAAGACGCGCCCCGAGGAGCATCTTGCCACATGTCATCACTGGGTCTGACTGAGAACCTCCAGGAGAGAGGCCCAAGCAAGACGCGCCCCGAGGAGCGTCTTGCCACATGTCAACACTGGGTCTGACTGAGCGCCTCCAGGAGAGAGGCCCAAATGAGACGTGCCCCGAGGAGCGTCTTGCCACATGTCAACACTGGGTCTGACTGAGTGCCTCCATTAGAGAAGCCCCAGCAAGACGCGCGCCGAAGAGCATCTTGCCACATGTCACTACTCGGTCTGACTGAGCGCCTCCAGGAGAGAGGCCCAAGCAAGACGTGCCCCGAGGAGCGTCTTGCCACATGTCAACAATGGGTCTGACTGAGGGCCTCCAGGAGAGAAGCCCAAGCAAGAAGCGCACCGAGGAGCGTCTTGCCACATGTCAACACTGGGTCTGACTGAGCGCCTCCAGGAGAGAGGCCCAAGCAAGACACGCCCCGAGGAGCGTCTTGACACATGTCAACACTGGGTCTGACAGAGGGCATCCAGGAGAGAGAGCCAAGCAATACGCGCCCCGAGGAGCGTCTTGCCACATGTCACCACTGGGTCTGACTGAGCGCCTCCAGGAGAGAGGCCCAAGAAAGAAGTGCCCCGAGGAGCGTCTTGCCACGTGTCAACACTGGGTCTGATTGAGGGCCTTCTGGAGAGAGGCCCAAGCAAGACGCGCCCCGAGAAGCGTCTTGCCACATGTCAACAATGGGTCTGACTGAGGGCCTCCAGGAGAGAAGCCCAAGCAAGACGCACCCCAAGGAGCGTCTTGCCACATGTCAGCACTCGGTCTGACTGAGCGCCTCCAGGAGAGAGGCCCAGGCAAGACGTGCCCCGAGGAGCGTCTTGCCACATGTCAACACTGGGTCTGACTGAGTGCCTCCAGGAGAGAGGCCCAAGCAAGACGCGCCCCGAGGAGTGTCTTGCCACATGTGAACACTGGGTCCTACTGAGCGCCTCCAGGAGAGAGGCCCAAGCAAGACGCGCCCGGAGAAGCGTCTTGCCACATGTCAGCACTCGGTCTGACTGAGCGCCTCCGGGAGAGAGGCCCAAGCAAGACGCGCCCCGAGGAGCATCTTGACACATGTCTCCTCTGGGTCTGACTGAGCGCCTCCAGGAGAGAGGCCCAAGCAAGACGCGCCCTGAGGAGCGTCTTGCCACATGTCACTACTCGGTCTGACTGAGCTCCTCCAGGAGAGAGGCCCAAGCAAGACGTGCCCCGAGGAGCGTCTTGCCACATGTCAACAATGGGTCTGACTGTCGGCCTGCAGGAGAGAAGCCCAAGCAAGAAGCGCCGCGAGGAGCGTCTTGCCACATGTCAACACTGGGTCTGACTGAGCGCCTCCAGGAGAGAGGCCCAAGCAAGACACGCCCCGAGGAGCGTCTTGACACATGTGAACACTGGGTCTGACTGAGGGCCTCCATGAGAGAAGCCCAAGCAAGACGCGCCCCGAGGAGAGTCTTGCCACATGTCAACACTGGGTCTGACAGAGGGCATTCAGGAGAGAGGCCCAAGCAATACGCGCCCCGAGGAGCGTCTTGCCACATGTCACCACTGGGTCTTACTGAGCGCCTCCAGGAGAGAGGCCCAAGCAAGAAGCGCCCCGAGGAGCGTCTTGCCACATGTCAGCACTCGGTCTGACTGAGCGCCTCCAGGAGAGAGGCCCAAGCAAGACGTGCCCCGAGGAGCGTCTTGCCACATGTCAACACTGGGTCTGACTGAGCGCCTCCAGGAGAGAGGCCCAAGCAAGACGCGCCCGGAGGAGCGTCTTGACACATGTCAACACTGGGTCTGACTGAGCGCCTCCAGGAGAGAGGCCCAAGCAAGAAGAGCCCCGAGGAGCGTCTTGCCACGTGTCAACACTGGGTCTGATTGAGGGCCTTCTGGAGAGAGGCCCAAGCAAGACGCGCCCAGAGGAACGTCTTGCCACATGTCAACAATGGGTCTGACTGAGGGCCTCCAGGAGAGAAGCCCAAGCAAGACGCGCCCCGAGGAGCGTCTTGCCACATGTCAGCACTCGGTCTGACTGAGCGCCTCCAGGAGAGAGGCCCAAGCAAGACGTGCCCCGAGGAGCGTCTTGCCACATGTCAACACTGGGTCTGACTGAGTGCCTCCAGGAGAGAGGCCCAAGCAAGACGTGCCCTGAGGAGCGTCTTGCCACATGTGAACACTGGGTCTGACTGAGCGCCTCCAGGAGAGAGAACCAAGCAATACGCGCCCGGAGGAGCGTCTTGCCACATGTCAGCACTCGGTCTGACTGAGCGCCTCCAGGAGAGAGGCCCAAGCAAGACGCGCCCCGAGGAGCATCTTGACACATGTCTCCCCTGGGTCTGACTGAGCGCCTCCAGGACAGAGGCCCAAGCAAGACGTGCCCCGAGGAGCTTCTTGCCACATGTCAACACTGGGTCTGACTGAGTGCCTCCATGAGAGAAGCCCCAGCAAGACGCGCCCCAAGGAGCGTCTTGCCACATGTCAACACTGGGTCTGACTGAGCGCCTCCAGGAGAGAGGCCCAAATGAGACGCGCCCCGAGGAGCGTCTTGCCACATGTCAACACTGGGTCTGACTGAGTGCCTCCATTAGAGAAGCCCCAGCAAGACGCGCCCCGAAGAGCATCTTGCCACATGTCACTACTCGGTCTGACTGAGCGCCTCCAGGAGAGAGGCCCAAGCAAGACGTGCCCCGAGGAGCGTCTTGCCACATGTCAACAATGGGTCTGACTGAGGGCCTCCAGGAGAGAAGCCCAAGCAAGAAGCGCACCGAGGAGCGTCTTGCCACATGTCAACACTGGGTCTGACTGAGCGCCTCCAGGAGAGAGGCCCAAGCAAGACACGCCCCGAGGAGCGTCTTGACACATGTCAACACTGGGTCTGACAGAGGGCATCCAGGAGAGAGAGCCAAGCAATACGCGCCCCGAGGAGCGTCTTGCCACATGTCACCACTGGGTCTGACTGAGCGCCTCCAGGAGAGAGGCCCAAGAAAGAAGTGCCCCGAGGAGCGTCTTGCCACGTGTCAACACTGGGTCTGATTGAGGGCCTTCTGGAGAGAGGCCCAAGCAAGACGCGCCCCGAGAAGCGTCTTGCCACATGTCAACAATGGGTCTGACTGAGGGCCTCCAGGAGAGAAGCCCAAGCAAGACGCACCCCAAGGAGCGTCTTGCCACATGTCAGCACTCGGTCTGACTGAGCGCCTCCAGGAGAGAGGCCCAGGCAAGACGTGCCCCGAGGAGCGTCTTGCCACATGTCAACACTGGGTCTGACTGAGTGCCTCCAGGAGAGAGGCCCAAGCAAGACGCGCCCCGAGGAGTGTCTTGCCACATGTGAACACTGGGTCCTACTGAGCGCCTCCAGGAGAGAGGCCCAAGCAAGACGCGCCCGGAGAAGCGTCTTGCCACATGTCAGCACTCGGTCTGACTGAGCGCCTCCGGGAGAGAGGCCCAAGCAAGACGCGCCCCGAGGAGCATCTTGACACATGTCTCCTCTGGGTCTGACTGAGCGCCTCCAGGAGAGAGGCCCAAGCAAGACGCGCCCCGAGGAGCGTCTTGCCACATGTCACTACTCGGTCTGACTGAGCTCCTCCAGGAGAGAGGCCCAAGCAAGACGTGCCCCGAGGAGCGTCTTGCCACATGTCAACAATGGGTCTGACTGTCGGCCTGCAGGAGAGAAGCCCAAGCAAGAAGCGCCGCGAGGAGCGTCTTGCCACATGTCAACACTGGGTCTGACTGAGCGCCTCCAGGAGAGAGGCCCAAGCAAGACACGCCCCGAGGAGCGTCTTGACACATGTGAACACTGGGTCTGACTGAGGGCCTCCATGAGAGAAGCCCAAGCAAGACGCGCCCCGAGGAGAGTCTTGCCACATGTCAACACTGGGTCTGACAGAGGGCATTCAGGAGAGAGGCCCAAGCAATACGCGCCCCGAGGAGCGTCTTGCCACATGTCACCACTGGGTCTTACTGAGCGCCTCCAGGAGAGAGGCCCAAGCAAGAAGCGCCCCGAGGAGCGTCTTGCCACATGTCAGCACTCGGTCTGACTGAGCGCCTCCAGGAGAGAGGCCCAAGCAAGACGTGCCCCGAGGAGCGTCTTGCCACATGTCAACACTGGGTCTGACTGAGCGCCTCCAGGAGAGAGGCCCAAGCAAGACGCGCCCGGAGGAGCGTCTTGCCACATGTCAGCACTCGGTCTGACTGAGCGCCTCCAGGAGAGAGGCCCAAGCAAGACGCGCCCCGAGGAGCATTTTGACACATGTCTCCTCTGGGTCTGACTGAGCGCCTCCAGGAGAGAGGCCCAAGCAAGAAGAGCCCAGAGGAGCGTCTTGCCACGTGTCAACACTGGGTCTGATTGAGGGCCTTCTGGAGAGAGGCCCAAGCAAGACGCGCCCAGAGGAACGTCTTGCCACATGTCAACAATGGGTCTGACTGAGGGCCTCCAGGAGAGAAGCCCAAGCAAGACGCGCCCCGAGGAGCGTCTTGCCACATGTCAGCACTCGGTCTGACTGAGCGCCTCCAGGAGAGAGGCCCAAGCAAGACGTGCCCCGAGGAGCGTCTTGCCACATGTCAACACTGGGTCTGACTGAGTGCCTCCAGGAGAGAGGCCCAAGCAAGACGTGCCCTGAGGAGCGTCTTGCCACATGTGAACACTGGGTCTGACTGAGCGCCTCCAGGAGAGAGGCCCAAGCAATACGCGCCCGGAGGAGCGTCTTGCCACATGTCAGCACTCGGTCTGACTGAGCGCCTCCAGGAGAGAGGCCCAAGCAAGACGCGCCCCGAGGAGCATCTTGACACATGTCTCCCCTGGGTCTGACTGAGCGCCTCCAGGACAGAGGCCCAAGCAAGACGTGCCCCGAGGAGCTTCTTGCCACATGTCAACACTGGGTCTGACTGAGTGCCTCCATGAGAGAAGCCCCAGCAAGACGCGCCCCAAGGAGCGTCTTGCCACATGTCAACACTGGGTCTGACTGAGCGCCTCCAGGAGAGAGGCCCAAATGAGACGCGCCCCGAGGAGCGTCTTGCCACATGTCAACACTGGGTCTGACTGAGTGCCTCCATTAGAGAAGCCCCAGCAAGACGCGCCCCGAAGAGCATCTTGCCACATGTCACTACTCGGTCTGACTGAGCGCCTCCAGGAGAGAGGCCCAAGCAAGACGTGCACCGAGGAGCGTCTTGCCACATGTCAACAATGGGTCTGACTGAGGGCCTCCAGGAGAGAAGCCCAAGCAAGAAGCGCACCAAGGAGCGTCTTGCCACATGTCAACACTGGGTCTGACTGAGCGCCTCCAGGAGAGAGGCCCAAGCAAGACACGCCCCGAGGAGCGTCTTGACACATGTCAACACTGGGTCTGACAGAGGGCATCCAGGAGAGAGAGCCAAGCAATACGCGCCCCGAGGAGCGTCTGGCCACATGTCACCACTGGGTCTGACTGAGCGCCTCCAGGAGAGAGGCCCAAGAAAGAAGTGCCCCGAGGAGCGTCTTGCCACGTGTCAACACTGGGTCTGATTGAGGGCCTTCTGGAGAGAGGCCCAAGCATGACGCGCCCCGAGAAGCGTCTTGCCACATGTCAACAATGGGTCTGACTGAGGGCCTCCAGGAGAGAAGCCCAAGCAAGACGCACCCCAAGGAGCGTCTTGCCACATGTCAGCACTCGGTCTGACTGAGCGCCTCCAGGAGAGAGGCCCAGGCAAGACGTGCCCCGAGGAGCGTCTTGCCACATGTCAACACTGGGTCTGAATGAGTGCCTCCAGGAGAGAGGCCCAAGCAAGACGCGCCCCGAGGAGTGTCTTGCCACATGTGAACACTGGGTCCTACTGAGCGCCTCCAGGAGAGAGGCCCAAGCAAGACGCGCCCGGAGAAGCGTCTTGCCACATGTCAGCACTCGGTCTGACTGAGCGCCTCCGGGAGAGAGGCCCAAGCAAGACGCGCCCCGAGGAGCATCTTGACACATGTCTCCTCTGGGTCTGACTGAGCGCCTCCAGGAGAGAGGCCCAAGCAAGACGCGCCCCGAGGAGCGTCTTGCCACATGTCACTACTCGGTCTGACTGAGCTCCTCCAGGAGAGAGGCCCAAGCAAGACGTGCCCCGAGGAGCGTCTTGCCACATGTCAACAATGGGTCTGACTGTCGGCCTGCAGGAGAGAAGCCCAAGCAAGAAGGGCCGCGAGGAGCGTCTTGCCACATGTCAACACTGGGTCTGACTGAGCGCCTCCAGGAGAGAGGCCCAAGCAAGACACGCCCCGAGGAGCGTCTTGACACATGTGAACACTGGGTCTGACTGAGGGCCTCCATGAGAGAAGCCCAAGCAAGACGCGCCCCGAGGAGAGTCTTGCCACATGTCAACACTGGGTCTGACAGAGGGCATTCAGGAGAGAGGCCCAAGCAATACGCGCCCCGAGGAACGTCTTGCCACATGTCACCACTGGGTCTTACTGAGCGCCTCCAGGAGAGAGGCCCAAGCAAGAAGCGCCCCGAGGAGCGTCTTGCCACATGTCAGCACTCGGTCTGACTGAGCGCCTCCAGGAGAGAGGCCCAAGCAAGACGTGCCCCGAGGAGCGTCTTGCCACATGTCAACACTGGGTCTGACTGAGCGCCTCCAGGAGAGAGGCCCAAGCAAGACGCGCCCGGAGGAGCGTCTTGCCACATGTCAGCACTCGGTCTGACTGAGCGCCTCCAGGAGAGAGGCCCAAGCAAGACGCGCCCCGAGGAGTATTTTGACACATGTCTCCTCTGGGTCTGACTGAGCGCCTCCAGGAGAGAGGCCCAAGCAAGAAGAGCCCCGAGGAGCGTCTTGCCACGTGTCAACACTGGGTCTGATTGAGGGCCTTCTGGAGAGAGGCCCAAGCAAGACGCACCCAGAGGAGCGTCTTGCCACATGTCAACAATGGGTCTGACTGAGGGCCTCCAGGAGAGAAGCCCAAGCAAGACGCGCCCCGAGGAGCGTCTTGCCACATGTCAGCATTCGGTCTGACTGAGCGCCTCCAGGAGAGAGGCCCAAGCAAGACGTGCCCCGAGGAGCGTCTTGCCACATGTCAACACTGGGTCTGACTGAGTGCCTCCAGGAGAGAGGCCCAAGCAAGACGTGCCCTGAGGAGCGTCTTGCCACATGTGAACACTGGGTCTGACTGAGCGCCTCCAGGAGAGAGGCCCAAGCAATACGCGCCCGGAGGAGCGTCTTGCCACATGTCAGCACTCGGTCTGACTGAGCGCCTCCAGGAGAGAGGCCCAAGCAAGACGCGCCCCGAGGAGCATCTTGACACATGTCTCCCCTGGGTCTGACTGAGCGCCTCCAGGACAGAGGCCCAAGCAAGACGTGCCCCGAGGAGCTTCTTGCCACATGTCAACACTGGGTCTGACTGAGTGCCTCCATGAGAGAAGCCCCAGCAAGACGCGCCCCAAGGAGCGTCTTGCCACATGTCAACACTGGGTCTGACTGAGCGCCTCCAGGAGAGAGGCCCAAATGAGACGCGCCCCGAGGAGCGTCTTGCCACATGTCAACACTGGGTCTGACTGAGTGCCTCCATTAGAGAAGCCCCAGCAAGACGCGCCCCGAAGAGCATCTTGCCACATGTCACTACTCGGTCTGACTGAGCGCCTCCAGGAGAGAGGCCCAAGCAAGACGTGCCCCGAGGAGCGTCTTGCCACATGTCAACAATGGGTCTGACTGAGGGCCTCCAGGAGAGAAGCCCAAGCAAGAAGCGCACCGAGGAGCGTCTTGCCACATGTCAACACTGGGTCTGACTGAGCGCCTCCAGGAGAGAGGCCCAAGCAAGACACGCCCCGAGGAGCGTCTTGACACATGTCAACACTGGGTCTGACAGAGGGCATCCAGGAGAGAGAGCTAAGCAATACGCGCCCCGAGGAGCGTCTTGCCACATGTCACCACTGGGTCTGACTGAGCGCCTCCAGGAGAGAGGCCCAAGAAAGAAGTGCCCCGAGGAGCGTCTTGCCACGTGTCAACACTGGGTCTGATTGAGGGCCTTCTGGAGAGAGGCCCAAGCAAGACGCGCCCCGAGAAGCGTCTTGCCATATGTCAACAATGGGTCTGACTGAGGGCCTCCAGGAGAGAAGCCCAAGCAAGACGCGCCCCAAGGAGCGTCTTGCCACATGTCAGCACTCGGTCTGACTGAGCGCCTCCAGGAGAGAGGCCCAGGCAAGACGTGCCCCGAGGAGCGTCTTGCCACATGTCAACACTGGGTCTGACTGAGTGCCTCCGGGAGAGAGGCCCAAGCAAGACGCGCCCCGAGGAGTGTCTTGCCACATGTGAACACTGGGTCCTACTGAGCGCCTCCAGGAGAGAGGCCCAAGCAAGACGCGCCCCGAGGAGCGTCTTGTCACATGTCAACACTGGGTCTGACTGAGCGCCTCCAGGAGAGAGGCCCAAGCAAGAAACGTCCGAGGAGCGTCTTGACACATGTCAACACTGGGTCTGACTGATCGCCTCCCCAGGAGAGAGGCCCAAGCAAGACGCGCCCTGAGGAGTGTCTTGCCACATGTCAACACTGGGTCTGACTGAGTGCCTCCATGAGAGAAGCCCCAGCAAGACGCGCCCCAAGGAGCGTCTTGCCACATGTCAACACTGGGTCTGACTGAGCGCCTCCAGGAGAGAGGCCCAAATGAGACGCGCCCCGAGGAGCGTCTTGCCACATGTCAACACTGGGTCTGACTGAGTGCCTCCATTAGAGAAGCCCCAGCAAGACGCGCCCCGAAGAGCATCTTGCCACATGTCACTACTCGGTCTGACTGAGCGCCTCCAGGAGAGAGGCCCAAGCAAGACGTGCCCCGAGGAGCGTCTTGCCACATGTCAACAATGGGTCTGACTGAGGGCCTCCAGGAGAGAAGCCCAAGCAAGAAGCGCACCGAGGAGCGTCTTGCCACATGTCAACACTGGGTCTGACTGAGCGCCTCCAGGAGAGAGGCCCAAGCAAGACACGCCCCGAGGAGCGTCTTGACACATGTCAACACTGGGTCTGACAGAGGGCATCCAGGAGAGAGAGCCAAGCAATACGCGCCCCGAGGAGCGTCTTGCCACATGTCACCACTGGGTCTGACTGAGCGCCTCCAGGAGAGAGGCCCAAGAAAGAAGTGCCCCGAGGAGCGTCTTGCCACGTGTCAACACTGGGTCTGATTGAGGGCCTTCTGGAGAGAGGCCCAAGCAAGACGCGCCCCGAGAAGCGTCTTGCCACATGTCAACAATGGGTCTGACTGAGGGCCTCCAGGAGAGAAGCCCAAGCAAGACGCGCCCCAAGGAGCGTCTTGCCACATGTCAGCACTCGGTCTGACTGAGCGCCTCCAGGAGAGAGGCCCAGGCAAGACGTGCCGCGAGGAGCGTCTTGCCACATGTCAACACTGGGTCTGACTGAGTGCCTCCGGGAGAGAGGCCCAAGCAAGACGCGCCCCGAGGAGTGTCTTGCCACATGTGAACACTGGGTCCTACTGAGCGCCTCCAGGAGAGAGGCCCAAGCAAGACGCGCCCCGAGGAGCGTCTTGTCACATGTCAACACTGGGTCTGACTGAGCGCCTCCAGGAGAGAGGCCCAAGCAAGAAACGTCCGAGGAGCGTCTTGACACATGTCAACACTGGGTCTGACTGATCGCCTCCCCAGGAGAGAGGCCCAAGCAAGACGCGCCCTGAGGAGCGTCTTGCCACATGTCAACACTGGGTCTGACTGAGTGCCTCCATGAGAGAAGCCCCAGCAAGACGCGCCCCAAGGAGCGTCTTGCCACATGTCAACATTGGGTCTGACTGAGCGCCTCCAGGAGAGAGGCCCAAATGAGACGCGCCCCGAGGAGCGTCTTGCCACATGTCAACACTGGGTCTGACTGAGTGCCTCCATTAGAGAAGCCCCAGCAAGACGCGCCCCGAAGAGCATCTTGCCACATGTCACTACTCGGTCTGACTGAGCGCCTCCAGGAGAGAGGCCCAAGCAAGACGTGCCCCGAGGAGCGTCTTGCCACATGTCAACAATGGGTCTGACTGAGGGCCTCCAGGAGAGAAGCCCAAGCAAGAAGCGCACCGAGGAGCGTCTTGCCACATGTCAACACTGGGTCTGACTGAGCGCCTCCAGGAGAGAGGCCCAAGCAAGACACGCCCCGAGGAGCGTCTTGACACATGTCAACACTGGGTCTGACAGAGGGCATCCAGGAGAGAGAGCCAAGCAATACGCGCCCCGAGGAGCGTCTTGCCACATGTCACCACTGGGTCTGACTGAGCACCTCCAGGAGAGAGGCCCAAGAAAGAAGTGCCCCGAGGAGCGTCTTGCCACGTGTCAACACTGGGTCTGATTGAGGGCATTCTGGAGAGAGGCCCAAGCAAGACGCGCCCCGAGAAGCGTCTTGCCACATGTCAACAATGGGTCTGACTGAGGGCCTCCAGGAGAGAAGCCCAAGCAAGACGCGCCCCAAGGAGCGTCTTGCCACATGTCAGCACTCGGTCTGACTGAGCGCCTCCAGGAGAGAGGCCCAGGCAAGACGTGCCCCGAGGAGCGTCTTGCCACATGTCAACACTGGGTCTGACTGAGTGCCTCAAGGGAGAGAGGCCCAAGCAAGACGCGCCCCGAGGAGTGTCTTGCCACATGTGAACACTGGGTCCTACTGAGCACCTCCAGGAGAGAGGCCCAAGCAAGACGCGCCCGGAGAAGCGTCTTGCCACATGTCAGCACTCGGTATGACTGAGCGCCTCCGGGAGAGAGGCCCAAGCAAGACGCGCCCCGAAGAGCATCTTGACACATGTCTCCTCTGGGTCTGACTGAGCGCCTCCAGGAGAGAGGCCCAAGCAAGACGCGCCCCGAGGAGCGTCTTGTCACATGTCACTACTCGGTCTGACTGAGCTCCTCCAGGAGAGAGGCCCAAGCAAGACGTGCCCCGAGGAGCGTCTTGCCACATGTCAACAATGGGTCTGACTGAGGGCCTGCAAGAGAGAAGCCCAAGCACGAAGCGCCGCGAGGAGCGTCTTGCCACATGTCAACACTGGGTCTGACTGAGCGCTTCCAGGAGAGAGGCCCAAGCAAGACACGCCCCGAGGAGCGTCTTGACACATGTGAACACTGGGTCTGACTGAGGGCCTCCATGAGAGAAGCCCAAGCAAGACGCGCCCCGAGGAGAGTCTTGCCACATGTCAACACTGGGTCTGACAGAGGGCATTCAGGAGAGAGGCCCAAGCAATACGCGCCCCGAGGAGCGTCTTGCCACATGTCACCACTGGGTCTTACTGAGCGCCTCCAGGAGAGAGGCCCAAGCAAGAAGCGCCCCGAGGAGCGTCTTGCCACATGTCAGCACTCGGTCTGACTGAGCGCCTCCAGGAGAGAGGCCCAAGCAAGACGTGCCCCGAGGAGCGTCTTGCCACATGTCAACACTGGGTCTGACTGAGCGCCTCCAGGAGAGAGGCCCAAGCAAGACGCGCCCGGAGGAGCGTCTTGCCACATGTCAGCACTCGGTCTGACTGAGCGCCTCCAGGAGAGAGAACCAAGCAAGACGCGCCCCGAGGAGCATTTTGACACATGTCTCCTCTGGGTCTGACTGAGCGCCTCCAGGAGAGAGGCCCAAGCAAGAAGAGCCCCGAGGAGCGTCTTGCCACGTGTCAACACTGGGTCTAATTGAGGGCCTTCTGGAGAGAGGCCCAAGCAAGACGCGCCCAGAGGAGCGTCTTGCCACATGTCAACAATGGGTCTGACTGAGGGCCTCCAGGAGAGAAGCCCAAGCAAGACGCGCCCCGAGGAGCGTCTTGCCACATGTCAGCACTCGGTCTGACTGAGCGCCTCCAGGAGAGAGGCCCAAGCAAGACGTGCCCCGAGGAGCGTCTTGCCACATGTCAACACTGGGTCTGACTGAGTGCCTCCAGGAGAGAGGCCCAAGCAAGACGTGCCCTGAGGAGCGTCTTGCCACATGTGAACACTGGGTCTGACTGAGCGCCTCCAGGAGAGAGGCCCAAGCAAGACGCGCCCGGAGGAGCGTCTTGCCACATGTCAGCACTCGGTCTGACTGAGCGCCTCCAGGAGAGAGGCCCAAGCAAGATGCGCCCCGAGGAGCATCTTGACACATGTCTCCCCTGGGTCTGACTGAGCGCCTCCAGGACAGAGGCCCAAGCAAGACGTGCCCCGAGGAGCTTCTTGCCACATGTCAACACTGGGTCTGACTGAGTGCCTCCATGAGAGAAGCCCCAGCAAGACGCGACCCGAGGAGCATCTTGCCACATGTCAACACTGGGTCTGACTGAGAACCTCCAGGAGAGAGGCCCAAGCAAGACGCGCCCCGAGGAGCGTCTTGCCACATGTCAACACTGGGTCTGACTGAGCTTCTCCAGGAGAGAGGCCCAAGCAAGATGCGCCCCGAGGAGCGTCTTGTCACATGTCACTACTCGGTCTGACTGAGCGCCTCCAGGAGAGAGGCCCAAGCAAGACGTGCCCCGAGGAGCGTCTTGACACATGTCAACAATGGGTCTGACTGAGGGCCTCCAGGAGAGAAGCCCAAGCAAGACGCGCCCCGAGGAGCGTCTTGCAAAATATCAGCACTCGGTCTGACTGAGCGCCTCCAGGAGAGAGGCCCAAGCAAGACGCGCCCCGAGGAGCGTCTTGCCACATGTGAACACTGGGTCTGACTGAGCGCCTCCAGGAGAGAGGCCCAAGCAAGACGCGCCCGGAGGAGCGTCTTGCCACATGTCAGCACTCGGTCTGACTGAGCGCCTCCAGGATAGAGGCCCAAGCAAGACGCTCTCCGAGGAGCATCTTGACACATGTCTCCTCTGGGTCTGACTGAGCGCCTGCAGGAGAGAGGCCCAAGCAAGACGTGCCCCGAGGAGCGTCTTGCCACATGTCAACACTGGGTCTGACTGAGTGCCTCCATGAGAGAATCCCCAGCAAGACGTGCCCCGAGGAGCATCTTGCCACATGTCAACACTGGGTCTGACTGAGAACCTCCAGGAGAGAGGCCCAAGCAAGACGCGCCCCGAGGAGCGTCTTGCCACATGTCAACACTGGGCCTGACTGAGCGCCTCCAGGAGAGAGGCCCAAGCAAGACGCGCCCCGAGGAGCGTCTTGTCACATGTCACTACTCGGTCTGACTGAGCGCCTCCAGGAGGGAGGCCCAAGCAAGACGTGCCCCGAGGAGCGTCTTGCCACATGTCAACAATGGGTCTGACTGAGGGCCTCCAGGAGAAAGGCCCAAGCAATACGCGCCCCAAGGAGCGTCTTGCCACATGTCAACACTGGGTCTGACTGAGCGCCTCCAGGAGAGAGGCCCAAGCAAGACGCACCCGGAGGAGCGTCTTGCCACATGTCAGCACTCGGTCTGACTGAGCGCCTCCAGGAGAGAGGCCCAAGCAAGAAGCGCCCCGAGGAGCATCTTGACACATGTTTCCTCTGGGTCTGACTGAGCACCTTCAGGAGAGAGGCCCAAGCAAGACGTGCCCCGAGGAGCGTCTTGCCACATGTCAACACTGGGTCTGACTGAGTGCCTCCATGAGAGAAGCCCCAGCAAGACGTGCCCCGAGGAGCATCTTGCCACATGTCAACACTGGGTCTGACTGAGAACCTCCAGGAGAGAGGCTCAAGCACGACGCGCCCCGAGGAGCGTCTTGCCACATGTCAACACTGGGTATGACTGAGGGCCTCCAGGAGAGAAGCCCAAGCAAGAAGCGCCCCGAGGAGCGTCTTGCCACATGTCAGCACTGGGTCTGACTGAGCGCCTCCAGGAGAGAGGCCCAAGCAAGACACGCCCCGAGGAGCGTCTTGACACATGTCAACACTGGGTCTGACTGAGGGCCTCCATGAGAGAAGCCCAAGCAAGATGCGCCCCGAGGAGAGTCTTGCCACATGTCAACACTGGGTCTGACAGAGGGCATCCAGGAGAGAGGCCCAAGCAATACGCGCCCCGAGGAGCATCTTGCCACATGTCACCACTGGGTCTGACTGAGCGCCTCCAGGAGAGAGGCCCAAGAAAGAAGCGCCCCGAGGAGCGTCTTGCCACGTGTCAACACTGGGTCTGATTGAGGGCCTTCTGGAGAGAGGCCAAAGCAAGACGCGCCCAGAGGAGCGTCTTGCCACATGTCAACAATGGGTCTGACTGAGGGCCTCCAGGAGAGAAGCCCAAGCAAGACGCGCCCCGAGGAGCGTCTTGCCACATGTCACCAATCGGTCTGACTGAGCGCCTCCAGGAGAGAGGCCCAAGCAAGACGTGCCCCGAGGAGCGTCTTGCCACATGTCAACACTGGGTCTGACTGAGTGCCTCCAGGAGAGAGGCCCAAGCAAGACGCGCCCCGAGGAGCGTCTTGCCACATGTGAACACTGGGTCTGACTGAGCGCCTCCAGGAGAGAGGCCCAAGCAAGACGCGCCCGGAGGAGCGTCTTGCCACATGTCAGCACTCGGTCTGACTGAGCGCCTCCAGGAGAGAGGCCCAAGCAAGACGTGCCCCGAGGAGCGTCTTGCCACATGTCAACACTAGGTCTGACTGAGCTTCTCCAGGAGAGAGGCCCAAGCAAGACACGCCCCGAGGAGCGTCTTGCCACATGTCACCTCTGGGTCTGACTGAGCACCTCCAGGAGAGAGGCCCAAGCAAGACGCGCCCCGAGGAGCGTCTTGTCACATGTCAACACTGGGTCTGACTGAGCGCCTCCAGGAGAGAGGCCCAAGCAAGAAACGTCCGAGGAGCGTCTTGACACATGTCAACACTGGGTCTGACTGATCGCCTCCCCAGGAGAGAGGCCCAAGCAAGACGCGCCCTGAGGAGCGTCTTGCCACATGTCAACACTGGGTCTGACTGAGTGCCTCCACGAGAGAAGCCCCAGCAAGACGCGCCCCAAGGAGCGTCTTGCCACATGTCAACACTGGGTCTGACTGAGCGCCTCCAGGAGAGAGGCCCAAATGAGACGCGCCCCGAGGAGCGTCTTGCCACATGTCAACACTGGGTCTGACTGAGTGCCTCCATTAGAGAAGCCCCAGCAAGACGCGCCCCGAAGAGCATCTTGCCACATGTCACTACTCGGTCTGACTGAGCGCCTCCAGGAGAGAGGCCCAAGCAAGACGTGCCCCGAGGAGCGTCTTGCCACATGTCAACAATGGGTCTGACTGAGGGCCTCCAGGAGAGAAGCCCAAGCAAGAAGCGCACCGAGGAGCATCTTGCCACATGTCAACACTGGGTCTGACTGAGCGCCTCCAGGAGAGAGGCCCAAGCAAGACACGCCCCGAGGAGCGTCTTGACACATGTCAACACTGGGTCTGACAGAGGGCATCCAGGAGAGAGAGCCAAGCAATACGCGCCCCGAGGAGCGTCTTGCCACATGTCACCACTGGGTCTGACTGAGCGCCTCCAGGAGAGAGGCCCAAGAAAGAAGTGCCCCGAGGAGCGTCTTGCCACGTGTCAACACTGGGTCTGATTGAGGGCCTTCTGGAGAGAGGCCCAAGCAAGACGCGCCCCGAGAAGCGTCTTGCCACATGTCAACAATGGGTCTGACTGAGGGCCTCCAGGAGAGAAGCCCAAGCAAGACGCACCCCAAGGAGCGTCTTGCCACATGTCAGCACTCGGTCTGACTGAGCGCCTCCAGGAGAGAGGCCCAGGCAAGACGTGCCCAGAGGAGCGTCTTGCCACATGTCAACACTGGGTCTGACTGAGTGCCTCCAGGAGAGAGGCCCAAGCAAGACGCGCCCCGAGGAGTGTCTTGCCACATGTGAACACTGGGTCCTACTGAGCGCCTCCAGGAGAGAGGCCCAAGCAAGACGCGCCCGGAGAAGCGTCTTGCCACATGTCAGCACTCGGTCTGACTGAGCGCCTCCGGGAGAGAGGCCCAAGCAAGACGCGCCCCAAGGAGCATCTTGACACATGTCTCCTCTGGGTCTGACTGAGCGCCTCCAGGAGAGAGGCCCAAGCAAGACGCGCCCCGAGGAGCGTCTTGCCACATGTCACTACTCGGTCTGACTGAGCTCCTCCAGGAGAGAGGCCCAAGCAAGACGTGCCCCGAGGAGCGTCTTGCCACATGTCAACAATGGGTCTGACTGTCGGCCTGCAGGAGAGAAGCCCAAGCAAGAAGCGCCGCGAGGAGCGTCTTGCCACATGTCAACACTGGGTCTGACTGAGCGCCTCCAGGAGAGAGGCCCAAGCAAGACACGCCCCGAGGAGCGTCTTGACACTTGTGAACACTGGGTCTGACTGAGGGCCTCCATGAGAGAAGCCCAAGCAAGACGCGCCCCGAGGAGAGTCTTGCCACATGTCAACACTGGGTCTGACAGAGGGCATTCAGGAGAGAGGCCCAAGCAATACGCGCCCCGAGGAGCATTTTGACACATGTCTCCTCTGGGTCTGACTGAGCGCCTCCAGGAGAGAGGCCCAAGCAAGAAGAGCCCCGAGGAGCGTCTTGCCACGTGTCAACACTGGGTCTGATTGAGGGCCTTCTGGAGAGAGGCCCAAGCAAGACGCGCCCAGAGGAGCGTCTTGCCACATGTCAACAATGGGTCTGACTGATGGCCTCCAGGAGAGAAGCCCAAGCAAGACGCGCCCCGAGGAGCGTCTTGCCACATGTCAGCACTCGGTCTGACTGAGCGCCTCCAGGAGAGAGGCCCAAGCAAGACGTGCCCCGAGGAGCGTCTTGCCACATGTCAACACTGGGTCTGACTGAGTGCCTCCAGGAGAGAGGCCCAAGCAAGACGTGCCCTGAGGAGCGTCTTGCCACATGTGAACACTGGGTCTGACTGAGCGCCTCCAGGAGAGAGGCCCAAGCAAGACGCGCCCGGAGGAGCGTCTTGCCACATGTCAGCACTCGGTCTGACTGAGCGCCTCCAGGAGAGAGGCCCAAGCAAGACGCGCCCCGAGGAGCATCTTGACACATGTCTCCCCTGGGTCTGACTGAGCGCCTCCAGGACAGAGGCCCAAGCAAGACGTGCCCCGAGGAGCTTCTTGCCACATGTCAACACTGGGTCTGACTGAGTGCCTCCATGAGAGAAGCCCCAGCAAGACGCGCCCCGAGGAGCATCTTGCCACATGTCAACACTGGGTCTGACTGAGAACCTCCAGGAGAGAGGCCCAAGCAAGACGCGCCCCGAGGAGCGTCTTGCCACATGTCAACACTGGGTCTGACTGAGCGCCTCCAGGAGAGAGGCCCAAATGAGACGCGCCCCGAGGAGCGTCTTGCCACATGTCAACACTGGGTCTGACTGAGTGCCTCCATTAGAGAAGCCCCAGCAAGACGCGCCCCGAAGAGCATCTTGCCACATGTCACTACTCGGTCTGACTGAGCGCCTCCAGGAGAGAGGCCCAAGCAAGACGTGCCCCGAGGAGCGTCTTGCCACATGTCAACAATGGGTCTGACTGAGGGCCTCCAGGAGAGAAGCCCAAGCAAGAAGCGCACCGAGGAGCGTCTTGCCACATGTCAACACTGGGTCTGACTGAGCGCCTCCAGGAGAGAGGCCCAAGAAAGAAGTGCCCCGAGGAGCGTCTTGCCACGTGTCAACACTGGGTCTGATTGAGGGCCTTCTGGAAAGAGGCCCAAGCAAGACACGCCCCGAGAAGCGTCTTGCCACATGTCAACAATGGGTCTGACTGAGGGCCTCCAGGAGAGAAGCCCAAGCAAGACGCACCCCAAGGAGCGTCTTGCCACATGTCAGCACTCGGTCTGACTGAGCGCCTCCAGGAGAGAGGCCCAGGCAAGACGTGCCCCGAGGAGCGTCTTGCCACATGTCAACACTGGGTCTGACTGAGTGCCTCCAGGAGAGAGGCCCAAGCAAGACGCGCCCCGAGGAGTGTCTTGCCACATGTGAACACTGGGTCCTACTGAGCGCCTCCAGGAGAGAGGCCCAAGCAAGACGCGCCCGGAGAAGCGTCTTGCCACATGTCAGCACTCGGTCTGACTGAGCGCCTCCGGGAGAGAGGCCCAAGCAAGACGCGCCCCGAGGAGCATCTTGACACATGTCTCCTCTGGGTCTGACTGAGCGCCTCCAGGAGAGAGGCCCAAGCAAGACGCGCCCCGAGGAGCGTCTTGCCACATGTCACTACTCGGTCTGACTGAGCTCCTCCAGGAGAGAGGCCCAAGCAAGACGTGCCCCGAGGAGCGTCTTGCCACATGTCAACAATGGGTCTGACTGTCGGCCTGCAGGAGAGAAGCCCAAGCAAGAAGCGCCGCGAGGAGCGTCTTGCCACATGTCAACACTGGGTCTGACTGAGCGCCTCCAGGAGAGAGGCCCAAGCAAGACACGCCCCGAGGAGCGTCTTGACACATGTGAACACTGGGTCTGACTGAGGGCCTCCATGAGAGAAGCCCAAGCAAGACGCGCCCCGAGGAGAGTCTTGCCACATGTCAACACTGGGTCTGACAGAGGGCATTCAGGAGAGAGGCCCAAGCAATACGCGCCCCGAGGAGCGTCTTGCCACATGTCACCACTGGGTCTTACTGAGCGCCTCCAGGAAAGAGGCCCAAGCAAGAAGCGCCCCGAGGAGCGTCTTGCCACATGTCAGCACTCGGTCTGACTGAGCGCCTCCAGGAGAGAGGCCCAAGCAAGACGTGCCCCGAGGAGCGTCTTGCCACATGTCAACACTGGGTCTGACTGAGCGCCTCCAGGAGAGAGGCCCAAGCAAGACGCGCCCCGAGGAGCATTTTGACACATGTCTCCTCTGGGTCTGACTGAGCGCCTCCAGGAGAGAGGCCCAAGCAAGAAGAGCCCCGAGGAGCGTCTTGCCACGTGTCAACACTGGGTCTGATTGAGGGCCTTCTGGAGAGAGGCCCAAGCAAGACGCGCCCAGAGGAGCGTCTTGCCACATGTCAACAATGGGTCTGACTGAGGGCCTCCAGGAGAGAAGCCCAAGCAAGACGCGCCCCGAGGAGCGTCTTGCCACATGTCAGCACTCGGTCTGACTGAGCGCCTCCAGGAGAGAGGCCCAAGCAAGACGTGCCCCGAGGAGCGTCTTGCCACATGTGAACACTGGGTCTGACTGAGCGCCTCCAGGAGAAAGGCCCAAGCAATACGCGCCCGGAGGAGCGTCTTGCCACATGTCAGCACTCGGTCTGACTGAGCGCCTCCAGGAGAGAGGCCCAAGCAAGACGCGCCCCGAGGAGCATCTTGACACATGTCTCCCCTGGGTCTGACTGAGCGCCTCCAGGACAGAGGCCCAAGCAAGACGTGCCCCGAGGAGCTTCTTGCCACATGTCAACACTGGGTCTGACTGAGTGCCTCCATGAGAGAAGCCCCAGCAAGACGCGCCACGAGGAGCATCTTGCCACATGTCAACACTGGGTCTGACTGAGAACCTCCAGGAGAGAGGCCCAAGCAAGACGCGCCCCGAGGAGCGTCTTGCCACATGTCAACACTGGGTCTGACTGAGCTTCTCCAGGAGAGAGGCCCAAGCAAGACGCGCCCCGAGGAGCGTCTTGTCACATGTCACTACTCGGTCTGACTGAGCGCCTCCAGGAGAGAGGCCCAAGCAAGACGTGCCCCGAGGAGCGTCTTGACACATGTCAACAATGGGTCTGACTGAGGGCCTCCAGGAGAGAAACCCAAGCAAGAAGCGCCGCGAGGAGCGTCTTGCCACATGTCAACACTGGGTCTGACTGAGCGCCTCCAGGAGAGAGGCCCAAGCAAGACACGCCCCGAGGAGCGTCTTGACACATGTCAACACTGGGTCTGAAAGAGGGCATCCAGGATAGAGGCCCAAGCAATACTCGCCCCGAGGAGCGTCTTGCCACATGTCACCACTGGGTCTGACTGAGCGCCTCCAGGAGAGAGGCCCAAGCAAGAAGCGACCCGAGGAGCGTCTTGCCACATGTCAGCACTCGGTCTGACTGAGCGCCTCCAGGAGAGAGGCCCAAGCAAGATGCGCCCCGAGGAGCATCTTGACACATGTCTCCTCTGGGTCTGACTGAGCGCCTCCAGGAGAGAGGCCCAAGCAAGACGTGCTTCGAGGAGCGTCTTGCCACATGTCAACACTGGGTCTGACTGAGTGCCTCCAGGAGAGAGGCCCAAGCAAGACGCGCCCCGAGGAGCGTCTTGCCACATGTCAACACTGGGTCTGACTGAGCGCCTCCAGGAGAGAGGCCCAAGCAAGACGCGCCCCGTGGAGCGTCTTGTCACATGTCACTACTCGGTCTGACTGAGCGCCTCCAGGAGAGAGGCCCAAGCAAGACGTGCCCCGAGGAGCGTCTTGCCACATGTCAACAATGGGTCTGACTGAGGGCCTCCAGGAGAGAAGCCCAAGCAAGAAGCGCCCCGAGGAGCGTCTTGCCACATGTAAACACTGGGTCTGACTGAGCACCTCCAGGAGAGAGGCCCAAGCAAGACACACCCCGAGGAGCGTCTTGACACATGTCAACACTGGGTCTGACTGAGGGCCTCCATGAGAGAAGCCCAAGCAAGACGCGCCCCGAGGAGAGTCTTGCCAGGTGACAACACTGGGTCTGACAGAGGGCATCCAGGAGAGAGGCCCAAGCAATACGCGCCCCGAGGAGCGTCTTGCCACATGTCACCACTGGGTCTGACTGAGCGCCTCCAGAAGAGAGGCCCAAGCAAGAAGCGCCCCGAGGAGCGTCTTGCCACGTGTCAACACTGGGTCTGATTGAGGGCCTTCTGGAGAGAAGCCCCAGCAAGACGCGCCCCGAGGAGCATTTTGCCACATGTCAACACTGGGTCTGACTGAGAACCTCCAGGAGAGAAGCCCAAGAAAGATGCGCCCCGAGGAGCGTCTTGCCACATGTCAGCACTCGGTCTGACAGAGCGCCTCCAGGAGAGAGGCCCAAGCAAGACGCGCCGCGAGGAGCATCTTGACACATGTCTCCTCTGGGTCTGACTGAGCGCCTCCAGGAGAGAGGCCCAAGCAAGACGTGCCCCGAGGAGCGTCTTGCCACATGTCAACACTGGGTCTGACTGAGTGCCTCCATGAGAGAAGCCCCAGCAAGACGCGCCCCGAGGAGCATCTTGCCACATGTCAACACTGGGTCTGACTGAGAACCTCCAGGAGAGAGGCCCAAGCAAGACGCGCCCCGAGGAGCGTCTTGCCACATGTCAACACTGGGTCTGACTGAGCGCCTCCAGGAGAGAGGCCCAAGCAAGACGCGCCCCGAGGAGCGTCTTGTCACATGTCACTACTCGGTCTGACTGAGCGCCTCCAGGAGAGAGGCCCAAGCAAGACGTGCCCCGAGGAGCGTCTTGCCACATGTCAACAATGTGTCTGACTGACGGCCTCCAGGAGAGAAGCCCAAGCAAGAAGCGCCCCGAGGAGCGTCTTGCCACATGTCAACACTGGGTCTGACTGAGCGCCTCCAGGAGAGAGGCCCAAGCAAGACACGCCCCGAGGAGCGTCTTGACACATGTCAACACTGGGTCTGACTGAGGGCCTCCATGAGAGAAGCCCAAGAAAGACGCGCCCCGAGGAGAGTCTTGCCACATGTCAACACTGGGTCTGACAGAGGGCATCCAGGAGAGAGGCCCAAGCAATACGCGCCCCGAGGAGCGTCTTGCCACATGTCACCACTGGGTCTGACTGAGCGCCTCCAGGAGAGAGGCCCAAGAAAGAAGCGCCCCGAGGAGCGTCTTGCCACGTGTCAACACTGGGTCTGACTGAGTGCCTCCAGGAGAGAGGCCCAAGCAAGACGCGCCCCGAGGAGCGTCTTGCCACATGTGAACACTGGGTCTGACTGAGCACCTCCAGGAGAGAGGCCCAAGCAAGACGCGCCCGGAGGAGCGTCTTGCCACATGTCAGCACTCGGTCTGACTGAGCGCCTCCAGGAGAGAGGCCCAAGCAAGACGCGCCCCGAGGAGCATCTTGACACATGTCTCCTCTGGGTCTGACTGAGCGCCTCCAGGAGAGAGGCCCAAGCAAGACGTGCCCCGAGGAGCGTCTTGCCACATGTCAACACTGGGTCTGACTGAGTGCCTCCATGAGAGAAGACCCAGCAAGACGCGCCCCGAGGAGCATCTTGCCACATGTCAACACTGGGTCTGACTGAGAACCTCCAGGAGAGAGGCCCAAGCAAGACGCGCCCCGAGGAGCGTCTTGCCACATGTCAACACTGGGTCTGACTGAGCGCCTCCAGGAGAGAGGCCCAAGCAAGACGCGCCTTGAGGAGCGTCTTGTCACATGTCACTACTCGGTCTGACTGAGCGCCTCCAGGAGAGAGGCCCAAGCAAGACGTGCCCCGAGGAGCGTCTTGCCACGTGTCAACACTGGGTCTGATTGAGGGCCTTCTGGAGAGAAGCCCCAGCAAGACGCGCCCCGAGGAGCATTTTGCCACATGTCAACACTGGGTCTGACTGAGAACCTCCAGGAGATAAGCCCAAGAAAGATGCGCCCCGAGGAGCGTCTTGCCACATGTCAGCACTCGGTCTGACAGAGCGCCTCCAGGAGAGAGGCCCAAGCAAGACGCGCCGCGAGGAGCATCTTGACAAATGTCTCCTCTGGGTCTGACTGAGCGCCTCCAGGAGAGAGGCCCAAGCAAGACGTGCCCCGAGGAGCGTCTTGCCACATGTCAACACTGGGTCTGACTGAGTGCCTCCATGAGAGAAGCCCCAGCAAGACGCGCCGCGAGGAGCATCTTGCCACATGTCAACACTGGGTCTGACTGAGAACCTCCAGGAGAGAGGCCCAAGCAAGACGCGCCCCGAGGAGCGTCTTGTCACATGTCACTACTCGGTCTGACTGAGCACCTCCAGGAGAGAGGCCCAAGCAAGACGTGCCCCGAGGAGCGTCTTGCCACATGTCAACAATGGGTCTGACTGACGGCCTCCAGGAGAGAAGCCCAAGCAAGAAGCGCCCCGAGGAGCGTCTTGCCACATGTCAACACTGGGTCTGACTGAGCGCCTCCAGGAGAGAGGCCCAAGCAAGACACGCCCCGAGGAGCGTCTTGACACATGTCAACACTGGGTCTGACTGAGGGCCTCCATGAGAGAAGCCCAAGAAAGACGCGCCCCGAGGAGAGTCTTGCCACATGTCAACACTGGGTCTGACAGAGGGCATCCAGGAGAGAGGCCCAAGCAATACGCGCCCCGAGGAGCGTCTTGCCACATGTCACCACTGGGTCTGACTGAGCGCCTCCAGGAGAGAGGCCCAAGAAAGAAGCGCCCCGAGGAGCGTCTTGCCACGTGTCAACACTGGGTCTGACTGAGTGCCTCCAGGAGAGAGGCCCAAGCAAAACGCGCCCCGAGGAGCGTCTTGCCACATGTGAACACTGGGTCTGACTGAGCACCTCCAGGAGAGAGGCCCAAGCAAGACGCGCCCGGAGGAGCGTCTTGCCACATGTCAGCACTCGGTCTGACTGAGCGCCTCCAGGAGAGAGGCCCAAGCAAGACGCGCCCCGAGGAGCATCTTGACACATGTCTCCTCTGGGTCTGACTGAGCGCCTCCAGGAGAGAGGCCCAAGCAAGACGTGCCCCGAGGAGCGTCTTGCCACATGTCAACACTGGGTCTGACTGCGTGCCTCCATGAGAGAAGACCCAGCAAGACGCGCCCCGAGGAGCATCTTGCCACATGTCAACACTGGGTCTGACTGAGAACCTCCAGGAGAGAGGCCCAAGCAAGACGCGCCCCGAGGAGCGTCTTGCCACATGTCAACACTGGGTCTGACTGAGCGCCTCCAGGAGAGAGGCCCAAGCAAGACGCGCCCCGAGGAGCGTCTTGTCACATGTCACTACTCGGTCTGACTGAGCGCCTCCAGGAGAGAGGCCCAAGCAAGACGTGCCCCGAGGAGCGTCTTGCCACATGTCAACAATGGGTCTGACTGAGGGCCTCCAGGAGAGAAGCCCATGCAAGAAGCGTCGCGAGGAGCGTCTTGCCACATGTCAACACTGGGTCTGACTGAGCGCCTCCAGGAGAGAGGCCCAAGCAAGACACGCCCCGAGGAGCATCTTGCCACATGTCAACACTGGGTCTGACTGAGAACCTCCAGGAGAGAGGCCCAAGCAAGACGCGCCCCGAGGAGCGTCTTGCCACATGTCAACACTGGGTCTGACAGAGGGCATCCAGGAGAGAGGCCCAAGCAATATGTGCCCCGAGGAGCGTCTTGCCACATGTCACCACTGGGTCTGACTGAGCGCCTCCAGGAGAGAGGCCCAAGCAAGAAGCGCCCCGAGGAGCGTCTTGCCACATGTCAGCACTCGGTCTGACTGAGCGCCTCCAGGAGAGAGGCCCAAGCAAGACGAGCCCCGAGGAGCATCTTGCCACATGTCAACACTGGGTCTGACTGAGCGCCTCCAGGAGAGAGGCCCAAGCAAGACGCGCCCCGAGGAGCGTCTTGCCACATGTGAACACTGGGTCTGACTGAGCGCCTCCAGGAGAGAGGCCCAAGCAAGACGCGCCCCGAGGAGCGTCTTGCCACATGTCAACACTGGGTCTGACTGAGAACCTCCAGGAGAGAGGCCCAAGCAAGACGCGCCCCGAGGAGCGTCTTGCCACATGTCAACACTGGGTCTGACAGAGGGCATCCAGGAGAGAGGCCCAAGCAATATGCGCCCCGAGGAGCGTCTTGCCACATGTCACCACTGGGTCTGACTGAGCGCCTCCAGGAGAGAGGCCCAAGCAAGAAGCGCCCCGAGGAGCGTCTTGCCACATGTCAGCACTCGGTCTGACTGAGCGCCTCCAGGAGAGAGGCCCAAGCAAGACGTGCCCCGAGGAGCATCTTGCCACATGTCAACACTGGGTCTGACTGAGCGCCTCCAGGAGAGAGGCCCAAGCAAGACGCGCCCCGAGGAGCGTCTTGCCACATGTGAACACTGGGTCTGACTGAGCGCCTCCAGGAGAGATGCCCAAGCAAGACGCACCCCGAGGAGCATCTTGCCACATGTCAACACTGGGTCTGACTGAGAACCTCCAGGAGAGAGGCCCAAGCAAGACGCGCCCCGAGGAGCGTCTTGCCACATGTCAACACTGGGTCTGACTGAGCGCCTCCAGGAGAGAGGCCCAAGAAAGACGCGCCCCGAGGAGCGTCTTGTCACATGTCACTACTCGGTCTGACTGAGCGCCTCCAGGAGAGAAGCCCAAGCAAGACGCGCCCCGAGGAGAGTCTTGCCACATGTCAACACTGGGTCTGACAGAGGGCATCCAGGAGAGAGGCCCAAGCAAAACGCGCCCCGAGGAGCGTCTTGCCACATGTCACCACTGGGTCTGACTGAGCGCCTCCAGGAGAGAGGCCCAAGCAAGAAGCGCCCCGAGGAGCGTCTTGCCACGTGTCACCACTGGGTCTGACTGAGCTCCTCCAGGAGAGAGGCCCAAGCAAGACGCCCCCCGAGGAGCGTCTTGCCACGTGTCACCACTGGGTCTGATTGAGCACCTCCAGGAGAGAGGCCCCAGCAAGACGCGCCCCGAGGAGCGTCTTGCCTTATGTCAGCACTCGGTCTGACTGAGCGCCTCCAGGAGAGAAGACCAAGCAAGACGTGCCCCGAGGAGCGTCTTGCCACATGTCACTACTCGGTCTAATTGAGCGCCTCCAGGAGAGAGGTCCAAGAAAGACGCGCCCCGAGGAGCGTCTTGCCACATGTCACTACTCGGTCTGACTGAGCGCCTCCAGGAGAGAGGCCCAAGCAAGATGTGCCCCGAGGAGCGTCTTGCCACATGTCAACAATGGGTCTGACTGAGGGCCTCCAGGAGAGAAGCCCAAGCAAGACGCGCCCCGAGGAGCGTCTTGCCACATGTCAACACTGGGTCTGACTGAGGGCCTCCAGGAGAGAGGCCCAAATAAGACGCGCCCCGAGGAGCGTCTTGCCACATGTCAACAATGGGTCTGACTGAGGGCCTCCAGGAGAGAAGCCCAAGCAAGACGCGCCCCGAGGAGAGTCTTGCCACATGTCAACACTGGGTCTGACAGAGGGCATTCAGGAGAGAGGCCCAAGCAATACGCGCCCCGAGGAGCGTCTTGCCACATGTCACCACTGGGTCTTACTGAGCGCCTCCAGGAGAGAGGCCCAAGCAAGAAGCGCCCCGAGGAGCGTCTTGCCACATGTCAGCACTCGGTCTGACTGAGCGCCTCCAGGAGAGAGGCCCAAGCAAGACGTGCCCCGAGGAGCGTCTTGCCACATGTCAACACTGGGTCTGACTGAGCGCCTCCAGGAGAGAGGCCCAAGCAAGACGCGCCCGGAGGAGCGTCTTGCCACATGTCAGCACTCGGTCTGACTGAGCGCCTCCAGGAGAGAGGCCCAAGCAAGACGCGCCCCGAGGAGCATTTTGACAAATGTCTCCTCTGGGTCTGACTGAGCGCCTCCAGGAGAGAGGCCCAAGCAAGAAGAGCCCCGAGGAGCGTCTTGCCACGTGTCAACACTGGGTCTGATTGAGGGCCTTCTGGAGAGAGGCCCAAGCAAGACGCGCCCAGAGGAGCGTCTTGCCACATGTCAACAATGGGTCTGACTGATGGCCTCCAGGAGAGAAGCCCAAGCAAGACGCGCCCCGAGGAGCGTCTTGCCACATGTCAGCACTCGGTCTGACTGAGCGCCTCCAGGAGAGAGGCCCAAGCAAGACGTGCCCCGAGGAGCGTCTTGCCACATGTCAACACTGGGTCTGACTGAGTGCCTCCAGGAGAGAGGCCCAAGCAAGACGTGCCCTGAGGAGCGTCTTGCCACATGTGAACACTGGGTCTGACTGAGCGCCTCCAGGAGAGAGGCCCAAGCAAGACGCGCCCGGAGGAGCGTCTTGCCACATGTCAGCACTCGGTCTGACTGAGCGCCTCCAGGAGAGAGGCCCAAGCAAGACGCGCCCCGAGGAGCATCTTGACACATGTCTCCCCTGGGTCTGACTGAGCGCCTCCAGGACAGAGGCCCAAGCAAGACGTGCCCCGAGGAGCTTCTTGCCACATGTCAACACTGGGTCTGACTGAGTGCCTCCATGAGAGAAGCCCCAGCAAGACGCGCCCCGAGGAGCATCTTGCCACATGTCAACACTGGGTCTGACTGAGAACCTCCAGGAGAGAGGCCCAAGCAAGACGCGCCCCGAGGAGCGCCTTGCCACATGTCAACACTGGGTCTGACTGAGCGCCTCCAGGAGAGAGGCCCAAATGAGACGCGCCCCGAGGAGCGTCTTGCCACATGTCAACACTGGGTCTGACTGAGTGCCTCCATTAGAGAAGCCCCAGCAAGACGCGCCCCGAAGAGCATCTTGCCACATGTCACTACTCGGTCTGACTGAGCGCCTCCAGGAGAGAGGCCCAAGCAAGACGTGCCCCGAGGAGCGTCTTGCCACATGTCAACAATGGGTCTGACTGAGGGCCTCCAGGAGAGAAGCCCAAGCAAGAAGCGCACCGAGGAGCGTCTTGCCACATGTCAACACTGGGTCTGACTGAGCGCCTCCAGGAGAGAGGCCCAAGAAAGAAGTGCCCCGAGGAGCGTCTTGCCACGTGTCAACACTGGGTCTGACTGAGAGCCTCCAGGAGAGAAGCCCAAGCAAGAAATGCCCCGAGGAGCTTCTTGCCACATGTCAACACTGGGTCTGACTGAGCGCCTCCAGGAGAGAGGCCCAAGCAAGACACGCCCCGAGGAGCGTCTTGACACATGTGAACACTGGGTCTGACTGAGGGCCTCCATGAGAGAAGCCCAAGCAAGACGCGCCCTGAGGAGAGTCTTGCCACATGTCAACACTGGGTCTGACAGAGGGCATTCAGGAGAGAGGCCCAAGCAATACGCGCCCCGAGGAGCGTCTTGCCACATGTCACCACTGGGTCTTACTGAGCGCCTCCAGGAGAGAGGCCCAAGCAAGAAGCGCCCCGAGGAGCGTCTTGCCACATGTCAGCACTCGGTCTGACTGAGCGCCTCCAGGAGAGAGGCCCAAGCAAGACGTGCCCCGAGGAGCGTCTTGCCACATGTCAACACTGGGTCTGACTGAGCGCCTCCAGGAGAGAGGCCCAAGCAAGACGCGCCCGGAGGAGCGTCTTGCCACATGTCAGCACTCGGTCTGACTGAGCGCCTCCAGGAGAGAGGCCCAAGCAAGACGCGCCCCGAGGAGCATTTTGACACATGTCTCCTCTGGGTCTGACTGAGCGCCTCCAGGAGAGAGGCCCAAGCAAGAAGAGCCCCGAGGAGCGTCTTGCCACGTGTCAACACTGGGTCTGATTGAGGGCCTTCTGGAGAGAGGCCCAAGCAAGACGCGCCCAGAGGAGCGTCTTGCCACATGTCAACAATGGGTCTGACTGAGGGCCTCCAGGAGAGAAGCCCAAGCAAGACGCGCACCGAGGAGCGTCTTGCCACATGTCAGCACTCGGTCTGACTGAGCGCCTCCAGGAGAGAGGCCCAAGCAAGACGTGCCCCGAGGAGCGTCTTGCCACATGTCAACACTGGGTCTGACTGAGCGCCTCCAGGAGAGAGGCCCAAGCAAGACGTGCCCTGAGGAGCGTCTTGCCACATGTGAACACTGGGTCTGACTGAGCGCCTCCAGGAGAGAGGCCCAAGCAATACGCGCCCGGAGGAGCGTCTTGCCACATGTCAGCACTCGGTCTGACTGAGCGCCTCCAGGAGAGAGGCCCAAGCAAGACGCGCCCCGAGGAGCATCTTGACACATGTCTCCCCTGGGTCTGACTGAGCGCCTCCAGGACAGAGGCCCAAGCAAGACGTGCCCCGAGGAGCTTCTTGCCACATGTCAACACTGGGTCTGACTGAGTGCCTCCATGAGAGAAGCCCCAGCAAGACGCGCCCCGAGGAGCATCTTGCCACATGTCAACACTGGGTCTGACTGAGAACCTCCAGGAGAGAGGCCCAAGCAAGACGCGCCCCGAGGAGCGTCTTGCCACATGTCAACACTGGGTCTGACTGAGCTTCTCCAGGAGAGAGGCCCAAGCAAGACGCGCCCCGAGGAGCGTCTTGTCACATGTCACTACTCGGTCTGACTGAGCGCCTCCAGGAGAGAGGCCCAAGCAAGACGTGCCCCGAGGAGCGTCTTGACACATGTCAACAATGGGTCTGACTGAGGGCCTCCAGGAGAGAAACCCAAGCAAGAAGCGCCGCGAGGAGCGTCTTGCCACATGTCAACACTGGGTCTGACTGAGCGCCTCCAGGAGAGAGGCCCAAGCAAGACACGCCCCGAGGAGCGTCTTGACACATGTCAACACTGGGTCTGACAGAGGGCATCCAGGAGAGAGGCCCAAGCAATACTCGCCCCGAGGAGCGTCTTGCCACATGTCACCACTGGGTCTGACTGAGCGCCTCCAGGAGAGAGGCCCAAGCAAGAAGCGACCCGAGGAGCGTCTTGCCACATGTCAGCACTCGTTCTGACTGAGCGCCTCCAGGAGAGAGGCCCAAGCAAGATGCGCCCCGAGGAGCATCTTGACACATGTCTCCTCTGGGTCTGACTGAGCGCCTCCAGGAGAGAGGCCCAAGCAAGACGTGCTTCGAGGAGCGTCTTGCCACATGTCAACACTGGGTCTGACTGAGTGCCTCCAGGAGAGAGGCCCAAGCAAGACGCGCCCCGAGGAGCGTCTTGCCACATGTCAACACTGGGTCTGACTGAGCGCCTCCAGGAGAGAGGCCCAAGCAAGACGCGCCCCGAGGAGCGTCTTGTCACATGTCACTACTCGGTCTGACTGAGCGCCTCCAGGAGAGAGGCCCAAGCAAGACGTTCCCCGATGAGCGTCTTGCCACATGTCAACAATGGGTCTGACTGAGGGCCTCCAGGAGAGAAGCCCAAGCAAGAAGCGCCCCGAGGAGCGTCTTGCCACATGTAAACACTGGGTCTGACTGAGCGCCTCCAGGAGAGAGGCCCAAGCAAGACACACCCCGAGGAGCGTCTTGACACATGTCAACACTGGGTCTGACTGAGGGCCTCCATGAGAGAAGCCCAAGCAAGACGCGCCCCGAGGAGAGTCTTGCCAGGTGACAACACTGGGTCTGACAGAGGGCATCCAGGAGAGAGGCCCAAGCAATACGCGCCCCGAGGAGCGTCTTGCCACATGTCACCACTGGGTCTGACTGAGCGCCTCCAGAAGAGAGGCCCAAGCAAGAAGCGCCCCGAGGAGCGTCTTGCCACGTGTCAACACTGGGTCTGATTGAGGGCCTTCTGGAGAGAAGCCCCAGCAAGACGCGCCCCGAGGAGCATTTTGCCACATGTCAACACTGGGTCTGACTGAGAACCTCCAGGAGAGAAGCCCAAGAAAGATGCGCCCCGAGGAGCGTCTTGCCACATGTCAGCACTCGGTCTGACAGAGCGCCTCCAGGAGAGAGGCCCAAGCAAGACGCGCCGCGAGGAGCATCTTGACACATGTCTCCTCTGGGTCTGACTGAGCGCCTCCAGGAGAGAGACCCAAGCAAGACGTGCCCCGAGGAGCGTCTTGCCACATGTCAACACTGGGTCTGACTGAGTGCCTCCATGAGAGAAGCCCCAGCAAGACGCGCCCCGAGGAGCATCTTGCCACATGTCAACACTGGGTCTGACTGAGAACCTCCAGGAGAGAGGCCCAAGCAAGACGCGCCCCGAGGAGCGTCTTGCCACATGTCAACACTGGGTCTGACTGAGCGCCTCCAGGAGAGAGGCCCAAGCAAGACGCGCCCCGAGGAGCGTCTTGTCACATGTCACTACTCGGTCTGACTGAGCGCCTCCAGGAGAGAGGCCCAAGCAAGACGTGCCCCGAGGAGCGTCTTGCCACATGTCAACAATGGGTCTGACTGACGGCCTCCAGGAGAGAAGCCCAAGCAAGAAGCGCCCCGAGGAGCGTCTTGCCACATGTCAACACTGGGTCTGACTGAGCGCCTCCAGGAGAGAGGCCCAAGCAAGACACGCCCCGAGGAGCGTCTTGACACATGTCAACACTGGGTCTGACTGAGGGCCTCCATGAGAGAAGCCCAAGAAAGACGCGCCCCGAGGAGAGTCTTGCCACATGTCAACACTGGGTCTGACAGAGGGCATCCAGGAGAGAGGCCCAAGCAATACGCGCCCCGAGGAGCGTCTTGCCACATGTCACCACTGGGTCTGACTGAGCGCCTCCAGGAGAGAGGCCCAAGAAAGAAGCGCCCCGAGGAGCGTCTTGCCACGTGTCAACACTGGGTCTGACTGAGTGCCTCCAGGAGAGAGGCCCAAGCAAGACGCGCCCCGAGGAGCGTCTTGCCACATGTGAACACTGGGTCTGACTGAGCACCTCCAGGAGAGAGGCCCAAGCAAGACGCGCCCGGAGGAGCGTCTTGCCACATGTCAGCACTCGGTCTGACTGAGCGCCTCCAGGAGAGAGGCCCAAGCAAGACGCGCCCCGAGGAGCATCTTGACACATGTCTCCTCTGGGTCTGACTGAGCGCCTCCAGGAGAGAGGCCCAAGCAAGACGTGCCCCGAGGAGCGTCTTGCCACATGTCAACACTGGGTCTGACTGAGTGCCTCCATGAGAGAAGACCCAGCAAGACGCGCCCCGAGGAGCCTCTTGCCACATGTCAACACTGGGTCTGACTGAGAACCTCCAGGAGAGAGGCCCAAGCAAGACGCGCCCCGAGGAGCGTCTTGCCACATGTCAACACTGGGTCTGACTGAGCGCCTCCAGGAGAGAGGCCCAAGCAAGACGCGCCTTGAGGAGCGTCTTGTCACATGTCACTACTCGGTCTGACTGAGCGCCTCCAGGAGAGAGGCCCAAGCAAGACGTGCCCCGAGGAGCGTCTTGCCACGTGTCAACACTGGGTCTGAGTGAGGGCCTTCTGGAGAGAAGCCCCAGCAAGACGCGCCCCGAGGAGCATTTTGCCACATGTCAACACTGGGTCTGACTGAGAACCTCCAGGAGATAAGCCCAAGAAAGATGCGCCCCGAGGAGCGTCTTGCCACATGTCAGCACTCGGTCTGACAGAGCGCCTCCAGGAGAGAGGCCCAAGCAAGACGCGCCGCGAGGAGCATCTTGACAAATGTCTCCTCTGGGTCTGACTGAGCGCCTCCAGGAGAGAGGCCCAAGCAAGACGTGCCCCGAGGAGCGTCTTGCCACATGTCAACACTGGGTCTGACTGAGTGCCTCCATGAGAGAAGCCCCAGCAAGACGCGCCCCGAGGAGCATCTTGCCACATGTCAACACTGGGTCTGACTGAGAACCTCCAGGAGAGAGGCCCAAGCAAGACGCGCCCCGAGGAGCGTCTTGCCACATGTCAACACTGGGTCTGACTGAGCGCCTCCAGGAGAGAGGCCCAAGCAAGACGCGCCCCGAGGAGCGTCTTGTCACATGTCACTACTCGGTCTGACTGAGCACCTCCAGGAGAGAGGCCCAAGCAAGACGTGCCCCGAGGAGCGTCTTGCCACATGTCAACAATGGGTCTGACTGACGGCCTCCAGGAGAGAAGCCCAAGCAAGAAGCGCCCCGAGGAGCGTCTTGCCACATGTCAACACTGGGTCTGACTGAGCGCCTCCAGGAGAGAGGCCCAAGCAAGACACGCCCCGAGGAGCGTCTTGACACATGTCAACACTGGGTCTGACTGAGGGCCTCCATGAGAGAAGCCCAAGAAAGACGCGCCCCGAGGAGAGTCTTGCCACATGTCAACACTGGGTCTGACAGAGGGCATCCAGGAGAGAGGCCCAAGCAATACGCGCCCCGAGGAGCGTCTTGCCACATGTCACCACTGGGTCTGACTGAGCGCCTCCAGGAGAGAGGCCCAAGAAAGAAGCGCCCCGAGGAGCGTCTTGCCACGTGTCAACACTGGGTCTGACTGAGTGCCTCCAGGAGAGAGGCCCAAGCAAAACGCGCCCCGAGGAGCGTCTTGCCACATGTGAACACTGGGTCTGACTGAGCACCTCCAGGAGAGAGGCCCAAGCAAGACGCGCCCGGAGGAGCGTCTTGCCACATGTCAGCACTCGGTCTGACTGAGCGCCTCCAGGAGAGAGGCCCAAGCAAGACGCGCCCCGAGGAGCATCTTGACACATGTCTCCTCTGGGTCTGACTGAGCGCCTCCAGGAGAGAGGCCCAAGCAAGACGTGCCCCGAGGAGCGTCTTGCCACATGTCAACACTGGGTCTGACTGAGTGCCTCCATGAGAGAAGACCCAGCAAGACGCGCCCCGAGGAGCATCTTGCCACATGTCAACACTGGGTCTGACTGAGAACCTCCAGGAGAGAGGCCCAAGCAAGACGCGCCCCGAGGAGCGTCTTGCCACATGTCAACACTGGGTCTGACTGAGCGCCTCCAGGAGAGAGGCCCAAGCAAGACGCGCCCCGAGGAGCGTCTTGTCACATGTCACTACTCGGTCTGACTGAGCGCCTCCAGGAGAGAGGCCCAAGCAAGACGTGCCCCGAGGAGCGTCTTGCCACATGTCAACAATGGGTCTGACTGAGGGCCTCCAGGAGAGAAGCCCATGCAAGAAGCGTCGCGAGGAGCGTCTTGCCACATGTTAACACTGGGTCTGACTGAGCGCCTCCAGGAGAGAGGCCCAAGCAAGACACGCCCCGAGGAGCGTCTTGACACATGTCAACACTGGGTCTGACTGAGGGCCTCCATGAGAGAAGCCCAAGCAAGACGGGCCCCGAGGAGAGTCTTGCCACATGTCAACACTGGGTCTGACAGAGGGCATCCAGGAGAGAGGCCCAAGCAATATGCGCCCCGAGGAGCGTCTTGCCACATGTCACCACTGGGTCTGACTGAGCGCCTCCAGGAGAGAGGCCCAAGCAAGAAGCGCCCCGAGGAGCGTCTTGCCACATGTCAGCACTCGGTCTGACTGAGCGCCTCCAGGAGAGAGGCCCAAGCAAGACGTGCCCTGAGGAGCATCTTGCCACATGTCAACACTGGGTCTGACTGAGCGCCTCCAGGAGAGAGGCCCAAGCAAGACGCGCCCCGAGGAGCGTCTTGCCACATGTGAACACTGGGTCTGACTGAGCGCCTCCAGGAGAGATGCCCAAGCAAGACGCACCCCGAGGAGCATCTTGCCACATGTCAACACTGGGTCTGACTGAGAACATCCAGGAGAGAGGCCCAAGCAAGACGCGCCCCGAGGAGCGTCTTGCCACATGTGAACACTGGGTCTGACAGAGGGCATCCAGGAGAGAGGCCCAAGCAATATGTGCCCCGAGGAGCGTCTTGCCACATGTCACCACTGGGTCTGACTGAGCGCCTCCAGGAGAGAGGCCCAAGCAAGAAGCGCCCCGAGGAGCGTCTTGCCACATGTCAGCACTCGGTCTGACTGAGCGCCTCCAGGAGAGAGGCCCAAGCAAGACGTGCCCCGAGGAGCATCTTGCCACATGTCAACACTGGGTCTGACTGAGCGCCTCCAGGAGAGAGGCCCAAGCAAGACGCGCCCCGAGGAGCGTCTTGCCACATGTGAACACTGGGTCTGACTGAGCGCCTCCAGGAGAGAGGCCCAAGCAAGACGCGCCCCGAGGAGCGTCTTGCCACATGTCAACACTGGGTCTGACTGAGAACCTCCAGGAGAGAGGCCCAAGCAAGACGCGCCCCGAGGAGCGTCTTGCCACATGTCAACACTGGGTCTGACAGAGGGCATCCAGGAGAGAGGCCCAAGCAATATGCGCCCCGAGGAGCGTCTTGCCACATGTCACCACTGGGTCTGACTGAGCGCCTCCAGGAGAGAGGCCCAAGCAAGAAGCGCCCCGAGGAGCGTCTTGCCACATGTCAGCACTCGGTCTGACTGAGCGCCTCCAGGAGAGAGGCCCAAGCAAGACGTGCCCCGAGGAGCATCTTGCCACATGTCAACACTGGGTCTGACTGAGCGCCTCCAGGAGAGAGGCCCAAGCAAGACGCGCCCCGAGGAGCGTCTTGCCACATGTCAACACTGGGTCTGACTGAGAACCTCCAGGAGAGAGGCCCAAGCAAGACGCGCCCCGAGGAGCGTCTTGCCACATGTCAACACTGGGTCTGACTGAGCGCCTCCAGGAGAGAGGCCCAAGAAAGACGCGCCCCGAGGAGCGTCTTGTCACATGTCACTACTCGGTCTGACTGAGCGCCTCCAGGAGAGAAGCCCAAGCAAGACGCGCCCCGAGGAGAGTCTTGCCACATGTCAACACTGGGTCTGACAGAGGGCATCCAGGAGAGAGGCCCAAGCAAAACGCGCCCCGAGGAGCGTCTTGCCACATGTCACCACTGGGTCTGACTGAGCGCCTCCAGGAGAGAGGCCCAAGCAAGAAGCGCCCCGAGGAGCGTCTTGCCACGTGTCACCACTGGGTCTGACTGAGCTCCTCCAGGAGAGAGGCCCAAGCAAGACGCCCCCCGAGGAGCGTCTTGCCACGTGTCACCACTGGGTCTGATTGAGCACCTCCAGGAGAGAGGCCCCAGCAAGACGCGCCCCGAGGAGCGTCTTGCCTTATGTCAGCACTCGGTCTGACTGAGCGCCTCCAGGAGAGAAGACCAAGCAAGACGTGCCCCGAGGAGCGTCTTGCCACATGTCACTACTCGGTCTAATTGAGCGCCTCCAGGAGAGAGGTCCAAGAAAGACGCGCCCCGAGGAGCGTCTTGCCACATGTCACTACTCGGTCTGACTGAGCGCCTCCAGGAGAGAGGCCCAAGCAAGATGTGCCCCGAGGAGCGTCTTGCCACATGTCAACAATGGGTCTGACTGAGGGCCTCCAGGAGAGAAGCCCAAGCAAGACGCGCCCCGAGGAGCGTCTTGCCACATGTCAACACTGGGTCTGACTGAGGGCCTCCAGGAGAGAGGCCCAAATATGACGCGCCCCGAGGAGCGTCTTGCCACATGTCAACAATGGGTCTGACTGAGGGCCTCCAGGAGAGAAGCCCAAGCAAGACGCGCCCCGAGGAGCGTCTTGCCACATGTCAACACTGGGTCTGACTGAGCTCCTCCAGGAGAGAGGCCCAAGCATGACGCGCCCCGAGGAGAGTCTTGCCACATGTCAGCACTCGGTCTGACTGAGCGCCTCCAGGAGAGAGGCCCAAGCAAGACGCGCCCCGAGGAGCGTCTTGACACATTTCTCCTCTGGGTCTGACTGAGCGCCTCCAGGAGAGAGGCCCAAGCAAGACGCGCCCCGAGGAGTGTCTTGCCACATGTCAACACTGGGTCTGACTGAGAACCTCCAGGAGAGAGGCCCAAGCAAGACGCGCCCCGAGGAGCGTCTTGCCACATGTCAACACTGGGTCTGACTGAGCGCCTCCAGGAGAGAGGCCCAAGCAAGACGCGCCCCGAGGAGCGTCTTGTCACATGTCACTACTCGGTCTGACTGAGCACCTCCAGGAGAGAGGCCCAAGCAAGACGTGCCCCGAGGAGCGTCTTGCCACATGTCAACAATGGGTCTGACTGACGGCCTCCAGGAGAGAAGCCCAAGCAAGAAGCGCCCCGAGGAGCGTCTTGCCACATGTCAACAATGGGTCTGACTGACGGCCTCCAGGAGAGAAGCCCAAGCAAGACGCGCCCCGAGGAGAGTCTTGCCACATGTCAACACTGGGTCTGACAGAGGGCATCCAGGAGAGAGGCCCAAGCAAAACGCGCCCCGAGGAGCGTCTTGCCACATGTCACCACTGGGTCTGACTGAGCGCCTCCAGGAGAGAGGCCCAAGCAAGAAGCGCCCCGAGGAGCGTCTTGCCACGTGTCACCACTGGGTCTGACTGAGCTCCTCCAGGAGAGAGGCCCAAGCAAGACGCCCCCCGAGGAGCGTCTTGCCACGTGTCACCACTGGGTCTGATTGAGCACCTCCAGGAGAGAGGCCCCAGCAAGACGCGCCCCGAGGAGCGTCTTGCCTTATGTCAGCACTCGGTCTGACTGAGCGCCTCCAGGAGAGAAGACCAAGCAAGACGTGCCCCGAGGAGCGTCTTGCCACATGTCACTACTCGGTCTAATTGAGCGCCTCCAGGAGAGAGGTCCAAGAAAGACGCGCCCCGAGGAGCGTCTTGCCACATGTCACTACTCGGTCTGACTGAGCGCCTCCAGGAGAGAGGCCCAAGCAAGATGTGCCCCGAGGAGCGTCTTGCCACATGTCAACAATGGGTCTGACTGAGGGCCTCCAGGAGAGAAGCCCAAGCAAGACGCGCCCCGAGGAGCGTCTTGCCACATGTCAACACTGGGTCTGACTGAGGGCCTCCAGGAGAGAGGCCCAAATATGACGCGCCCCGAGGAGCGTCTTGCCACATGTCAACAATGGGTCTGACTGAGGGCCTCCAGGAGAGAAGCCCAAGCAAGACGCGCCCCGAGGAGCGTCTTGCCACATGTCAACACTGGGTCTGACTGAGCTCCTCCAGGAGAGAGGCCCAAGCATGACGCGCCCCGAGGAGAGTCTTGCCACATGTCAGCACTCGGTCTGACTGAGCACCTCCAGGAGAGAGGCCCAAGCAAGACGCGCCCCGAGGAGCGTCTTGACACATTTCTCCTCTGGGTCTGACTGAGCGCCTCCAGGAGAGAGGCCCAAGCAAGACGCGCCCCGAGGAGTGTCTTGCCACATGTCAACACTGGATCTGACTGAGAACCTCCAGGAGAGAGGCCCAAGCAAGACGCGCCCCGAGGAGCGTCTTGCCACATGTCAACACTGGGTCTGACTGAGCGCCTCCAGGAGAGAGGCCCAAGCAAGACGCGCCCCGAGGAGCGTCTTGTCACATGTCACTACTCGGTCTGACTGAGCACCTCCAGGAGAGAGGCCCAAGCAAGACGTGCCCCGAGGAGCGTCTTGCCACATGTCAACAATGGGTCTGACTGACGGCCTCCAGGAGAGAAGCCCAAGCAAGAAGCGCCCCGAGGAGCGTCTTGCCACATGTCAACACTGGGTCTGACTGAGCGCCTCCAGGAGAGAGGCCCAAGCAAGACACGCCCCGAGGAGCGTCTTGACACATGTCAACACTGGGTCTGACTGAGGGCCTCCATGAGAGAAGCCCAAGAAAGACGCGCCCCGAGGAGAGTCTTGCCACATGTCAACACTGGGTCTGACAGAGGGCATCCAGGAGAGAGGCCCAAGCAATACGCGCCCCGAGGAGCGTCTTGCCACATGTCACCACTGGGTCTGACTGAGCGCCTCCAGGAGAGAGGCCCAAGAAAGAAGCGCCCCGAGGAGCGTCTTGCCACGTGTCAACACTGGGTCTGACTGAGTGCCTCCAGGAGAGAGGCCCAAGCAAAACGCGCCCCGAGGAGCTTCTTGCCACATGTGAACACTGGGTCTGACTGAGCACCTCCAGGAGAGAGGCCCAAGCAAGACGCGCCCGGAGGAGCGTCTTGCCACATGTCAGCACTCGGTCTGACTGAGCGCCTCCAGGAGAGAGGCCCAAGCAAGACGCGCCCCGAGGAGCATCTTGACACATGTCTCCTCTGGGTCTGACTGAGCGCCTCCAGGAGAGAGGCCCAAGCAAGACGTGCCCCGAGGAGCGTCTTGCCACATGTCAACACTGGGTCTGACTGAGTGCCTCCATGAGAGAAGACCCAGCAAGACGCGCCCCGAGGAGCATCTTGCCACATGTCAACACTGGGTCTGACTGAGAACCTCCAGGAGAGAGGCCCAAGCAAGACGCGCCCCGAGGAGCTTCTTGCCACATGTCAACACTGGGTCTGACTGAGCGCCTCCAGGAGAGAGGCCCAAGCAAGACGCGCCCCGAGGAGCGTCTTGTCACATGTCACTACTCGGTCTGACTGAGCGCCTCCAGGAGAGAGGCCCAAGCAAGACGTGCCCCGAGGAGCGTCTTGCCACATGTCAACAATGGGTCTGACTGAGGGCCTCCAGGAGAGAAGCCCATGCAAGAAGCGTCGCGAGGAGCGTCTTGCCACATGTCAACACTGGGTCTGACTGAGCGCCTCCAGGAGAGAGGCCCAAGCAAGACACGCCCCGAGGAGCGTCTTGACACATGTCAACACTGGGTCTGACTGAGGGCCTCCATGAGAGAAGCCCAAGCAAGACGGGCCCCGAGGAGAGTCTTGCCACATGTCAACACTGGGTCTGACAGAGGGCATCCAGGAGAGAGGCCCAAGCAATATGCGCCCCGAGGAGCGTCTTGCCACATGTCACCACTGGGTCTGACTGAGCGCCTCCAGGAGAGAGGCCCAAGCAAGAAGCGCCCCGAGGAGCGTCTTGCCACATGTAAGCACTCGGTCTGACTGAGCGCCTCCAGGAGAGAGGCCCAAGCAAGACGTGCCCTGAGGAGCATCTTGCCACATGTCAACACTGGGTCTGACTGAGCGCCTCCAGGAGAGAGGCCCAAGCAAGACGCGCCCCGAGGAGCGTCTTGCCACATGTGAACACTGGGTCTGACTGAGCGCCTCCAGGAGAGATGCCCAAGCAAGACGCACCCCGAGGAGCATCTTGCCACATGTCAACACTGGGTCTGACTGAGAACCTCCAGGAGAGAGGCCCAAGCAAGACGCGCCCCGAGGAGCGTCTTGCCACATGTCAACACTGGGTCTGACAGAGGGCATCCAGGAGAGAGGCCCAAGCAATATGTGCCCCGAGGAGCGTCTTGCCACATGTCACCACTGGGTCTGACTGAGCGCCTCCAGGAGAGAGGCCCAAGCAAGAAGCGCCCCGAGGAGCGTCTTGCCACATGTCAGCACTCGGTCTGACTGAGCGCCTCCAGGAGAGAGGCCCAAGCAAGACGTGCCCCGAGGAGCATCTTGCCACATGTCAACACTGGGTCTGACTGAGCGCCTCCAGGAGAGAGGCCCAAGCAAGACGCGCCCCGAGGAGCGTCTTGCCACATGTGAACACTGGGTCTGACTGAGCGCCTCCAGGAGAGAGGCCCAAGCAAGACGCGCCCCGAGGAGCGTCTTGCCACATGTCAACACTGGGTCTGACTGAGAACCTCCAGGAGAGAGGCCCAAGCAAGACGCGCCCCGAGGAGCGTCTTGCCACATGTCAACACTGGGTCTGACAGAGGGCATCCAGGAGAGAGGCCCAAGCAATATGCGCCCCGAGGAGCGTCTTGCCACATGTCACCACTGGGTCTGACTGAGCGCCTCCAGGAGAGAGGCCCAAGCAAGAAGCGCCCCGAGGAGCGTCTTGCCACATGTCAGCACTCGGTCTGACTGAGCGCCTCCAGGAGAGAGGCCCAAGCAAGACGTGCCCCGAGGAGCATCTTGCCACATGTCAACACTGGGTCTGACTGAGCGCCTCCAGGAGAGAGGCCCAAGCAAGACGCGCCCCGAGGAGCGTCTTGCCACATGTGAACACTGGGTCTGACTGAGCGCCTCCAGGAGAGATGCCCAAGCAAGACGCACCCCGAGGAGCATCTTGCCACATGTCAACACTGGGTCTGACTGAGAACCTCCAGGAGAGAGGCCCAAGCAAGACGCGCCCCGAGGAGCGTCTTGCCACATGTCAACACTGGGTCTGACTGAGCGCCTCCAGGAGAGAGGCCCAAGAAAGACGCGCCCCGAGGAGCGTCTTGTCACATGTCACTACTCGGTCTGACTGAGCGCCTCCAGGAGAGAAGCCCAAGCAAGACGCGCCCCGAGGAGAGTCTTGCCACATGTCAACACTGGGTCTGACAGAGGGCATCCAGGAGAGAGGCCCAAGCAAAACGCGCCCCGAGGAGCGTCTTGCCACATGTCACCACTGGGTCTGACTGAGCGCCTCCAGGAGAGAGGCCCAAGCAAGAAGCGCCCCGAGGAGCGTCTTGCCACGTGTCACCACTGGGTCTGACTGAGCTCCTCCAGGAGAGAGGCCCAAGCAAGACGCCCCCCGAGGAGCGTCTTGCCACGTGTCACCACTGGGTCTGATTGAGCACCTCCAGGAGAGAGGCCCCAGCAAGACGCGCCCCGAGGAGCGTCTTGCCTTATGTCAGCACTCGGTCTGACTGAGCGCCTCCAGGAGAGAAGACCAAGCAAGACGTGCCCCGAGGAGCGTCTTGCCACATGTCACTACTCGGTCTAATTGAGCGCCTCCAGGAGAGAGGTCCAAGAAAGACGCGCCCCGAGGAGCGTCTTGCCACATGTCACTACTCGGTCTGACTGAGCGCCTCCAGGAGAGAGGCCCAAGCAAGATGTGCCCCGAGGAGCGTCTTGCCACATGTCAACAATGGGTCTGACTGAGGGCCTCCAGGAGAGAAGCCCAAGCAAGACGCGCCCCGAGGAGCATCTTGCCACATGTCAACACTGGGTCTGACTGAGGGCCTCCAGGAGAGAGGCCCATATAAGACGCGCCCCGAGGAGCGTCTTGCCACATGTCAACAATGGGTCTGACTGAGGGCCTCCAGGAGAGAAGCCCAAGCATAACGCGCCCCGAGGAGCGTCTTGCCACATGTCAACACTGGGTCTGACTGAGCTCCTCCAGGAGAGAGGCCCAAGCATGACGCGCCCCGAGGAGAGTCTTGCCACATGTCAGCACTCGGTCTGACTGAGCGCCTCCAGGAGAGAGGCCCAAGCAAGACGCGCCCCGAGGAGCGTCTTGACACATTTCTCCTCTGGGTCTGACTGAGCGCCTCCAGGAGAGAGGCCCAAGCAAGACGCGCCCCGAGGAGTGTCTTGCCACATGTGAACACTGGGTCTGACTGAGCGCCTCCAGGAGAGAGGCCCAAGCAAGACGCGCACGGAGGAGCGTCTTGCCACATGTCAGCACTCGGTCTGACTGAGCGCCTCCAGGAGAGAGGCCCAAGCAAGATGCGCCCCGAGGAGCATATTGACACATGTCTCCTCTGGGTCTGACTGAGCGCCTCCAGGAGAGAGGCCCAAGCAAGACGTGCCCCGAGGAGCGTCTTGCCACATGTCAACACTGGGTCTGACTGAGTGCCTCCATGAGAGAAGCCCCAGCAAGACGCGCCCCGAGGAGCATCTTGCCACATGTCAACACTGGGTCTGACTGAGAACCTCCAGGAGAGAGGCCCAAGCAAGACGCGCCCCGAGGAGCGTCTTGCCACATGTCAACACTGGGTCTGACTGAGCGCCTCCAGGAGAGAGGCCCAAGACGCGCCCCGAGGAGCGTCTTGTCACATGTCACTACTCGGTCTGACTGAGCGCCTCCAGGAGAGAGGCCCAAGCAAGACGTGCACCGAGGAGCGTCTTGCCACATGTCCACAATGGGTCTGACTGAGGGCCTCCAGGAGAGAAGCCCAAGCAAGAAGCGCCCCGAGGAGCGTCTTGCCACATGTCAACACTGGGTCTGACTGAGCGCCTCCAGGAGAAAGGCCCAAACAAGACACACCCCGAGGAGCGTCTTGACACATGTCAACACTGGGTCTGACTGAGGGCCTCCACGAGAGAAGCCCAAGCAAGACGCGCCCCGAGGAGAGTCTTGCCAGATGTCAACACTGGGTCTGACAGAGGGCATCCAGGAGAGAGGCCCAAGCAATACGCGCCCCGAGGAGCGTCTTGCCACATGTCACCACTGGGTCTGACTGAGCGCCTCCAGGAGAGAGGCCCAAGCAAGACGAGCCCCGAGGAGCGTCTTGCCACATGTCAACAATGGGTCTGACTGAGGGCCTCCAGGAGAGAAGCCCAAGCAAGACGCGCCCCGAGGAGCTTCTTGCCACATGTCAGCACTCGGTTTGACTGAGCGCTTCCAGGAGAGATGCCCAAGCAAGACGCACCCCGAGGAGCATCTTGCCACATGTCAACACTGGGTCTGACTGAGAACCTCCAGGAGAGAGGCCCAAGCAAGACGCGCCCCGAGGAGCGTCTTGCCACATGTCAACACTGGGTCTGACTGAGCGCCTCCAGGAGAGAGGCCCAAGAAAGACGCGCCCCGAGGAGCGTCTTGTCACATGTCACTACTCGGTCTGACTGAGCGCCTCCAGGAGAGAAGCCCAAGCAAGACGCGCCCCGAGGAGAGTCTTGCCACATGTCAACACTGGGTCTGACAGAGGGCATCCAGGAGAGAGGCCCAAGCAAAACGCGCCCCGAGGAGCGTCTTGCCACATGTCACCACTGGGTCTGACTGAGCGCCTCCAGGAGAGAGGCCCAAGCAAGAAGCGCCCCGAGGAGCGTCTTGCCACGTGTCACCACTGGGTCTGACTGAGCTCCTCCAGGAGAGAGGCCCAAGCAAGACGCCCCCCGAGGAGCGTCTCTCCACGTGTCACCACTGGGTCTGATTGAGCACCTCCAGGAGAGAGGCCCCAGCAAGACGCGCCCCGAGGAGCGTCTTGCCTTATGTCAGCACTCGGTCTGACTGAGCGCCTCCAGGAGAGAAGACCAAGCAAGACGTGCCCCGAGGAGCGTCTTGCCACATGTCACTACTCGGTCTAATTGAGCGCCTCCAGGAGAGAGGTCCAAGAAAGACGCGCCCCGAGGAGCGTCTTGCCACATGTCACTACTCGGTCTGACTGAGCGCCTCCAGGAGAGTGGCCCAAGCAAGATGTGCCCCGAGGAGCGTCTTGCCACATGTCAACAATGGGTCTGACTGAGGGCCTCCAGGAGAGAAGCCCAAGCAAGACGCGCCCCGAGGAGCGTCTTGCCACATGTCAACACTGGGTCTGACTGAGGGCCTCCAGGAGAGAGGCCCAAATAAGACGCGCCCCGAGGAGCGTCTTGCCACATGTCAACAATGGGTCTGACTGAGGGCCTCCAGGAGAGAAGCCCAAGCAAGACGCGCCCCGAGGAGCGTCTTGCCACATGTCAACACTGGGTCTGACTGAGCTCCTCCAGGAGAGAGGCCCAAGCATGACGCGCCCCGAGGAGAGTCTTGCCACATGTCAGCACTCGGTCTGACTGAGCGCCTCCAGGAGAGAGGCCCAAGCAAGACGCGCCCCGAGGAGCGTCTTGACACATTTCTCCTCTGGGTCTGACTGAGCGCCTCCAGGAGAGAGGCCCAAGCAAGACGCGCCCCGAGGAGTGTCTTGCCACATGTGAACACTGGGTCTGACTGAGCGCCTCCAGGAGAGAGGCCCAAGCAAGACGCGCACGGAGGAGCGTCTTGCCACATGTCAGCACTCGGTCTGACTGAGCGCCTCCAGGAGAGAGGCCCAAGCAAGATGCGCCCCGAGGAGCATATTGACACATGTCTCCTCTGGGTCTGACTGAGCGCCTCCAGGAGAGAGGCCCAAGCAAGACGTGCCCCGAGGAGCGTCTTGCCACATGTCAACACTGGGTCTGACTGAGTGCCTCCATGAGAGAAGCCCCAGCAAGACGCGCCCCGAGGAGCATCTTGCCACATGTCAACACTGGGTCTGACTGAGAACCTCCAGGAGAGAGGCCCAAGCAAGACGCGCCCCGAGGAGCGTCTTGCCACATGTCAACACTGGGTCTGACTGAGCGCCTCCTGGAGAGAGGCCCAAGACGCGCCCCGAGGAGCGTCTTGTCACATGTCACTACTCGGTCTGACTGAGCGCCTCCAGGAGAGAGGCCCAAGCAAGACGTGCACCGAGGAGCGTCTTGCCACATGTCCACAATGGGTCTGACTGAGGGCCTCCAGGAGAGAAGCCCAAGCAAGAAGCGCCCCGAGGAGCGTCTTGCCACATGTCAACACTGGGTCTGACTGAGCGCCTCCAGGAGAAAGGCCCAAACAAGACACACCCCGAGGAGCGTCTTGACACATGTCAACACTGGGTCTGACTGAGGGCCTCCACGAGAGAAGCCCAAGCAAGACGCGCCCCGAGGAGAGTCTTGCCAGTTGTCAACACTGGGTCTGACAGAGGGCATCCAGGAGAGAGGCCCAAGCAATACGCGCCCCGAGGAGCGTCTTGCCACATGTCACCACTGGGTCTGACTGAGCGCCTCCAGGAGAGAGGCCCAAGCAAGACGCGCCCCGAGGAGCGTCTTGCCACATGTCAACAATGGGTCTGACTGAGGGCCTCCAGGAGAGAAGCCCAAGCAAGACGCGCCCCGAGGAGCTTCTTGCCACATGTCAGCACTCGGTTTGACTGAGCGCTTCCAGGAGAGAGGCCCAAGCAATACGCGCCCCGAGGAGTGTCTTGCCACATGTCAATACTGGGTCTGACTGAGCGCCTCCAGGAGAGAGGCCCAAGCAAGACGCGCCCTGAGGAGCGTCTTGCCACGTGTCAACACTGGGTCTGACTTAGCGCCTCCAGGAGAGAAGCCCAAGTAAGATGCGCCCCGAGGAGCGTCTTGCCACGTGTCACCACTGGGTCTGACTGAGCTCCTCCAGGAGAGAGGCCCAAGCAAGACGCGTCCCGAGGAGCGTCTTGCCACGTGTCACCACTGGGTCTGATTGAGCACCTCCAGGAGAGAGGCCCCAGCAAGACGCGCACCGAGGAGCGTCTTGCCTTATGTCAGCACTCGGTCTGACTGAGCGCCTCCAGGAGAGAGGCCCAAGCAAGACGCGCCCCGAGGAGCGTCTTGCCACGTGTCACCACTGGGTCTGACTGAGCTCCTCCAGGAGAGAGGCCCAAGAAAGACGCGCCCAGAGGAGCGTCTTGCCACATGTCACTACTCGGTCTAACTGAGTGCCTCGAGGAGAGAGGTCCAATCAAGACGCGCCCCGAGGAGCGTCTTGCCACATGTCACTACTTGTCTGACTGAGGGCCTCCAGGAGAGAAGCCCAAGCAAGACGCGCCCCGAGGAGCGTCTTGCCACATGTCAACACTGGGTCTGACTGAGGGCCTCCAGGAGAGAGGCCCAAATAAGACGCGCCCCGAGGAGCGTCTTGCCACATGTCAACAATGGGTCTGACTGAGGGCCTCCAGGAGAGAAGCCCAAGCAAGACGCGCCCCGAGGAGCGTCTTGCCACATGTCAACACTGGGTCTGACAGAGGGCATCCAGGAGAGAGACCCAAGCAATACGCGCCCCGAGGAGCGTCTTGCCACATGTCACCACTGGGTCTGACTGAGCGCCTCCAGAAGAGAGGCCCAAGCAAGAAGCGCCCCGAGGAGCGTCTTGCCACGTGTCAACACTGGGTCTGATTGAGGGCCTTTTGGAGAGAAGCCCCAGCAAGACGCGCCCCGAGGAGCATCTTGCCACATGTTGACACTGGGTCTGACTGAGAACCTCCAGGAGAGAGGCCCAAGCAAGACGCGCCCCGAGGAGCGTCTTGACACATGTCTCCTCTGGGTCTGACTGAGCGCCTCCAGGAGAGAGGCCCAAGCAAGACGTGCCCCGAGGAGCGTCTTGCCACATGTCAACACTGGGTCTGACTGAGTGCCTCCATGAGAGAAGACCCAGCAAGACGCGCCCCGATGAGCATCTTGCCACATGTCAACACTGGGTCTGACTGAGAACCTCCAGGAGAGAGGCCCAAGCAAGACGCGCCCCGAGGAGCGTCTTGCCACATGTCAACACTGGGTCTGACTGAGCGCCTCCAGGAGAGAGGCCCAAGCAAGACGCGCCCCGCGGAGCGTCTTGTCACATGTCACTACTCGGTCTGACTGAGCGCCTCCAGGAGAGAGGCCCAAGCAAGACGTGCCCAGAGGAGCGTCTTGCCACATGTCAACAATGGGTCTGACTGAGGGCCTCCAGGAGAGAAGCCCATGCAAGAAGCGTCGCGAGGAGCGTCTTGCCACATGTCAACACTGGGTCTGACTGAGCGCCTCCAGGAGAGAGGCCCAAGCAAGACACGCCCCGAGGAGCGTCTTGACACATGTCAACACTGGGTCTGACTGAGGGCCTCCATGAGAGAAGCCCAAGCAAGACGGGCCCCGAGGAGAGTCTTGCCACATGTCAACACTGGGTCTGACAGAGGGCATCCAGGAGAGAGGCCCAAGCAATACGCGCCCCGAGGAGCGTCTTGCCACATGTCAGCACTCGGTCTGACTGAGCGCCTCCAGGAGAGAGGCCCAAGCAAGACGTGCCCCGAGGAGCATCTTGCCACATGTCAACACTGGGTCTGACTGAGCGCCTCCAGGAGAGAGGCCCAAGCAAGACGCGCCCCGAGGAGCGTCTTGCCACATGTCAACACTGGGTCTGACTGAGCGCCTCCAGGAGAGAGGCCCAAGAAAGACGCGCCCCGAGGAGCGTCTTGTCACATGTCACTACTCGGTCTGACTGAGCGCCTCCAGGAGAGAAGCCCAAGCAAGACGCGCCCCGAGGAGAGTCTTGCCACATGTCAACACTGGGTCTGACAGAGGGCATCCAGGAGAGAGGCCCAAGCAATACGCGCCCCGAGGAGCGTCTTGCCACATGTCACCACTGGGTCTGACTGAGCGCCTCCAGGAGAGAGGCCCAAGCAAGAAGCGCCCCGAGGAGCGTATTGCCACGTGTCAACACTGGGTCTGATTGAGGGACTTCTGGAGAGAGGCCCAAGCAAGACGCGCCCCGAGGAGCGTCTTGCCACATGTCAACAATGGGTCTGACTGAGGGCCTCCAGGAGAGAAGCCCAAGCAATACGCGCCCCGAGGAGCTTCTTGCCACATGTCAGCACTCGGTTTGACTGAGCGCTTCCAGGAGAGAGGCCCAAGCAATACGCGCCCCGAGGAGTGTCTTGCCACATGTCAATACTGGGTCTGACTGAGCGCCTCCAGGAGAGTGGCCCAAGCAAGACGCGCCCCGAGGAGCGTCTTGCCACGTGTCAACACTGGGTCAGACTTAGCGCCTCCAAGAGAGAGGCCCAAGCAAGATGCACCCCGAGGAGCGTCTTGCCACGTGTCACCACTGGGTCTGACTGAGCTCCTCCAGGAGAGAGGCCCAAGCAAGACGCGCCCCGAGGAGCGTCTTGCCACGTGTCACCACTGGGTCTGATTGAGCACCTCCAGGAGAGAGGCCCCAGCAAGACGCGCCCCGAGGAGCGTCTTGCCACATGTCACTACTCGGTCTAATTGAGCGCCTCCAGGAGAGAGGTCCAAGAACGACGCGCCCCGAGGAGCGTCTTGCCACATGTCACTACTCGGTCTGACTGAGCGCCTCCAGGAGAGAGGCCCAAGCAAGATGTGCCCCGAGGAGCGTCTTGCCACATGTCAACAATGGGTCTGACTGAGGGCCTCCAGGAGAGAAGCCCAAGCAAGACGCGCCCCGAGGAGCGTCTTGCCACATGTCAACACTGGGTCTGACTGAGGGCCTCCAGGAGAGAGGCCCAAATAAGACGCGCCCCGAGGAGCGTCTTGCCACATGTCAACAATGGGTCTGACTGAGGGCCTCCAGGAGAGAAGCCCAAGCAAGACGCGCCCCGAGGAGCGTCTTGCCACATGTCAGCACTCGGTCTGACTGAGCGCCTCCAGGAGAGAGGCCCAAGCAAGACGCGCCCCGAGGAGCGTCTTGCCACATGTCAACACTGGGTCTGACTGAGCTCCTCCAGGAGAGAGGCCCAAGCAAGACGCGCCCTGAGGAGAGTCTTGCCACATGTCAGCACTCGGTCTGACTGAGCGCCTCCAGGAGAGAGGCCCAAGCAAGACGCGCCCCGAGGAGCGTCCTCTGGGTCTGAATGAGCGCCTCCAGGAGAGAGGCCCAAGCAAGACGCGCCCCGAGGAGTGTCTTGCCACATGTGAACACTGGGTCTGACTGAGCGCCTCCAGGAGAGAGGCCCAAGCAAGACGCGCACGGAGGAGCGTCTTGCCACATGTCAGCACTCGGTCTGACTGAGCTCCTCCAGGAGAGAGGCCCAAGCAAGATGCGCCCCGAGGAGCATATTGACACATGTCTCCTCTGGGTCTGACTGAGCGCCTCCAGGAGAGAGGCCCAAGCAAGACGTGCCCCGAGGAGCGTCTTGCCACATGTCAACACTGGGTCTGACTGAGTGCCTCCATGAGAGAAGCCCCAGCAAGACGCGCCCCGAGGAGCATCTTGCCACATGTCAACACTGGGTCTGACTGAGAACCTCCAGGAGAGAGGCCCAAGCAAGACGCGCCCCGAGGAGCGTCTTGCCACATGTCAACACTGGGTCTGACTGAGCGCCTCCAGTAGAGAGGCCCAAGACGCGCCCCGAGGAGCGTCTTGTCACATGTCACTACTCGGTCTGACTGAGCGCCTCCAGGAGAGAGGCCCAAGCAAGACGTGCCCCGAGGAGCGTCTTGCCACATGTCAACAATGGGTCTGACTGAGGGCCTCCAGGAGAGAAGCCCAAGCAAGAAGCGCCCCGAGGAGCGTCTTGCCACATGTCAACACTGGGTCTGACTGAGCGCCTCCAGGAGAGAGGCCCAAACAAGACACACCCCGAGGAGCGTCTTGACACATGTCAACACTGGGTCTGACTGAGGGCCTCCATGAGAGAAGCCCAAGCAAGACGCGCCCCGAGGAGAGTCTTGCCACATGTCAACACTGGGTCTGACAGAGGGCATCCAGGAGAGAGGCCCAAGCAATACGCGCCCCGAGGAGCGTCTTGCCACATGTCACCACTGGGTCTCACTGAGCGCCTCCAGGAGAGAGGCCCAAGCAAGACGCGCCCCGAGGAGCGTCTTGCCACATGTCAACAATGGGTCTTACTGAGGGCCTCCAGGAGAGAAGCCCAAGCAAGACGCGCCCCGAGGAGCTTCTTGCCACATGTCAGCACTCGGTTTGACTGAGCGCTTCCAGGAGAGAGGCCCAAGCAATACGCGCCCCGAGGAGTGTCTTGCCACATGTCAATACTGGGTCTGACTGAGCGCCTCCAGGAGAGAGGCCCAAGCAAGACGCGCCCTGAGGAGCGTCTTGCCACGTGTCAACACTGGGTCTGACTTAGCGCCTCCAGGAGAGAAGCCCAAGCAAGATGCGCCCCGAGGAGCGTCTTGCCACGTGTCACCACTGGGTCTGACTGAGCTCCTCCAGGAGAGAGGCCCAAGCAAGACGCGCCCCGAGGAGCGTCTTGCCACGTGTCACCACTGGGTCTGATTGAGCACCTCCAGGAGAGAGGCCCCAGCAAGACGCGCACCGAGGAGCGTCTTGCCTTATGTCAGACCTCGGTCTGACTGAGCGCCTCCAGGAGAGAGGCCCAAGCAAGACGCGCCCCGAGGAGCGTCTTGCCACGTGTCACCACTGGGTCTGACTGAGCTCCTCCAGGAGAGAGGCCCAAGAAAGACGCGCCCCGAGGAGCGTCTTGCCACATGTCACTACTCGGTCAAACTGAGGGCCTCCAGGAGAGAAGCCCAAGCAAGACGCGCCCCGAGGAGCGTCTTGCCACATGTCAACACTGGGTCTGACTGAGGGCCTCCAGGAGAGAGGCCCAAATAAGACGCGCCCCGAGGAGCGTCTTGCCTCATGTCAACAATGGGTCTGACTGAGGGCCTCCAGGAGAGAAGCCCAAGCAAGACGCGCCCCGAGGAGCGTCTTGCCACATGTCAACACTGGGTCTGACAGAGGGCATCCAGGAGAGAGGCCCAAGCAATACGCGCCCCGAGGAGCGTCTTGCAATATGTCACCACTGGGTCTGACTGAGCGCCTCCAGAAGAGAGGCCCAAGCAAGAAGCGCCCCGAGGAGCGTATTGCCACGTGTCAACACTGGGACTGATTGAGGGCCATTTGGAGAGAAGCCCCAGCAAGACGCGCCCCGAGGAGCATCTTGCCACATGTCAACACTGGGTCTGACTGAGAACCTCCAGGAGAGAGGCCCAAGCAAGACGCGCCCCGAGGAGCGTCTTGCCTTATGTCAGCACTCGGTCTGACTGAGCGCCTCCAGGAGAGAGGCCCAAGCAAGACGCGCCCCGAGGAGCATCTTGACACATGTCTCCTCTGGGTCTGACTGAGCGCCTCCAGGAGAGAGGCCCAAGCAAGACGTGCCTCGAGGAGCGTCTTGCCACATGTCAACACTGGGTCTGACTGAGTGCCTCCATGAGAGAAGCCCCAGCAAGACGCGCCCCGAGGAGCATCTTGCCACATGTCAACACTGGGTCTGACTGAGAACCTCCAGGAGAGAGGCCCAAGCAAGACGCGCCCCGAGGAGCGTCTTGGCACATGTCAACACTGGGTCTGACTGAGCGCCTCCAGGAGAGAAGCCCAAGCAAGACGCGCCCCGAGGAGCGTCTTGTCACATGTCACTACTCGGTCTGACTGAGCGCCTCCAGGAGAGAGGCCCAAGCAAGACGTGCCCCGAGGAGCGTCTTGCCAAATGTCAACAATGGGTCTGACTGACGGCCTCCAGGAGAGAAGCCCAAGCAAGAAGCGCCCCGAGGAGCGTCTTGCCACATGTCAACACTGGGTCTGACTGAGCGCCTCCAGGAGAGAGGCCCAAGCAAGACACGCCCCGAGGAGCGTCTTGACACATGTCAACACTGGGTCTGACTGAGGGCCTCCATGAGAGAAGCCCAAGCAAGACGCGCCCCGAGGAGAGTCTTGCCACATGTCAACACTGGGTCTGACAGAGGCCATCCAGGAGAGAGGCCCAAGCAATACGCGCCCCGAGGAGCGTCTGGCCACATGTCACCACTGGGTCTGACTGAGCGCCTCCAGGAGAGAGGCCCAAGAAAGAAGCGCCCCGAGGAGCGTCTTGCCACGTGTCAACACTGGGTCTGACTGAGTGCCTCCAGGAGAGAGGCCCAAGCAAGACGCGCCCCGAGGAGCGTCTTGCCACATGTGAACACTGGGTCTGCCTGAGCGCCTCCAGGAGAGAGGCCCAAGCAAGACGCGCCCCGAGGAGCATCTTGACACATGTCTCCTCTGGGTCTGACTGAGCGCCTCCAGGAGAGAGGCCCAAGCAAGACGTGCCCCGAGGAGCGTCTTGCCACATGTCAACACTGGGTCTGACTGAGTGCCTCCATGAGAGAAGCCCCAGGAAGACGCGCCCCGAGGAGCATCTTGCCACATGTCAACACTGGGTCTGACTGAGAACCTCCAGGAGAGAGGCCCAAGCAAGAGGCGCCCCGAGGAGCGTCTTGCCACATGTCAACACTGGGTCTGACTGAGCGCCTCCAGGAGAGAGGCCCAAGCAAGACGCGCCCCGAGGAGCGTCTTGTCACATGTCACTACTCGGTCTGACTGAGCGCCTCCAGGAGAGAGGCCCAAGCAAGACGTGCCCCGAGGAGCATCTTGCCACATGTCAACAATGGGTCTGACTGAGGGCCTCCAGGAGAGAAGCCCATGCAAGAAGCGTCGCGAGGAGCGTCTTGCCACATGTCAACACTGGGTCTGACTGAGCGCCTCCAGGAGAGAGGCCCAAGCAAGACACGCCCCGAGGAGCGTCTTGACACATGTCAACACTGGGTCTGACTGAGGGCCTCCATGAGAGAAGCCCAAGCAAGACAGGCCCCGAGGAGAGTCTTGCCACATGTCAACACTGGGTCTGACAGAGGGCATCCAGGAGAGAGGCCCAAGCAATACGGGCCCCGAGGAGCGTCTTGCCACATGTCACCACTGGGTCTGACTGAGCGCCTCCAGGAGAGAGGCCCAAGCAAGAAGCGCCCCGAGGAGCGTCTTGCCACAGGTCAGCACTCGGTCTGACTGAGCGCCTCCAGGAGAGAGGCCCAAGCAAGACGTGCCCCGAGGAGCATCTTGCCACATGTCAACACTTGGTCTGACTGAGCGCCTCCAGGAGAGAGGCCCAAGCAAGACGCGCCCCATAGAGCGTCTGCCCACATGTGAACACTGGGTCTGACTGAGCGCCTCCAGGAGAGAAGCCCAAGCAAGACGCGCCCCGAGGAGCTTCTTGCCACATGTCAGCACTCGGTTTGACTGAGCGCTTCCAGGAGAGAGGCCCAAGCAATACGCGCCCCGAGGAGTGTCTTGCCACATGTCAATACTGGGTCTGACTGAGCGCCTCCAGGAGAGAGGCCCAAGCAAGACGCGCCCCGAGGAGCGTCTTGCCACGTGTCAACACTGGGTCTGACTTAGCGCCTCCAGAGAGAGGCCCAAGCAAGATGCGCCCCGAGGAGCGTCTTGCCACGTGTCACCACTGGGTCTGACTGAGCTCCTCCAGGAGGGAGGCCCAAGCAAGACGCGCCCCGAGGAGCGTCTTGCCACGTGTCACCACTGGGTCTGATTGAGCACCTCCAGGAGAGAGGCCCCAGCAAGACGCGCCCCGAGGAGCGTCTTGCCTTATGTCAGCACTCGGTCTGACTGAACGCCTCCAGGAGAGAGGCCCAAGCAAGACGCGCCCCGAGGAGCGTCTTGCCACATGTCACTACTCGGTCTAATTGAGCGCCTCCAGGAGAGAGGTCCAAGCAAGACGCGCCCCGAGGAGCGTCTTGCCACATGTCACTACTCGGTCTGACTGAGCGCCTCCAGGAGAGAGGCCCAAGCAAGACGTGCCCCGAGGAGCGTCTTGCCACATGTCAACAATGGGTCTGACTGAGGGCCTCCAGGAGACAAGCCCAAGCAAGACGCGCCCCGAGTAGCGTCTTGCCACATGTCAACACTGGGTCTGACTGAGGGCCTCCAGGAGAGAGGCCCAAATAAGACGCGCCCCGAGGAGCGTCTTGCCACATGTCAACAATGGGTCTGACTGAGGGCCTCCAGGAGAGAAGCCCAAGCAAGACGCGCCCCGAGGAGCGTCTTGCCACATGTCAGCACTCGGTCTCACTGAGCGCCTCCAGGAGAGAGGCCCAAGCAAGACGCGCCCCGAGGAGCGTCTTGCCACATGTCAACAATGGGTCTGACTGAGGGCCTCCAGGAGAGAAGCCCAAGCAAGACGCGCCCCGAGGAGCTTCTTGCCACATGTCAGCACTCGGTTTGACTGAGCGCTTCCAGGAGAGAGGCCCAAGCAATACGCGCCCCGAGGAGTGTCTTGCCACATGTCAATACTGGGTCTGACTGAACGCCTCCAGGAGAGAGGCCCAAGCAAGACGCGCCCCGAGGAGCGTCTTGCCACGTGTCAACACTGGGTCTGACTTAGCGCCTCCAGGAGAGAGGCCCAAGCAAGATGCGCCCCGAGGAGCGTCTTGCCACGTGTCACCACTGGGTCTGACTGAGCTCCTCCAGGAGAGAGGCCCAAGCAAGACGCACCACGAGGAGCGTCTTGCCACGTGTCACCACTGGGTCTGATTGAGCACCTCCAGGAGAGAGGCCCCAGCAAGACGCGCACCGAGGAGCGTCTTGCCTTATGTCAGCACTCGGTCTGACTGAGCGCCTCCAGGAGAGAGGCCCAAGCAAGACGCGCCCCGAGGAGCGTCTTGCCACGTGTCACCACTGGGTCTGACTGAGCTCCTCCAGGAGAGAGGCCCAAGCAAGACGCGCCCCGAGGAGCGTCTTGCCACATGTCACTACTCGGTCTAACTGAGCGCCTCCAGGAGAGAGGTCCAAGCAAGACGCGCCCCGAGGAGCGTCTTGCCACATGTCACTACTCGGTCTGACTGAGGGCCTCCAGGAGAGAAGCCCAAGCAAGACGCGCCCCGAGGAGCGTCTTGCCACATGTCAACACTGGGTCTGACTGAGGGCCTCCAGGAGAGAGGCCCAAATAAGACGCGCCCCGAGGAGCGTCTTGCCACATGTCAACAATGGGTCTGACTGAGGGCCTCCAGGAGAGAAGCCCAAGCAAGACGCGCCCCGAGGAGCGTCTTGCCACATGTCAGCACTCGGTCTGACTGAGCGCCTCCAGGAGAGAGGCCCAAGCAAGACGCGCCCCGAGGAGCGTCTTGCCACATGTCAACACTGGGTCTGACTGAGCTCCTCCAGGAGAGAGGCCCAAGCAAGACGCGCCCCGAGGAGCGTCTTGACACATTTCTCCTCTGGGTCTGACTGAGCGCCTCCAGGAGAGAGGCCCGAGGAGCGTCTTGACACATGTCACCTCTAGGTCTGACTGAGCGCCTCCAGGAGAGAGGCCCAAGCAAGACGCACCCCGAGGAGCGTCTTGTCACATGTCAACACTGGGTCTGATTGAGCGCCTCCAGGAGCGAGGCCCAAGCAAGAAACGCCCGAGGAGCGTCTTGACACATGTCAACACTGGGTCTGACTGAGTGCCTCCATGAGAGAAGCCCCAGCAAGACGCGCCCCGAGGAGCGTCTTGTCACATGTCACTACTCGGTCTGACTGAGCGCCTCCAGGAGAGAGGCCCAAGCAAGACGTGCCCGGAGGAGCGTCTTGCCACATGTCAACAATGGGTCTGACTGAGGGCCTCCAGGAGAGAAGCCCAAGCAAGAAGCGCCCCGAGTGGCGTCTTGCCACATGTCATCACTGGGTCTGACTGAGCGCCTCCAGGACAGAGGCCCAAGCAAGACACACCCCGAGGAGCGTCTTGACACATGTTAACACTGGGTCTGACTGAGGGCCTCCATGTGAGAAGCCCAAGCAAGACGCGCCCCGAGGAGAGTCTTGCCACATGTCAACACTGGGTCTGACAGAGCGCCTCCAGGAGAGAGGCCAAAGCAAGATGCGCCCCGAGGAGCGTCTTGACACATGTCAACCCTGGGTCTGACAGAGGGCCTCCATGAGAGAGGCCCAAGCAAGACGCGCCCCGAGGAGCGTCTTGCAATGTGTCACCACTGGGTCTGATTGAGCACCTCCAGGAGAGAGGCCCCAGCAAGACGCGCCGCGAGGAGCATCTTGCCTTATGTCAGCACTCGGTCTGACTGAGCGCCTCCAGGAGAGAGGCCCAAGCAAGACGCGCCCCGAGGAGCGTCTTGCCACATGTCACTACTCGGTCGACTGAGCGCCTCCAGGAGAGAGGTCCAAGCAAGACGCGCCCCGAGGAGCGTCTTGCCACATGTCACTACTCGGTCGACTGAGCGCCTCCAGGAGGGAGGTCCAAGCAAGACGCGCCCCGAGGAGCGTCTTGCCACATGCCACTACTCGGTCTGACTGAGCGCCTCCAGGAGAGAGGCCCAAGCAAGACGCGCCCCGAGGAGCGTCTTGCCACATGTCAACACTGGGTCTGACTGAGCGCCTCCAGGAGAGAGGTCCAAGCAAGACACGCCCCGAGGAGCGTCTTGCCACATGTCACTACTCGGTCGACTGAGCGCCTCCAGGAGGGAGGTCCAAGCAAGACGCGCCCCGAGGAGCGTCTTGCCACATGCCACTACTCGGTCTGACTGAGCGCCTCCAGGAGAGAGATCCAAGCAAGACGTGCCCATAGGAGCGTCTTGCCACATGTCAACACTGGGTCTGACTGAGGGCCCCCAGGAGAGAGGCCCAAATAAGACGCGCCCAGAGGAGCGTCTTGCCACATGTAAACACTGGGTCTGACTGAGGGCCTCCAGGAGAGAAGCCCAAGCAAGATGCGCCCCGAGGAGCGTCTTGCCACATGTCAGCACTCGGTCTGACTGAGCGCCTCCAGGAGATAGGCCCAAGCAAGACGCGCCCCGAGGAGCGTCTTGTCACATGTCAATTCTCGGTCTGACTGAGCGCCTCCAGGAGAGAGGCCCAAGCAAGACGTGTCCCGAGGAGCGTCTTGCCACATGTCAACACTGGGTCTGACTGAGGGCCTCCAGGAGAGAAGCCCAAGCAAGAAGCGCCGCGAGGAGCGTCTTGCCACATGTCAACACTGGGTCTGACTGAGCGCCTCCAGGAGAGAGGCCCAAGCAAGACACGCCCCGAGGAGCGTCTTGACACATGTCAACACTGGGTCTGACTGAGGGCCTCCATGAGAGAAGCCCAAGCAATACGCGCCCCGAGGAGCGTCTTGCCACATGTCACCACTGGGTCTGACTGAGCGCCTCCAGGAGAGAGGCCCAAGCAAGAAGCGCCCCGAGGAGCGTCTTGCCACATGTCAGCACTTGGTCTGACTGAGCGCCTCCAGGAGAGAGGCCCAAGCAAGACGTGCCCCGAGAAGCGTCTTGCCACATGTCAACACTGGATCTGACTGAGCGCCTCCAGGAGAGAGGCCAAGCAAGAGGCGCCCCGAGGAGCATCTTGCCACATGTGAACACTGGGTCTGACTGAGCGCCTCCGGAAGAGAGGCCCAAGCAAGACGCGCCCGGAGGAGCGTCTTGCCACATGTCAGCACTCGGTCTGACTGAGCGCCTCCAGGAGAGAGGCCCAAGCAAGATGCGCCCCGAGGAGCATCTTGACACATGTCTCCTCTGCGTCTGACTGAGCGCCTCCAGGAGAGAGGCCCAAGCAAGACGTGCCCCGAGGAGCGTCTTGCCACATGTCAACACTGGGTATGACTGAGTGGCTCCATGAGAGAAGCCCCAGCAAGACGGGCCCCGAGGAGCATCTTGCCACATGTCAACACTGGGTCTGACTGAGAACCTCCAGGAGAGAGTCCCAAGCAAGACGCGCCCCGAGGAGCGTCTTGCCACATGTCAACACTGGGTCTGACTGAGCGCCTCCAGGAGAGAGGCCCAAGCAAGACGCGCCCCGAGGAGCGTCTTGTCACATGTCACTACTCGGTCTGACTGAGCGCCTCCAGGAGAGAGGCCCAAGCAAGACGCGCCCCGAGGAGAGTCTTGCCACATGTCAACACTGGGTCTGACAGAGGGCATCCAGGAGAGAGGCCCAAGCAATACGCGCCCCGAGGAGCTTCTTGCCACATGTCACCACTGGGTCTGACTGAGCGCCTCCAGGAGAGAGGCCCAAGCAAGAAGCGCCCCGAGGACCGTCTTGCCACGTGTCAACACTGGGTCTGATTGAGGGCCTTCTGGAGAGAGGCCCAAGCAAGACGCGCCCCGAGGAGCGTCTTGCCACATGTCAACAATGGGTCTGACTGAGGGCCTCCAGGAGAGAAGCCAAAGCAAGATGCGCCCCGAGGAGCTTCTTGCCACATGTCAGCACTCGGTTTGACTGAGCGCTTCCAGGAGAGAGGCCCAAGCAATACGCGCCCCGAGGAGTGTCTTGCCACATGTCAACACTGGGTCTGACTGAGCGCCTCCAGGAGAGAGGCCCAAGCAAGACGCGCCCCGAGGAGCGTCTTGCCACGTGTCAACACTGGGTCTGACTTAGCGCCTCCAGGAGAGAGGCCCAAGTAAGACGCGCCCCGAGGAGCGTCTTGCCACATGTCAGCACTTCGGTCTGACTGAGCGCCTCCAGGAGAGAGGCCCAAGCAAGATGCGCCCCGAGGAGCGTCTTGCCACATGTCAACACTGGGTCTGACTGAGCTCCTCCAGGAGAGAGGCCCAAGCAAGACGCGCCCCGAGGAGAGTCTTGCCACATGTCAGCACTCGGTCTGACTGAGCTTCTCCAGGAGAGAGGCCCAAGCAAGACGCGCCCCGAGGAGCGTCTTGACACATTTCTCCTCTGCGTCTGACTGAGCGCCTCCAGGAGAGAGGCCCAAGCAAGACGCGCCCCGAGGAGCGTCTTGCCACATGTCAACACTGGGTCTGACTGAGCGCCTCCAGGAGAGAGGCCCGAGGAGCGTCTTGACACATGTCACCTCTGGGTCTTACTGAGCACCTCCAGGAGAGAGGCCCAAGCAAGATGCGCCCCGAGGAGCGTCTTGTCGCATGTCAACACTGGGTCTGACTGAGCGCCTCCAGGAGCGAAGCCCAAGCAAGAAACGCCCGAGGAGCGTCTTGACACATGTCAACACTGGGTCTGACTGAGTGCCTCCAGGAGAGAGGTCCAAGCAACACGCGCCCCGAGGAACGTCTTGCCACATGTCAACACTGGGTCTGATTGAGGGCCTTCTGGAGAGAGGCCCAAGCAAGACGCGCCCCGAGGAGCGTCTTGCCACATGTCAACAATGGGTCTGACTGAGGGCCTCCAGGAGAGAAGCCCAAGCAAGATGCTCCCCGAGGAGCTTCTTGCCACATGTCAGCACTCGGTTTGACTGAGCGCCTCCAGGAGAGAGGCCCAAGTAAGACGCGCCCCGAGGAGCGTCTTGCCACATGTCAGCACTTCGGTCTGACTGAGCGCCTCCAGGAGAGAGGCCCAAGCAAGATGCGCCCTGAGGAGCGTCTTGCCACATGTCAACACTGGGTCTGACTGAGCTCCTCCAGGAGAGAGGCCCAAGCAAGACGCGCCCCGAGGAGAGTCTTGCCACATGTCAGCACTCGGTCTGACTGAGCTTCTCCAGGAGAGAGGCCCAAGCAAGACGCGCCCCGAGGAGCGTCTTGACACATTTCTCCTCTGCGTCTGACTGAGCGCCTCCAGGAGAGAGGCCCAAGCAAGACGCGCCCCGAGGAGCGTCTTGCCACATGTCAACACTGGGTCTGACTGAGCGCCTCCAGGAGAGAGGCCCGAGGAGCGTCTTGACACATGTCACCTCTGGGTCTGACTGAGCGACTCCAGGAGAGAGGCCCAAGCAAGACGCGCCCCGAGGAGCGTCTTGTAACATGTCAACACTGGGTCTGACTGAGCGCCTCCAGGAGCGAGGCCCAAGCAAGAAACGCCCGAGGAGCGTCTTGACACATGTCAACACTGGGTCTGACTGAGCGCCTCCAGGAGAGAGGTCCAAGCAATACGCGCCCCGAGGAATTCTTGCCACATGTCAACACTGGGTCTGACTGAGTGCCTCCATGAGAGAAGCGCCAGCAAGACACGCCCCGAGGAGCGTCTTGTCACATGTCACTACTCGGTCTGACTGAGCGTCTCCAGGAGAGAGGCCCAAGCAAGACGTACCCCGAGGAGCGTCTTGCCACATGTCAACAATGGGTCTGACTGAGGGCCTCCAGGAGAGAAGCCCAAGCAAGAAGCGCCCCGAGGAGCGTCTTGCCACATGTCATCACTGGGTCTGACTGAGCGCCTCCAGGAGAGAGGCCCAAGCAAGACACGCCCCGAGGAGCGTCTTGACACATGTTAACACTGGGTCTGACTGAGGGCCTCCATGTGAGAAGCCCAAGCAAGACGCGCCCCGAGGAGAGTCTTGCCACATGTCAACACTGGGTCTGACAGAGGGCATCCAGGAGAGAGGCCCAAGCAATACGAGCCCCGAGGAGCGTCTTGCCACATGTCAACAATGGGTCTGACTGAGGGCCTCCAGGAGAGAAGGCCAAGGAAGACGCGCCCCGAGGAGCTTCGTGCCACATGTCAGCACTCGGTCTGACTGAGCGCCTCCAGGAGAGAGGCCAAAGCAAGATGCGCTCCGAGGAGCGTCGTGACACATGTCAACACTGGGTCTGACAGAGGGCCTCCATGAGAGAGGCCCAAGCAAGACGCACCCCGAGGAGCGTCTTGCAACGTGTCACCACTGGGTCTGATTGAGCACCTCCAGGAGATAGGCCCCAGCAAGACGCGCCGCGAGGAGCATCTTGCCTTATGTCAGCACTCGGTCTGACTGAGCGCCTCCAGGAGAGAGGCCCAAGCAAGACGTGCCCCGAGGAGCGTCTTGCCACATGTCAACACTGGGTCTGACTGAGCGCCTCCAGGAGAGAGGTCCAAGCAAGACACGCCCCGAGGAGCGTCTTGCCACATGTCACTACTCGGTCTGACTGAGCGCCTCCAGGAGGGAGGTCCAAGCAAGACGCGCCCCGAGGAGCGTCTTGCCACATGCCACTACTCGGTCTGACTGAGCGCCTCCAGGAGAGAGGCCCAAGCAAGACGTGCCCAGAGGAGCGTCTTGCCACATGTCAAAAATGGGTCTGACTGAGGGCCTCCAGGAGAGAAGCCCAAGCAAGACGCGCCCTGAGGAGCGTCTTGCCACATGTCAACACTGGGTCTGACTGAGGGCCCCCAGGAGAGAGGCCCAAATAAGACGTGCCCCGAGGAGCGTCTTGCCACATGTCAACACTGAGTCTGACTGAGGGCCTTCTGGAGAGAAGCCCAAGCAAGATGCGCCCCGAGGAGCGTCTTGCCACATGTCAGCACTCGGTCTGACTGAGCGCCTCCAGGAGAGAGGCCCAAGCAAGACGCGCCCCGAGGAGCGTCTTGCCACATGTGAACACTGGGTCTGACTGAGCGCCTCCAGGAGAGAGGCCCAAGCAAGACGCGCCCCGAGGAGCGTCTTGCCACATGTGAACACTGGGTCTGACTGAGCGCCTCCAGGAGAGAGGCCCAAGCAAGACGCGCCCCGAGGAGCGTCTTGACACATGTCTCCTCTGGGTCTGACTGAGCGCCTCCAGGAGAGAGGCCCAAGCAAGACGTGCCCCGAGGAGCATCTTGCCACATGTCAACACTCGGTCTGACTGAGCGCCTCCAGGAGAGAGGCCCAAGCAAGATGCGCCCCGAGGAGCGTCTTGCCACATGTCAACACTGGGTCTGACTGAGCGCCTCCAGGAGAGAGGCCCAAGCAAGACGTTCCCCGAGGAGCGTCTTGACACATTTCTCCTCTGGGTCTGACTGAGCGCCTCCAGGAGAGAGGCCCAAGCAAGACGTTCCCCGAGGAGCGTCTTTCCACATGTCAACACTGGGTCTGACTGAGCGCCTCCAGGAGAGAGGCCCAAGCAAGACGTTCCCCGAGGAGCGTCTTGCCACATGTCAACACTGGGTCTGACTGAGCGCCTCCAGGAGAGAGGCCCAAGCAAGACGCGCCCCGAAGAGAGTCTTGCCACATGTCAGCACTCGGTCTGACTGAGCGCCTCCAGGAGAGAGGCCCAAGCAAGACGCGCCCCGAGGAGCGTCTTGACACATTTCTCCTCTGGGTCTGACTGAGCGCCTCCAGGAGAGAGGCCCAAGCAAGGCGTTCCCCGAGGAGCGTCTTTCCACATGTCAACACTGGGTCTGACTGAGCGCCTCCAGGAGAGAGGCCCAAATAAGACGCGCCCTGAGGAGCGTCTTGCCACATATCAACAATGGGTCTGACTGAGGGCCTCCAGGAGAGAAGCCCAAGCAAGACACGCCCCGAGGAGCGTCTTGCCACATGTCAGCACTCGGTCTGACTGAGCTCCTCCAGGAGAGAGGCCCAAGCAAGACGCGCCCCGAGGAGCGTCTTGCCACATGTCAACACTGGGTCTGACTGAGCTCCTCCAGGAGAGAGGCCCAAGCAAGACGCGCCCCGAGGAGAGTCTTGCCACATGTCAGCACTCGGTCTGACTGAGCGCCTCCAGGAGAGAGGCCCAAGCAAGACGCGCCCCGAGGAGCGTCTTGACACATTTCTCCTCTTCGTCTCACTGAGCGCCTCCAGGAGAGAGGCCCAAGCAAGACGCGCCCCGAGGAGCGTCTTGCCACATGTGAACACTGGGTCTGACTGAGCATCCTCCAGGAGAGAGGCCCAAGCAAGACGCGCCCGGAGGAGCGTCTTGCCACATGTCAGCACTCGGTCTGACTGAGCGCCTCGAGGAGAGAGGCCCAAGCAAGATGCGCCCCGAGGAGCATCTTGACACATGTCTCCTCTGGGTCTGACTGAGCGCCTCCAGGAGAGAGGCCCAAGCAAGACGTGCCCCGAGGAGCGTCTTGCCACATGTCAACACTGGGTCTGACTGAGTGCCTCCATGAGAGAAGCCCCAGCAAGACGCGCCCCGAGGAGCATCTTGCCACATGTCAACACTGGGTCTGACTGAGAACCTCCCGGAGAGAGGCCCAAGCAAGACGCGCCCCGAGGAGCTTCTTGCCACATGTCAACACTGGGTCTGACTGAGCGCCTCCAGGAGAGAGGCACAAGCAAGAGCGCCCCGAGGAGCGTCTTGTCACATGTCACTACTCGGTCTGACTGAGTGCCTCCAGGAGAGAGGCCCAAGCAAGACGTGCCCCGAGGAGCGTCTTGCCACATGTCAACACTGGGTCTGACTGAGCGCCTCCAGGAGAGAGGTCCAAGCAAGACACGCCCCGAGGAGCGTCTTGCCACATGTCACTACTCGGTCTGACTGAGCGCCTCCAGGAGGGAGGTCCAAGCAAGACGCGCCCCGAGGAGCGTCTTGCCACATGCCACCACTCGGTCTGACTGAGCGCCTCCAGGAGAGAGGCCCAAGCAAGACGTGCCCAGAGGAGCGTCTTGCCACATGTCAAAAATGGGTCTGACTGAGGGCCTCCAGGAGAGAAGCCCAAGCAAGACGCGCCCTGAGGAGCGTCTTGCCACATGTCAACACTGGGTCTGACTGAGGGCCCCCAGGAGAGAGGCCCAAATAAGACGTGCCCCGAGGAGCGTCTTGCCACATGTCAACACTGAGTCTGACTGAGGGCCTCCAGGAGAGAAGCCCAAGCAAGATGCGCCCCGAGGAGCGTCTTGCCACATGTCAGCACTCGGTCTGACTGAGCGCCTCCAGGAGAGAGGCCCAAGCAAGACGCGCCCCGAGGAGCGTCTTGCCACAGGTGAACACTGGGTCTGACTGAGCGCCTCCAGGAGAGAGGCCCAAGCAAGACGCGCCCCGAGGAGCGTCTTGACACATTTCTCCTCTGGGTCTGACTGAGCGCCTCCAGGAGAGAGGCCCAAGCAAGACGTTCCCCGAGGAGCGTCTTTCCACATGTCAACACTGGGTCTGACTGAGCGCCTCCAGGAGAGAGGCCCAAATAAGACGCGCCCTGAGGAGCGTCTTGCCACATATCAACAATGGGTCTGACTGAGGGCCTCCAGGAGAGAAGCCCAAGCAAGACACGCCCCGAGGAGCGTCTTGCCACATGTCAGCACTCGGTCTGACTGAGCTCCTCCAGGAGAGAGGCCCAAGCAAGACGCGCCCCGAGGAGCGTCTTGCCACATGTCAACACTGGGTCTGACTGAGCTCCTCCAGGAGAGAGGCCCAAGCAAGACGCGCCCCGAGGAGAGTCTTGCCACATGTCAGCACTCGGTCTGACTGAGCGCCTCCAGGAGAGAGGCCCAAGCAAGACGCGCCCCGAGGAGCGTCTTGACACATTTCTCCTCTTCGTCTCACTGAGCGCCTCCAGGAGAGAGGCCCAAGCAAGACGCGCCCCGAGGAGCGTCTTGCCACATGTGAACACTGGGTCTGACTGAGCATCCTCCAGGAGAGAGGCCCAAGCAAGACGCGCCCGGAGGAGCGTCTTGCCACATGTCAGCACTCGGTCTGACTGAGCGCCTCGAGGAGAGAGGCCCAAGCAAGATGCGCCCCGAGGAGCATCTTGACACATGTCTCCTCTGGGTCTGACTGAGCGCCTCCAGGAGAGAGGCCCAAGCAAGACGTGCCCCGAGGAGCGTCTTGCCACATGTCAACACTGGGTCTGACTGAGTGCCTCCATGAGAGAAGCCCCAGCAAGACGCGCCCCGAGGAGCATCTTGCCACATGTCAACACTGGGTCTGACTGAGAACCTCCCGGAGAGAGGCCCAAGCAAGACGCGCCCCGAGGAGCTTCTTGCCACATGTCAACACTGGGTCTGACTGAGCGCCTCCAGGAGAGAGGCACAAGCAAGAGCGCCCCGAGGAGCGTCTTGTCACATGTCACTACTCGGTCTGACTGAGCGCCTCCAGGAGAGAGGCCCAAGCAAGACGTGCCCCGAGGAGCGTCTTGCCACATGTCAACACTGGGTCTGACTGAGCGCCTCCAGGAGAGAGGTCCAAGCAAGACACGCCCCGAGGAGCGTCTTGCCACATGTCACTACTCGGTCTGACTGAGCGCCTCCAGGAGGGAGGTCCAAGCAAGACGCGCCCCGAGGAGCGTCTTGCCACATGCCACCACTCGGTCTGACTGAGCGCCTCCAGGAGAGAGGCCCAAGCAAGACGTGCCCAGAGGAGCGTCTTGCCACATGTCAAAAATGGGTCTGACTGAGGGCCTCCAGGAGAGAAGCCCAAGCAAGACGCGCCCTGAGGAGCGTCTTGCCACATGTCAACACTGGGTCTGACTGAGGGCCCCCAGGAGAGAGGCCCAAATAAGACGTGCCCCGAGGAGCGTCTTGCCACATGTCAACACTGAGTCTGACTGAGGGCCTCCAGGAGAGAAGCCCAAGCAAGATGCGCCCCGAGGAGCGTCTTGCCACATGTCAGCACTCGGTCTGACTGAGCGCCTCCAGGAGAGAGGCCCAAGCAAGACGCGCCCCGAGGAGCGTCTTGCCACAGGTGAACACTGGGTCTGACTGAGCGCCTCCAGGAGAGAGGCCCAAGCAAGACGCGCCCCGAGGAGCGTCTTGCCACATGTGAACACTGGGTCTGACTGAGCGCCTCCAGGAGAGAGGCCCAAGCAAGACGCGCCCGGAGGAGCGTCTTGCCACATGTCAGCACTCGGTCTGACTGAGCGCCTCCAGGAGAGAGGCCCAAGCAAGACGCGCCCCGAGGAGCGTCTTGACACATGTCTCCTCTGGGTCTGACTGAGCGCCTCCAGGAGAGAGGCCCAAGCAAGACGTGCCCCGAGGAGCATCTTGCCACATGTCAACACTCGGTCTGACTGAGCGCCTCCAGGAGAGAGGCCCAAGCAAGACGCGCCCCGAGGAGCGTCTTGCCACATGTCAACACTGGGTCTGACTGAGCGCCTCCAGGAGAGAGGCCCAAGCAAGACGCGCCCCGAAGAGAGTCTTGCCACATGTCAGCACTCGGTCTGACTGAGCGCCTCCAGGAGAGAGGCCCAAGCAAGACGCGCCCCGAGGAGCGTCTTGACACATTTCTCCTCTGGGTCTGACTGAGCGCCTCCAGGAGAGAGGCCCAAGCAAGACGTTCCCCGAGGAGTGTCTTTCCACATGTCAACACTGGGTCTGACTGAGCGCCTCCAGGAGAGAGGCCCAAATAAGACGCGCCCTGAGGAGCGTCTTGCCACATATCAACAATGGGTCTGACTGAGGGCCTCCAGGAGAGAAGCCCAAGCAAGACACGCCCCGAGGAGCGTCTTGCCACATGTCAGCACTCGGTCTGACTGAGCTCCTCCAGGAGAGAGGCCCAAGCAAGACGCGCCCCGAGGAGCGTCTTGCCACATGTCAACACTGGGTCTGACTGAGCTCCTCCAGGAGAGAGGCCCAAGCAAGACGCGCCCCGAGGAGAGTCTTGCCACATGTCAGCACTCGGTCTGACTGAGCGCCTCCAGGAGAGAGGCCCAAGCAAGACGCGCCCCGAGGAGCGTCTTGACACATTTCTCCTCTGGGTCTCACTGAGCGCCTCCAGGAGAGAGGCCCAAGCAAGATGCGCCCCGAGGAGCGTCTTGCCACATGTGAACACTGGGTCTGACTGAGCGCCTCCAGGAGAGAGGCCCAAGCAAGACGCGCCCGGAGGAGCGTCTTGACACATGTCAGCACTCGGTCTGACTGAGCGCATCCAGGAGAGAGGCCCAAGCAAGATGCGCCCCGAGGAGCATCTTGACACATGTCTCCTCTGGGTCTGACTGAGCGCCTCCAGGAGAGAGGCCCAAGCAAGACGTGCCCCGAGGAGCGTCTTGCCACATGTCAACACTGGGTCTGACTGAGTGCCTCCATGAGAGAAGCCCCAGCAAGACGCGCCCCGAGGAGCATCTTGCCACATGTCAACACTGGGTCTGACTGAGAACCTCCCGGAGAGAGGCCCAAGCAAGACGCGCCCCGAGGAGCGTCTTGCCACATGTCAACACTGGGTCTGACTGAGCGCCTCCAGGAGAGAGGCACAAGCAAGAGCGCCCCGAGGAGCGTCTTGTCACATGTCACTACTCGGTCTGACTGAGCGCCTCCAGGAGAGAGGCCCAAGCAAGACGTGCCCCGAGGAGCGTCTTGCCACATGTCAACACTGGGTCTGACTGAGGGCCTCCATGAGAGAAGCCCAAGCAAGACGCGCCCCGAGGAGAGTCTTGCCACATGTCAACACTGGGTCTGACAGAGGGCATTCAGGAGAGAGGCCCAAGCAATACGCGCCCCGAGGAGCGTCTTGCCACATGTCACCACTGGGTCTGACTGAGCACCTCCAGGAGAGAGGCCCAAGCAAGAAGCGCCCCGAGGAGCGTCTTGCCACGTGTCAACACTGGGTCTGATTGAGGGCCTTCTGGAGAGAGGCCCAAGCAAGACGCGCCCCGAGGAGCGTCTTGCCACATGTCAACAATGGGTCTGACTGACGGCCTCTTGGAGAGAAGCCCAAGCAATACGCGCCCCGAGGAGCTTCTTGCCACATGTCAGCACTCGGTTTGACTGAGCGCTTCCAGGAGAGAGGCCCAAGCAATACGCGCCCCGAGGAGTGTCTTGCCACATGTCAATACTGGGTCTGACTGAGCGCCTCCAGGAGAGTGGCCCAAGCAAGACGCGCCCCGAGGAGCGTCTTGCCACGTGTCAACACTGGGTCTGACTTAGCGCCTCCAGGAGAGAGGCCCAAGCAAGATGCACCCCGAGGAGCGTCTTGCCACGTGTCACCACTGGGTCTGACTGAGCTCCTCCAGGAGAGAGGCCCAAGCAAGACGCGCCCCGAGGAGCGTCTTGCCACGTGTCACCACTGGGTCTGATTGAGCACCTCCAGGAGAGAGGCCCCAGCAAGACACGCACCGAGGAGCGTCTTGCCTTATGTCAGCACTCGGTCTGACTGAGCGCCTCCAGGAGAGAGGCCCAAGCAAGACGCGCCCCGAGGAGCGTCTTGCCACGTGTCACCACTGGGTCTGACTGAGCTCCTCCAGGAGAGAGGCCCAAGCAAGACGCGCCCCGAGGAGCGTCTTGCCACATGTCACTACTCGGTCTGACTGAGGGCCTCCAGGAGAGAAGCCCAAGCAAGACGCGCCCCGAGGAGCGTCTTGCCACATGTCAACACTGGGTCTGACTGAGGGCCTCCAGGAGAGAGGCCCAAATAAGACGCGCCCCGAGGAGCGTCTTGCCACATGTCAGCACTCGGTCTGACTGAGCGCCTCCAGGAGAGAGGCCCAAGCAAGACGCGCCCCGAGGAGCGTCTTGCCACATGTCAACACTGGGTCTGACTGAGCTCCTCCAGGAGAGAGGCCCAAGCAAGACGCGCCCCGAGGAGAGTCTTGCCACATGTCAGCACTCGGTCTGACTGAGCGCCTCCAGGAGAGAGGCCCAAGCAAGACGCGCCCCGAGGAGCGTCTTGACACCTTTCTCCTCTGGGTCTGACTGAGCGCCTCCAGGAGAGAGGCCCAAGCAAGATGCGCCCAGAGGAGCGTCTTGCCACATGTCAACACTGGGTCTGACTGAGCGCCTCCAGGAGAGAGGCCCGAGGAGCGTCTTGACACATGTCACCTCTGGGTCTGACTGAGCGCCTCCAGGAGAGAGGCCCAAGCAAGACGCGCCCCGAGGAGCGTCTTGTCACATGTCAACACTGGGTCTGACTGAGCGCCTCCAGGAGCGAGGCCCAAGCAAGAAACGCCCGAGGAGCGTCTTGACACATGTCAACACTGGGTCTGACTGAGTGCCTCCATGAGAGAAGCCCCAGCAAGACGCGCCCCGAGGAGCGTCTAGTCACATGTCACTACTCGGTCTGACTGAGCGCCTCCAGGAGAGAGGCCCAAGCAAGACGTGCCCCGAGGAGCGTCTTGCCACATGTCAAAAATGTGTCTGACTGAGGGCCTCCAGGACAGAAGCCCAAGCAAGAAGCGCCCCGAGGAGCGTCTTGCCACATGTCATCACTGGGTCTGACTGAGCGCCTCCAGGAGAGAGGCCCAAGCAAGACACGCCCCGAGGAGCGTCTTGACACATGTTAACACTGGGTCTGACTGAGGGCCTCCATGTGAGAAGCCCAATCAAGACGCGCCCCGAGGAGAGTCTTGCCACATGTCAACACTGGGTCTGACAGAGGGCATCCAGGAGAGAGGCCCAAGCAATACGCGCCCCGAGGAGCGTCTTGCCACATGTCAACAATGGGTCTGACTGAGGGCCTCCAGGAGAGAAGCCCAAGGAAGACGCGCCCCGAGGAGCTTCTTGCCACATGTCAGCACTCGGTCTGACTGAGCGCCTCCAGGAGAGAGGCCCAAGCAAGACGTGCCCAGAGGAGCGTCTTGCCACATGTCAACAATGGGTCTGACTGAGGGCCTCTAGGAGAGAAGCCCGAGCAGGACGCGCCCTGAGGAGCGTCTTGCCACATGTCAACACTGGGTCTGACTGAGGGCCCCCAGGAGAGAGGCCCAAATAAGACGCGCCCCGAGGAGCGTCTTGCCACATGTCAACACTGAGTCTGACTGAGGGCCTCCAGGAGAGAAGCCCAAGCAAGATGCGCCCCGAGGAGCGTCTTGCCACATGTCAGCACTGGGTCTGACTGAGCGCCTCCAGGAGAGAGGCCCAAGCAAGACGCGCCCCGAGGAGCGTCTTGCCACATGTGAACACTGGGTCTGACTGAGCGCCTCCAGGAGAGAGGCCCAAGCAAGACGCGCCCCGAGGAGCGTCTTGCCACATGTGAACACTGGGTCTGACTGAGCGCCTCCAGGAGAGAGGCCCAAGCAAGACGCGCCCGGAGGAGCGTCTTGCCACATGTCAGCACTCGGTCTGACTGAGCGCCTCCAGGAGAGAGGCCCAAGCAAGACGCGCCCCGAGGAGCGTCTTGACACATGTCTCCTCTGGGTCTGACTGAGCGCCTCCAGGAGAGAGGCCCAAGCAAGACGTGTCCCGAGGAGCATCTTGCCACATGTCAACACTCGGTCTGACTGAGCGCCTCCAGGAGAGAGGCCCAAGCAAGACGCGCCCCGAGGAGCGTCTTGCCACATATCAACAATGGGTCTGACTGAGGGCCTCCAGGAGAGAAGCCCAAGCAAGAAGCGCCCCGAGGAGCGTCTTGCCACATGTCAGCACTCGGTCTGACTGAGCTCCTCCAGGAGAGAGACCCAAGCAAGACGCGCCCCGAGGAGCGTCTTGCCACATGTCAACACTGGGTCTGACTGAGCTCCTCCAGGAGAGAGGCCCAAGCAAGACGCGCCCCGAGGAGAGTCTTGCCACATGTCAGCACTCGGTCTGACTGAGCGCCTCCAGGAGAGAGGCCCAAGCAAGACGCGCCCCGAGGAGCGTCTTGACACATTTCTCCTCTGGGTCTGACTGAGCGCCTCCAGGAGAGAGGCCCAAGCAAGACGCGCCCCGAGGAGCGTCTTGCCACATGTGAACACTGGGTCTGACTGAGCGCCTCCAGGAGAGAGGCCCAAGCAAGACGCGCCCGGAGGAGCGTCTTGCCACATGTCAGCACTCGGTCTGACTGAGCGCCTCCAGGAGAGAGGCCCAAGCAAGATGCGCCCCGAGGAGCATCTTGACACATTTCTCCTCTGGGTCTGACTGAGCGCCTCCATTAGAGAGGCCCAAGCAAGACGTGCCCCGAGGAGCGTCTTTCCACATGTCAACACTGGGTCTGACTGAGTGCCTCCATGAGAGAAGCCCCAGCAAGACGCGCCCCGAGGAGCATCTTGCCACATGTCAACACTGGGTCTGACTGAGAACCTCCCGGAGAGAGGCCCAAGCAAGACGCGCCCCGAGGAGCATCTTGCCACATGTCAACACTGGGTCTGACTGAGCGCCTCCAGGAGAGAGGCACAAGCAAGACGCGCCCCGAGGAGCGTCTTGTCACATGTTACTACTCGGTCTGACTGAGCGCCTCCAGGAGAGAGGCGCAAGCAAGACGTGCCCCGAGGAGCGTCTTGCCACATGTCAACACTGAGTCTGACTGAGGGCCTCCATGAGAGAAGCCCAAGCAAGACGCGCCCCGAGGAGAGTCTTGCCACATGTCAACACTGGGTCTGACAGAGGGCATCCAGGAGAGAGGCCCAAGCAATACGCGCCCCGAGGAGCGTCTTGCCACATGTCACCACTGGGTCTGATTGAGGGCCTTCTGGAGAGAGGCCCAAGCAAGATGCGCCCCGAGGAGCGTCTTGCCACATGTCAACAATGGGTCTGACTGAGGGCCTCCAGGAGAGAAGCCCAAGCAAGACGCGCCCCGAGGAGCTTCTTGCCACATGTCAGCACTCGGTCTGACTGAGCGCCTCCAGGAGAGAGGCCCAAGCAATACGCGCCCCGAGGTGTGTCTTGCCACATGTCAATACTGGGTCTGACTGAGCACCTCCAGGAGAGTGGCCCAAGCAAGACGCGCCATGAGGAGCGTCTTGCCACGTGTCAACACTGGGTCTGACTTAGCGCCTCCAGGAGAGAGGCCCAAGCAAGATGCGCCCCGAGGAGCGTCTTGCCACGTGTCACCACTGGGTCTGACTGAGCTCCTCCAGGAGAGAGGCCCCAGCAAGACGCGCACCGAGGAGCGTCTTGCCTTATGTCAGCACTCGGTCTGACTGAGCGCCTCCAGGAGAGAGGCCCAAGCAAGACGCGCCCCGAGGAGCGTCTTGCCACGTGTCACCACTGGGTCTGACTGAGCTCCTCCAGGAGAGAGGCCCAAGCAAGACGCGCCCCGAGGAGCGTCTTGCCACATGTCACTACTCGGTCTAACTGAGCGCCTCCAGGAGAGAGGTCCAACCAAGACGCGCCCCGAGGAGCGTCTTGCCACATGTCACTACTCGGTCTGACTGAGGGCCTCCAGGAGAGAAGCCCAAGCAAGACGCGCCCCGAGGAGCGTCTTGCCACATGTCAACACTGGGTCTGACTGAGGGCCTCCAGGAGAGAGGCCCAAATAAGACGCGCCCCGAGGAGCGTCTTGCCACATGTCAGCACTCGGTCTGACTGAGCGCCTCCAGGAGAGAGGCCCAAGCAAGACGCGCCCCGAGGAGCGTCTTGCCACATGTTAACACTGGGTCTGACTGAGCTCCTCCAGGAGAGAGGCCCAAGCAAGACGCGCCCCGAGGAGAGTCTTGCCACATGTCAGCACTCGGTCTGACTGAGCGCCTCCAGGAGAGAGGCCCAAGCAAGACGCGCCCCGAGGAGCGTCTTGACACCTTTCTCCTCTGGGTCTGACTGAGCGCCTCCAGGAGAGAGGCCCAAGCAAGATGCGCCCAGAGGAGCGTCTTGCGACATGTCAATACTGGGTCTGACTGAGCGCCTCCAGGAGAGAGGCCCGAGGAGCGTCTTGACACATGTCACCTCTGGGTCTGACTGAGCGCCTCCAGGAGAGAGGCCCAAGCAAGACGCGCCCCGAGGAGCGTCTTGTCACATGTCAACACTGGGTCTGACTGAGCGCCTCCAGGAGCGAGGCCCAAGCAAGTAACGCCCGAGGAGCGTCTTGACACATGTCAACACTGGGTCTGACTGAGTGCCTCCATGAGAGAAGCCCCAGCAAGACGCGCCCCGAGGAGCGTCTAGTCACATGTCACTACTCGGTCTGACTGAGCGCCTCCAGGAGAGAGGCCCAAGCAAGACGTGCCCCGAGGAGCGTCTTGCCACATGTCAACAATGGGTCTGACTGAGGGCCTCCAGGAGAGAAGCCCAAGCAAGAAGTGCCCCGAGGAGCGTCTTGCCACATGTCATCACTGGGTCTGACTGAGCGCCTCCAGGAGAGAGGCCCAAGCAAGACACGCCCCGAGGAGCGTCTTGACACATGTTAACACTGGGTCTGACTGAGGGCCTCCATGTGAGAAGCCCAAGCAAGACGCGCCCCGAGGAGAGTCTTGCCACATGTCAACACTGGGTCTGACAGAGGGCATCCAGGAGAGAGGCCCAAGCAATACGCGCCCCGAGGAGCGTCTTGCCACATGTCAACAATGGGTCTGACTGAGGGCCTCCAGGAGAGAAGCCCAAGGAAGACGCGCCCCGAGGAGCGTCTTGCCACATGTCAACACTGGGTCTGCCTGAGGGCCTCCAGGAGAGAGGCCCAAATAAGACGCGCCCCGAGGAGCGTCTTGCCATATGTCAGCACTCGGTCTGACTGAGCGCCTCCAGGAGAGAGGCCCAAGCAAGACGCGCCCCGAGGAGCGTCTTGCCACATGTCAACACTGGGTCTGACTGAGCTCCTCCAGGAGAGAGGCCCAAGCAAGACGCGCCCCGAGGAGAGTCTTGCCACATGTCAGCACTCGGTCTGACTGAGCGCCTCCAGGAGAGAGGCCCAAGCAAGACGCGCCCCGAGGAGCGTCTTGCCACATGTGAACACTGGGTCTGACTGAGCGCCTCCAGGAGAGAGGCCCAAGCAAGACGCGCCCGGAGGAGCGTCTTGCCACATGTCAGCACTCGGTCTGACTGAGCGCCTCCAGGAGAGAGGCCCAAGCAAGACGCGCCCCGAGGAGCGTCTTGCCACATATCAACAATGGGTCTGACTGAGGGCCTCCAGGAGAGAAGCCCAAGCAAGAAGCGCCCCGAGGAGCGTCTTGCCACATGTCAGCACTCGGTCTGACTGAGCTCCTCCAGGAGAGAGACCCAAGCAAGACGCGCCCCGAGGAGCGTCTTGCCACATGTCAACACTGGGTCTGACTGAGCTCCTCCAGGAGAGAGGCCCAAGCAAGACGCGCCCCGAGGAGAGTCTTGCCACATGTCAGCACTCGGTCTGACTGAGCGCCTCCAGGAGAGAGGCCCAAGCAAGACGCGCCCCGAGGAGCGTCTTGACACATTTCTCCTCTGGGTCTGACTGAGCGCCTCCAGGAGAGAGGCCCAAGCAAGACGCGCCCCGAGGAGCGTCTTGCCACATGTGAACACTGGGTCTGACTGAGCGCCTCCAGGAGAGAGGCCCAAGCAAGACGCGCCCGGAGGAGCGTCTTGCCACATGTCAGCACTCGGTCTGACTGAGCGCCTCCAGGAGAGAGGCCCAAGCAAGATGCGCCCCGAGGAGCATCTTGACACATTTCTCCTCTGGGTCTGACTGAGCGCCTCCATTAGAGAGGCCCAAGCAAGACGTGCCCCGAGGAGCGTCTTTCCACATGTCAACACTGGGTCTGACTGAGTGCCTCCATGAGAGAAGCCCCAGCAAGACGCGCCCCGAGGAGCATCTTGCCACATGTCAACACTGGGTCTGACTGAGAACCTCCCGGAGAGAGGCCCAAGCAAGACGCGCCCCGAGGAGCATCTTGCCACATGTCAACACTGGGTCTGACTGAGCGCCTCCAGGAGAGAGGCACAAGCAAGACGCGCCCCGAGGAGCGTCTTGTCACATGTTACTACTCGGTCTGACTGAGCGCCTCCAGGAGAGAGGCGCAAGCAAGACGTGCCCCGAGGAGCGTCTTGCCACATGTCAACACTGAGTCTGACTGAGGGCCTCCATGAGAGAAGCCCAAGCAAGACGCGCCCCGAGGAGAGTCTTGCCACATGTCAACACTGGGTCTGACAGAGGGCATCCAGGAGAGAGGCCCAAGCAATACGCGCCCCGAGGAGCGTCTTGCCACATGTCACCACTGGGTCTGATTGAGGGCCTTCTGGAGAGAGGCCCAAGCAAGATGCGCCCCGAGGAGCGTCTTGCCACATGTCAACAATGGGTCTGACTGAGGGCCTCCAGGAGAGAAGCCCAAGCAAGACGCGCCCCGAGGAGCTTCTTGCCACATGTCAGCACTCGGTCTGACTGAGCGCCTCCAGGAGAGAGGCCCAAGCAATACGCGCCCCGAGGTGTGTCTTGCCACATGTCAATACTGGGTCTGACTGAGCACCTCCAGGAGAGTGGCCCAAGCAAGACGCGCCATGAGGAGCGTCTTGCCACGTGTCAACACTGGGTCTGACATAGCGCCTCCAGGAGAGAGGCCCAAGCAAGATGCGCCCCGAGGAGCGTCTTGTCACGTGTCACCACTGGGTCTGACTGAGCTCCTCCAGGAGAGAGGCCCCAGCAAGACGCGCACCGAGGAGCGTCTTGCCTTATGTCAGCACTCGGTCTGACTGAGCGCCTCCAGGAGAGAGGCCCAAGCAAGACGCGCCCCGAGGAGCGTCTTGCCACGTGTCACCACTGGGTCTGACTGAGCTCCTCCAGGAGAGAGGCCCAAGCAAGACGCGCCCCGAGGAGCGTCTTGCCACATGTCACTACTCGGTCTAACTGAGCGCCTCCAGGAGAGAGGTCCAACCAAGACGCGCCCCGAGGAGCGTCTTGCCACATGTCACTACTCGGTCTGACTGAGGGCCTCCAGGAGAGAAGCCCAAGCAAGACGCGCCCCGAGGAGCGTCTTGCCACATGTCAACACTGGGTCTGACTGAGGGCCTCCAGGAGAGAGGCCCAAATAAGACGCGCCCCGAGGAGCGTCTTGCCACATGTCAGCACTCGGTCTGACTGAGCGCCTCCAGGAGAGAGGCCCAAGCAAGACGCGCCCCGAGGAGCGTCTTGCCACATGTTAACACTGGGTCTGACTGAGCTCCTCCAGGAGAGAGGCCCAAGCAAGACGCGCCCCGAGGAGAGTCTTGCCACATGTCAGCACTCGGTCTGACTGAGCGCCTCCAGGAGAGAGGCCCAAGCAAGACGCGCCCCGAGGAGCGTCTTGACACCTTTCTCCTCTGGGTCTGACTGAGCGCCTCCAGGAGAGAGGCCCAAGCAAGATGCGCCCAGAGGAGCGTCTTGCCACATGTCAATACTGGGTCTGACTGAGCGCCTCCAGGAGAGAGGCCCGAGGAGCGTCTTGACACATGTCACCTCTGGGTCTGACTGAGCGCCTCCAGGAGAGAGGCCCAAGCAAGACGCGCCCCGAGGAGCGTCTTGTCACATGTCAACACTGGGTCTGACTGAGCACCTCCAGGAGCGAGGCCCAAGCAAGTAACGCCCGAGGAGCGTCTTGACACATGTCAACACTGGGTCTGACTGAGTGCCTCCATGAGAGAAGCCCCAGCAAGACGCGCCCCGAGGAGCGTCTAGTCACATGTCACTACTCGGTCTGACTGAGCGCCTCCAGGAGAGAGGCCCAAGCAAGACGTGCCCCGAGGAGCGTCTTGCCACATGTCAACAATGGGTCTGACTGAGGGCCTCCAGGAGAGAAGCCCAAGCAAGAAGTGCCCCGAGGAGCGTCTTGCCACATGTCATCACTGGGTCTGACTGAGCGCCTCCAGGAGAGAGGCCCAAGCAAGACACGCCCCGAGGAGCGTCTTGACACATGTTAACACTGGGTCTGACTGAGGGCCTCCATGTGAGAAGCCCAAGCAAGACGCGCCCCGAGGAGAGTCTTGCCACATGTCAACACTGGGTCTGACAGAGGGCATCCAGGAGAGAGGCCCAAGCAATACGCGCCCCGAGGAGCGTCTTGCCACATGTCAACAATGGGTCTGACTGAGGGCCTCCAGGAGAGAAGCCCAAGGAAGACGCGCCCCGAGGAGCGTCTTGCCACATGTCAACACTGGGTCTGCCTGAGGGCCTCCAGGAGAGAGGCCCAAATAAGACGCGCCCCGAGGAGCGTCTTGCCATATGTCAGCACTCGGTCTGACTGAGCGCCTCCAGGAGAGAGGCCCAAGCAAGACGCGCCCCGAGGAGCGTCTTGCCACATGTCAACACTGGGTCTGACTGAGCTCCTCCAGGAGAGAGGCCCAAGCAAGACGCGCCCCGAGGAGAGTCTTGCCACATGTCAGCACTCGGTCTGACTGAGCGCCTCCAGGAGAGAGGCCCAAGCAAGACGCGCCCCGAGGAGCGTCTTGACACCTTTCTCCTCTGGGTCTGACTGAGCGCCTCCAGGAGAGAGGCCCAAGCAAGATGCGCCCAGAGGAGCGTCTTGCCACATGTCAACACTGGGTCTGACTGAGCGCCTCCAGGAGAGAGGCCCGAGGAGCGTCTTGACACATGTCACCTCTGGGTCTGACTGAGCGCCTCCAGGAGAGAGGCCCAAGCAAGACGCGCCCCGAGGAGCGTCTTGTCACATGTCAACACTGGGTCTGACTGAGCGCCTCCAGGAGCGAGGCCCAAGCAAAAAACGCCCGAGGAGCGTCTTGACACATGTCAACACTGGGTCTGACTGAGTGCCTCCATGAGAGAAGCCCCAGCAAGACGCGCCCCGAGGAGCGTCTAGTCACATGTCACTACTCGGTCTGACTGAGCGCCTCCAGGAGAGAGGCCCAAGCAAGACGTGCCCCGAGGAGCGTCTTGCCTTATGTCAACAATGGGTCTGACTGAGGGCCTCCAGGAGAGAAGCCCAAGCAAGAAGCGCCCCGAGGAGCGTCTTGCCACATGTCATCACTGGGTCTGACTGAGCGCCTCCAGGAGAGAGGCCCAAGCAAGACACGCCCCGAGGATCGTCTTGACACATGTTAACACTGGATCTGACTGAGGGCCTCCATGTGAGAAGCCCAAGCAAGACGCGCCCCGAGGAGCGTCTTGCCACATGTCAACAATGGGTCTGACTGAGGGCCTCCAGGAGAGAAGCCCAAGGAAGACGCGCCCCGAGGAGCTTCTTGCCACATGTAAGCACTCGGTCTGACTGAGCGCCTCCAGGAGAGAGGCCCAAGCAAGACGTGCCCAGAGGAGGGTCTTGCCACATGTCAACAATGGGTCTGACTGAGGGCCTCCAGAAGAGAAGCCCAAGCAAGAGGCGCCCTGAGGAGCGTCTTGCCACATGTCAACACTGGGTCTGACTGAGGGCCCCCAGGAGAGAGGCCCAAATAAGACGCGCCCCGAGGAGCGTCTTGCCACATGTCAACACTGAGTCTGACTGAGGGCCTCCAGGAGAGAAGCCCAAGCAAGATGCGCCCCGAGGAGCGTCTTGCCACATGTCAGCACTCGGTCTGACTGAGCGCCTCCAGGAGAGAGGCCCAAGCAAGACGCGCCCCGAGGAGCGTCTTGCCACATGTGAACACTGGGTCTGACTGAGCGCCTCCAGGAGAGAGGCCCAAGCAAGACGCGCCCCGAGGAGCGTCTTGACACATGTCTCCTCTGGGTCTGACGGAGCGCCTCCAGGAGAGAGAGGCCCAAGCAAGACGTGCCCCGAGGAGCATCTTGCTACATGTCAACACTCGGTCTGACTGAGCGCCTCCAGGAGAGAGGCCCAAGCAAGACGTGCCCCGAGGAGCGTCTTGCCACATGTCAACAATGGGTCTGACTGAGGGCCTCCAGGAGAGAAGCCCAAGCAAGAAGCGCCCCGAGGAGCGTCTTGCCACATGTCATCACTGGGTCTGACTGAGCGCCTCCAGGAGAGAGGCCCAAGCAAGACACGCCCCGAGGAGCGTCTTGACACATGTTAACACTGGGTCTGACTGAGGGCATCCATGTGAGAAGCCCAAGCAAGACGCGCCCCGAGGAGAGTCTTGCCACATGTCAACACTGGGTCTGACAGAGGGCATCCAGGAGAGAGGCCCAAGCAATACGCGCCCCGAGGAGCGTCTTGCCACTTGTCAACAATGGGTCTGACTGAGGGCCTCCAGGAGAGAAGCCCAAGGAAGACGCGCCCCGAGGAGCGTCTTGCCACATGTCAACATTGGGTCTGCCTGAGCGCCTCCAGGAGAGAGGCCCAAGCAAGACACGCCCCGAGGATCGTCTTGACACATGTTAACACTGGGTCTGACTGAGTGCCTCCATGTGAGAAGCCCAAGCAAGACGCGCCCCGAGGAGAGTCTTGCCACATGTCAACACTGGGTCTGACAGAGGGCATCCAGGAGAGAGGCCCAAGCAAGACGTGCCCCGAGGAGCGTCTTGCCTTATGTCAACAATGGGTCTGACTGAGGGCCTCCAGGAGAGGAGCCCAAGCAAGAAGCGCCCCGAGGAGCGTCTTGCCACATGTCATCACTGGGTCTGACTGAGCGCCTCCAGGAGAGAGGCCCAAGCAAGACACGCCCCGAGGATCGTCTTGACACATGTTAACACTGGGTCTGACTGAGGGCCTCCATGTGAGAAGCCCAAGCAAGACGCGCCCCGAGGAGAGTCTTGCCACATGTCAACACTGGGTCTGACAGAGGGCATCCAGGAGAGAGGCCCAAGCAATACGCGCCCCGAGGAGCGTCTTGCCACATGTCAACAATGGGTCTGACTGAGGGCCTCCAGGAGAGAAGCCCAAGGAAGACGCGCCCCGAGGAGCTTCTTGCCACATGTCAGCACTCGGTCTGACTGAGCGCCTCCAGGAGAGAGGCCCAAGCAAGACGTGCCCAGAGGAGCGTCTTGCCACATGTCAACAATGGGTCTGACTGAGGGCCTCCAGGAGAGAAGCCCAAGCAAGACGCGCCCTGAGGAGCGTCTTGCCACATGTCAACACTGGGTCTGACTGAGGGCCCCCAGGAGAGAGGCCCAAATAAGACGCGCCCCGAGGAGCGTCTTGCCACATGTCAACACTGAGTCTGACTGAGGGCCTCCAGGAGAGAAGCCCAAGCAAGATGCGCCCCGAGGAGCGTCTTGCCACATGTCAGCACTCGGTCTGACTGAGCGCCTCCAGGAGAGAGGCTCAAGCAAGACGCGCCCCGAGGAGCGTCTTGCCACATGTGAACACTGGGTCTGACTGAGCGCCTCCAGGAGAGAGGCCCAAGCAAGACGCGCCCGGAGGAGCGTCTTGCCACATGTCAGCACTCGGTCTGACTGAGCGCCTCCAGGAGAGAGGCCCAAGCAATACGCGCCCCGAGGAGCGTCTTGACACATGTCTCCTCTGGGTCTGACTGAGCGCCTCCAGGAGAGAGGCCCAAGCAAGACGTGCCCCGAGGAGCATCTTGCCACATGTCAACACTCGGTCTGACTGAGCGCCTCCAGGAGAGAGGCCCAAGCAAGACGTGCCCCGAGGAGCGTCTTGCCACATGTCAACAATGGGTCAGACTGAGGGCCTCCAGGAGAGAAGCCCAAGCAAGAAGCGCCCCGAGGAGCGTCTTGCCACATGTCATCACTGGGTCTGACTGAGCGCCTCCAGGAGAGAGGCCCAAGCAAGACACGCCCCGAGGAGCGTCTTGACACATGTTAACACTGGGTCTGACTGAGGGCCTCCATGTGAGAAGCCCAAGCAAGACGCGCCCCGAGGAGAGTCTTGCCACATGTCAACACTGGGTCTGACTGAGGGCCTCCAGGAGAGAAGCCCAAGGAAGACGCGCCCCGAGGAGCTTCTTGCCACATGTAAGCACTCGGTCTGACTGAGCGCCTCCAGGAGAGAGGCCCAAGCAAGACGTGCCCAGAGGAGCGTCTTGCCACATGTCAACAATGGGTCTGACTGAGGGCCTCCAGGAGAGAAGCCCAAGCAAGACGCGCCCTGAGGAGCGTCTTGCCACATGTCAACACTGGGTCTGACTGAGGGCCCCCAGGAGAGAGGCCCAAATAAGACGCGCCCCGAGGAGCGTCTTGCCACATGTCAACACTGAGTCTGACTGAGGGCCTCCAGGAGAGAAGCCCAAGCAAGATGCGCCCCGAGGAGCGTCTTGCCACATGTCAGCACTCGGTCTGACTGAGCGCCTCCAGGAGAGAGGCCCAAGCAAGACGCGCCCCGAGGAGCGTCTTGCCACATGTGAACACTGGGTCTGACTGAGCGCCTCCAGGAGAGAGGCCCAAGCAAGACGCGCCCCGAGGAGCGTCTTGACACATGTCTACTCTGGGTCTGACGGAGCGCCTCCAGGAGAGAGGCCCAAGCAAGACGTGCCCCGAGGAGCATCTTGCTACATGTCAACACTCGGTCTGACTGAGCGCCTCCAGGAGAGAGGCCCAAGCAAGACGTGCCCCGAGGAGCGTCTTGCCACATGTCAACAATGGGTCTGACTGAGGGCCTCCAGGAGAGAAGCCCAAGCAAGAAGCGCCCCGAGGAGCGTCTTGCCACATGTCATCACTGGGTCTGACTGAGCGCCTCCAGGAGAGAGGCCCAAGCAAGACACGCCCCGAGGAGCGTCTTGACACATGTTAACACTGGGTCTGACTGAGGGCCTCCATGTGAGAAGCCCAAGCAAGACGCGCCCCGAGGAGAGTCTTGCCACATGTCAACACTGGGTCTGACAGAGGGCATCCAGGAGAGAGGCCCAAGCAATACGCGCCCCGAGGAGCGTCTTGCCACTTGTCAACAATGGGTCTGACTGAGGGCCTCCAGGAGAGAAGCCCAAGGAAGACGCGCCCCGAGGAGCGTCTTGCCACATGTCAACACTGGGTCTGCCTGAGCGCCTCCAGGAGAGAGGCCCAAGCAAGACACGCCCTGAGGATCGTCTTGACACATGTTAACACTGGGTCTGACTGAGGGCCTCCATGTGAGAAGCCCAAGCAAGACGCGCCCCGAGGAGAGTCTTGCCACATGTCAACACTGGGTCTGACAGAGGGCATCCAGGAGAGAGGCCCAAGCAAGACGTGCCCCGAGGAGCGTCTTGCCTTATGTCAACAATGGGTCTGACTGAGGGCCTCCAGGAGAGGAGCCCAAGCAAGAAGCGCCCCGAGGAGCGTCTTGCCACATGTCATCACTGGGTCTGACTGAGCGCCTCCAGGAGAGAGGCCCAAGCAAGACACGCCCCGAGGATCGTCTTGACACATGTTAACACTGGGTCTGACTGAGGGCCTCCATGTGAGAAGCCCAAGCAAGACGCGCCCCGAGGAGAGTCTTGCCACATGTCAACACTGGGTCTGACAGAGGGCATCCAGGAGAGAGGCCCAAGCAATACGCGCCCCGAGGAGCGTCTTGCCACATGTCAACAATGGGTCTGACTGAGGGCCTCCAGGAGAGAAGCCCAAGGAAGACGCGCCCCGAGGAGCTTCTTGCCACATGTCAGCACTCGGTCTGACTGAGCGCCTCCAGGAGAGAGGCCCAAGCAAGACGTGCCCAGAGGAGCGTCTTGCCACATGTCAACAATGGGTCTGACTGAGGGCCTCCAGGAGAGAAGCCCAAGCAAGACGCGCCCTGAGGAGCGTCTTGCCACATGTCAACACTGGGTCTGACTGAGGGCCCCCAGGAGAGAGGCCCAAATAAGACGCGCCCCGAGGAGCGTCTTGCCACATGTGAACACTGGGTCTGACTGAGCGCCTCCAGGAGAGAGGCCCAAGCAAGACGCGCCCGGAGGAGCGTCTTGCCACATGTCAGCACTCGGTCTGACTGAGCGCCTCCAGGAGAGAGGCCCAAGCAAGACGCGCCCCGAGGAGCGTCTTGACACATGTTAACACTGGGTCTGACTGAGGGCCTCCATGTGAGAAGCCCAAGCAAGACGCGCCCCGAGGAGAGTCTTGCCACATGTCAACACTGGGTCTGACAGAGGGCATCCAGGAGAGAGGCCCAAGCAATACGCGCCCCGAGGAGCGTCTTGCCACTTGTCAACAATGGGTCTGACTGAGGGCCTCCAGGAGAGAAGCCCAAGGAAGACGCGCCCCGAGGAGCGTCTTGCCACATGTCAACACTGGGTCTGCCTGAGCGCCTCCAGGAGAGAGGCCCAAGCAAGACACGCCCCGAGGATCGTCTTGACACATGTTAACACTGGGTCTGACTGAGGGCCTCCATGTGAGAAGCCCAAGCAAGACGTGCCCCGAGGAGAGTCTTGCCACATGTCAACACTGGGTCTGACAGAGGGCATCCAGGAGAGAGGCCCAAGCAATACGCGCCCCGAGGAGCGTCTTGCCACATGTCAACAATGGGTCTGACTGAGGGCCTCCAGGAGAGAAGCCCAAGGAAGACGCGCCCCGAGGAGCTTCTTGCCACATGTCAGCACTCGGTCTGACTGAGCGCCTCCAGGAGAGAGGCCCAAGCAAGACGTGCCCAGAGGAGTGTCTTGCCACATGTCAACAATGGGTCTGACTGAGGGCCTCCAGGAGAGAAGCCCAAGCAAGACGCGCCCTGAGGAGCGTCTTGCCACATGTCAACACTGGGTCTGACTGTGGGCCCCCAGGAGAGAGGCCCAAATAAGACGCGCCCCGAGGAGCGTCTTGCCACATGTCAACACTGAGTCTGACTGAGGGCCTCCAGGAGAGAAGCCCAAGCAAGATGCGCCCCGAGGAGCGTCTTGCCACATGTCAGCACTCGGTCTGACTGAGCGCCTCCAGGAGAGAGGCCCAAGCAAGACGCGCCCCGAGGAGCGTCTTGCCACATGTGAACACTGGGTCTGACTGAGCGCCTCCAGGAGAGAGGCCCAAGCAAGACGCGCCCGGAGGAGCGTCTTGCCACATGTCAGCACTCGGTCTGACTGAGCGCCTCCGGGAGAGAGGCCCAAGCAAGACGCGCCCCGAGGAGCGTCTTGACACATGTCTCCTCTGGGTCTGACTGAGCGCCTCCAGGAGAGAGGCCCAAGCAAGACGTGCCCCGAGGAGCATCTTGCCACATGTCAACACTCGGTCTGACTGAGCGCCTCCAGGAGAGAGGCCCAAGCAAGACGTGCCCCGAGGAGCGTCTTGCCACATGTCAACAATGGGTCTGACTGAGGGCCTCCAGGAGAGAAGCCCAAGCAAGAAGCGCCCCGAGGAGCGTCTTGCCACATGTCATCACTGGGTCTGACTGAGCGCCTCCAGGAGAGAGGCCCAAGCAAGACACGCCCCGAGGAGCGTCTTGACACATGTTAACACTGGGTCTGACTGAGGGCCTCCATGTGAGAAGCCCAAGCAAGACGCGCCCCGAGGAGAGTCTTGCCACATGTCAACACTGGGTCTGACAGAGGGCATCCCGGAGAGAGGCCCAAGCAATACGCGCCCCGAGGAGCGTCTTGCCACTTGTCAACAATGGGTCTGACTGAGGGCCTCCAGGAGAGAAGCCCAAGGAAGACGCGCCCCGAGGAGCGTCTTGCCACATGTCAACACTGGGTCTGCCTGAGGGCCTCCAGGAGAGAGGCCCAAAAAAGACGCGCCCCGAGGAGCGTCTTGCCATATGTCAGCACTCGGTCTGACTGAGCGCCTCCAGGAGAGAGGCCCAAGCAAGACGCGCCCCGAGGAGCGTCTTGCCACATGTCAACACTGGGTCTGACTGAGCTCCTCCAGGAGAGAGGCCCAAGCAAGACGCGCCCCGAGGAGAGTCTTGCCACATGTCAGCACTCGGTCTGACTGAGCGCCTCCAGGAGAGAGGCCCAAGCAAGACGCGCCCCGAGGAGCGTCTTGACACCTTTCTCCTCTGGGTCTGACTGAGCGCCTCCAGGAGAGAGGCCCAAGCAAGATGCGCCCAGAGGAGCGTCTTGCCACATGTCAACACTGGGTCTGACTGAGCGCCTCCAGGAGAGAGGCCCGAGGAGCGTCTTGACACATGTCACCTCTGGGTCTGACTGAGCGCCTCCAGGAGAGAGGCCCAAGCAAGACGCGCCCCGAGGAGCGTCTTGTCACATGTCAACACTGGGTCTGACTGAGCGCCTCCAGGAGCGAGGCCCAAGCAAGAAACGCCCGAGGAGCGTCTTGACACATGTCAACACTGGGTCTGACTGAGTGCCTCCATGAGAGAAGCCCCAGCAAGACGCGCCCCGAGGAGCGTCTAGTCACATGTCACTACTCGGTCTGACTGAGCGCCTCCAGGAGAGAGGCCCAAGCAAGACGTGCCCCGAGGAGCGTCTTGCCTTATGTCTACAATGGGTCTGACTG